>NC_137980.1:50671033-51064553 GCF_963924665.1 Micromys minutus | reverse complement strand
GGAAAGCAGGTGTGTGAAATCCACCTGCTTTGTTCATCCAGCCTCACATGGTGGGGGGATCATCAAGTAAGTAGGCTGCCTAAGAATGAACCCCGAATTGGGCAGCCTTTCATGGCCTGTCGTGGCAGTGCTAGCTGGGGCAGGCCTCTGGTGCAGAAGAGTGACAGCTCCTGAGGTTAGGGCAGAGTAGAGAGTAGGGAGGAAAGGGGACTCCTGTATAGATTCTCCTTCCAGAGTTTGCTACTGCCGTTCCTCCTCTCTCTTCCTCCCTCTCTCCTCTTCTCCTCCTCCTTTTCCTCCTCTCCTCTCAAGGACTGCTTACACATGTCTTCAGACAAGAAGACTCCTGGAGTATGGTCTCACTTAGGAGTTCCCAGCTCATTAGTGCTCTCTGCTTAATGATCTCCAGGGCTTACAGACTTCCAAATAGGACAAGATCAAGTTAGAAGTGGACGTTTTAAGTTTAAGACTTTTCCTAGAAAGACTCAGGGTACTGGAGAGAGAGATGGCTCAGCGGTTAAGAGCACTGACTGCTCTTCCAGAGGTCCTGAGTTCAATTCCCAGCAACCAAATGGTGGCTCACAACCATCTGTAATGGGATCTGATGCCCTCTTCTGGTGTGTCTAAAGACAGATACAGTGTACATGAAATAAATAAATCTTGAAAGAAGGAAAAAAAGGAAGAAAAAACTCGGACACAATTTTCCTGGGAAAAGACATAAAATGAATCATAATGCACCACCCACAATGGCTGGGCCAGGGATGGCTCCACCCACAATGGGCTGGGCTCTCCCCGCTTGATCACTAGTTGAGAAAATGCCTTCCAGCAGGAAGGAGGTATTTCCTCAAGGGAGGTTCCTTTCTCTGTGATAACTCCAGCTTGTGTCAAGTTGACATAAAACCAGCCAGTACAGTTCCCAAGAATACAATACGCAGAGACCAAAAGCTGAACGTGAGACAGGACAGCGGTTGCTGGAACTTTGTCAAACAGCTCTGTTGGCTTTATGACTCTTGCTGTTTCCGGCGGACACGACTGTGCCAGCCGACCGTTGAACAGGACTTGATAAAACCAATTTTGTTCTATTGATGGGAGTCGAGCGATAGAACCAAGATGTGCCATGCTTGACTTGCAATAGAAACTTAACAAAGCTTGCCTTCATCCGCCCCCTCTTTGTCCCTCCTTTCCCCACTTCTGTGCTACCCGGTCTGTCCACTTCTTTCTCCTCTTCTCCACCTTATCCTCCCACCCCCCCACCCCCCCACCCCCCCACCCCCGCTGCCATTTCCTTCTTGCTCCCATGTCCCCCGCCTTCACAATATGTTGTTGATGCTGGCATGGGGGCAGTGTTGGGGTTTTTGAGCTGAGGTGATAAACGAAATATCTGGTTGGAGGTCTGCCACGGCTTCCCATTCACCAGAGTGGCCTGGGTAGAGAGGTTTCCGATGTAGAGCCACAGGGGCACTTTACTGACTTTTCTTTCTCCGTGTCCTTCCTTTCAGAAAAAGAAGCAAGGCCGCATCTCATTCGATACCCAGGACTTTGCTGCAGAGGAGGTGTGTGGAACGCTGACTTTTCCCTGTGTGCGGGTCAGGATGGGTCTGCTCTGTCTGCTTCCTCCTGAAGAAGCACCAGACATAGCTGGTTTTAGTTCAAATTCTGCCAGCACCAGTGGCGCTCTGAAGTGGCCACTCAGTTCTAACCGGGATACATCCTGATCTCTCATGTCCCCTCATTAGTGCAGTGTAGTGAGAGAACTCTGAATTCCGTGTGTTTCAGTTTTTAGAGCAGCTGATGTCTAACACTAGACATAAAAGGGCTGCCAAGATTTTACCCTGATTCACCCAGGGGAAAGCTGGAACCAGAGAATTCTAGAACTGAGGGACATTCTGTCCACAGGAGTTGAGAAAAGCAATAGGGCTTCCAAAGGAGTATCCACGGTGGCCGGCACAGCCTGACGACAGTGGCAGTTCAATGAGTCGGGCCTGACTGGTTCCTCCACAGAGGAGCATGCTAGCTGAGACAAGGAAGGCATCCTAGCAGAGACACTGCAACTTTCCCCCCGTTGCATTGCCTGTGCTGGGGGACCTGAGGTCCTGAAGCAGGACAGCCCCATACCCTGCTTTGGCAGGTGCCAGGGCTATTTTCTCAGCTCCTTCATCCATACAGGAATGATTCTTGGTCTGGATGAAGATGTTGTGAGATGGGTGTGTAAGATGCTCACTCTGATGGTTGGCATACAACCCTTAGTCCTGTCAGCCCCTTCTGTGTGTAGAACAGGCGAGCATGCAAGCTAGGAGAGTCTAGTCGCCCTCTAGAATCCTCTGGCCATGTCTTCCCAGGGTCACTTCCCTCCGAGGGCCATTTCGATCACACAGAAGAAGCCATCCTGGAGGACAGACCAGGAGATCCAAGACCTCTGCAATATTCTTCAGGTTCTAGATTGCTACCGCAACTATGCAGAGTCTCTGCAGCTGCTCCTGGCCAAGGTCATGCGCTTTGAAAGGTCGGTGAGAGGAATAGCCCCTGGCTCCTAGACGTGGGACGAAGCAAGAGGACCCAGAGGGAAAGGACACAGCAGGTCACCTGAGTGCTCCCTGCTAAGGGTGGCAACACGGCTTAGTCACTTACTGAGAGTCCTCACATTACAGTCCTGGAGTCTGAAGTGACCAGACGGGCTCTGATCAGAGCTGGTCCAGTTCACACATTTCTCAGGAGTTTCTCTGTGTAGCCCTGATTGTCCTGGAACTCATTCTGTAGAACAGGATTTTGACTCAGAAATCTGCTTGCCTCTGCCTCCCAAATGCTGGGGTTAAAGCATGTACAAATAAACCTGGCCCAACTTTTATTTATTTATTGTGTGTGGAGGTCAGAGGACAACGTACATATAGATGTACAGGAGTCATTTCTCTTTTACCACATGTGTTTCTGATACCAAACTTGGTGGCAGGTGCCTTTATCCACTGAACCATCTTGTAACCTCCCAAAATATGATTCTAATGGGGTTTTATCTTCTGTATTTAAAACATTAGTCTTTATAAGTCTATTAAAGGGCTCTTAGCATGCAATACCATGCAAATATCTTGTACTGGGGAAGTCATGGAGGTTTTATGGACCCTCTCAGTGGCTTCTTGGGGGCACCTTAAGAGACTATGTTAGACTTGTTTTGAAAACCCAGGGTGTAAAATTGCTGTGGTTTGTGCTTTGGTGGTCTTAGGGGCCACATGTAGTTAACTACTATCTGTAGATCCAGGCTCCTCCTGACTGATACATGATCCCTTATGACAAGGTCAGGCTATTCCTTGGGCAAGATGGCTTGGCCCGGAGCCTCATAGAGAAGGCAGTATCAGATGGCTTAGTGTGACCAGGTCTGACCAACTAAATTCAATCCCTTGGACCCACAAGGTAAAGGAGAGGCAGCTCCTGTGAGTTCCTGTCTGGCCTCCACACAAATACACAGTGGCACAATAATTATAAAATGATCTTAAAGAGTAGGTGGATCTGACTATGGACGTGTAGACCAGGACATTCCAGCAGTGTTTCACATGGAGCAAGCAGCTAATGCCACATCTGTCCCAGTGTGACTCTGAGCTAGCCACTTAACCTTTTGAGCCTTGGAATTTTCATTACTGAAGTAATGCCAATGTTGATTGTATTTCATATAGAGAGATTTGAGGGCAGATTGGACAAAGAGATGATCTTTAAGGCCCCCTGCTAATTGGACTAGGAATTAGCATTTGAGACTGAGGTCTTCAGCTATAAAGAAAACCCAGCCCCTGGGAAGGCCTTCAGGCTTCTCTGAAAGGTCAGTCTCAGCTAGGTCTGTGTGAACAAGATGTGTGTGTCTCAGGTCTGTCTTCTAGTACTGGGATTGACCTCGGGCCTCTTGCTCTCTTGCTCTCTTTCATACTTGCTTTCTTGCACGTGAGTTTGTACACTCACTGTCTCTGGACACATTCTGTTGTTGGTTTGAGACAAGGTCTTACTAAACTGTCCTAGACAGCCTCAAACTCACCCTGTAGCCCAGGCAAGCCCTGAACTGGGGATCTTTTTGCCTTAGCCTCTCAGCTGAGATGCCAGACCCCCAGGCCCAGTCTGTCTCCTCATAGTGCTAAACCAACCGGCTGCTAGAGCTACTAATGGCTACCTTCAGCCTGACTCAGGAGGGAAAGATTATCTCATGGTCAGCTTTGACATTTTTTTCTCACCTTTTTTTTTTTTTTTTTTTTTTTTATTCCTCCTTCCTTTCTTTAATTCCACCCATTGGATTGGTTTTGTCTGGAATCCTCAGGGGGTCTGGGTTTAAGAACTGTTAAAGAATCCTACTAGCACTAGGCTTGAGAATGTGTATCCTAAGAGCTACTAGAGAGATGTGTCCCCTCCCCCCATCTTTAATTTGGGAGGGGCATGTGCAGTATCTCCGTGGAGGTCAGGGGACAACTTAAGGGAACCAGTTGTCTCCTAGGCACGCCACCTGTAGTTCAGACGAGAGAATCTGCGCTTCAGTGAGATGACCTGCTCACAGTCACACAGCCAAGTGCAGAACCAGGACTTGGTCCCAGTGTGACTCCAAAGCCAGTGCTTGTCACTGCTCAGTTTCTCTACGTCCTTGGGCACCTCTGGTCACACGCTGTCAGCCAAACACTCACAGACACAGCCTGACCAACAGCAAGCCAAACTGAAGCAGCTGCTGCTTCCACAAAGCCTCAGCATAACTGGAGCAGGAGACCGTCTCTTCTACGCTCAGGTTGTGCCCTCAAGTCCCCAAGCACACAACACTGAGTCTGGAACACGCAAAGCCATCCCTCCTTGCCTTTTCCCAGGTTTGGTCGCCGGCGTGTAATCGTCAAGAAGGGGCAGAGGGGCAATAGCTTTTATTTCATCTACCTGGGCACGGTGGCCGTGACCGAGGATGAAGATGGCAGCAGTGCTTTCCTGGATCCTCACCCGACGCTGCTGCACAGGGGTGGCTGCTTCGGGGTAAGCCTCGGGGAAGGGCCTCCACGTATGAGAGGACTCCTGCTCCAACCTCACCTAGGCCCCAACTGCCTTGTCTTCTGTACAAGTCACCGGTCCACGTGGGTCCCAAGGCCCTTCCTCACCTGTCAAACGTCAGTGAGTTGGACTCCGCTGATCTTGTCACCTGTATTTGCCTCTTCACACTCCACAGATGCAGGAATGGCACAGGCTCCGCAGAGGCCTCTCCACGCTTTCCCCTCTGACCTGTTCAGACCTGTCGTCTCTTTCCCACATACAGATAAAGGGTGGGAGGGTGGATGGGAGTCTGGAGGGGCCAGAGGCGGGGAAGATGGACGCAGGACTGAGTGTGGTGTCACACTTGCCCTTGTCCTTGTCTCCCCCACCCCCCAGGAAATGGGCCTTCTGAGCACTGCAGTAAGGAAGGCCACAGTGGTCTGCATGGAGGAGACAGAGTTCCTGGTGGTCGACAGAGAGGATTTCCTTGCAAATAGGCTGGGTGATGAAGTTCAGAAGGAAACTCAGTATCGGTACAATTTTTTTAGGTAACCCACGTCATTCAGTGTCTTTCCCCTTTCCCTGGACTTGGCTTTGCCCTCAGTTGGAAGCATGCTGGTGGTGCTATTGGCCTTGGGTGCCTGGAAATCCCCATCCAGCTTCTCTGTCTAGCCAAACTCCCAAGTATTGCCTTCATTGCTCAATTCTCTTCCCTGGATGGAGGAGAAGCCAAGAGGAGCTGACACAGGCTGAGCTCGTGCTGGGCCAGGCCAGGGCTAAGTCCTTTGTACTCGTGGTGTATCCTGACTCATGTTCAGTCCTGTGAGGCTGTTCCTTTGATTTTCTCAGTGTGTAGATGAGGATACCAGGGCATGATGACATGCCATGTTTAATGGAAAAATAACAAAGTATGGGTGGTGCTGGTGCACTCCTTTTATCCCAGCCCTTGGGAGGCAGAGGCAGGTGAGTTCAAGGACACCCTGGTCTATAGAGTGAGCTCTAAGACAGCCACAGCTACACAGCAAAACCTGTCTTAAAAAACCAAACCAAACTAAAACAAGGTCCCACTGTTCTACTTCACTTAATGTACCCCAACTGTTAACACCTCAGAATAGACAAGGTACCCCATTCTGTTGTATCCTGTATTCCTTGACAACCCTACCCATACTGTAACTCTCCATGGCTTGTAATTGTGTACAGTTTGCATGGCATATCTGACAGTAACGTGCCAACGGGGACCAGTTTGGCCTCTCCACCATAGTTATCTTCCCGTTGTCATAGCGCCAAGCGTACATGATGCTCAGCCAATAAATGTTGACTAAACAAAGCGGTAGTGGACGGAGGTGTCTAGCCCCTGTGTTTGTCCTGGGAGGTAGCATCACTGAGAAAGGCAGGGAGTGGAATGAGAGGAGTGGGAATGGTGGGGAAAGGGGTCTCACCCTGAACCTCAGCTCCTGGGCTTGCTAAGAGGGAAGCTCCACAGACCGATTACATTGAGTAGAGCTTATCTGAGCTGAGGACAGCAAAGCGAAATAGAAACAGTGTGAGAATCATCAAGCTTCCAGAACCAAAGCAAATCCTGAGAACGGCCGCCAGTTACTCAGATGCACTGAGAGGACATGGAAGGACACTTGGTTGCTATAACCTAGTTAGCAATGTGCTATGGTTTAGCTGGTTTACAGTTTAGCAGCTGACCATACAGAACCTTCACCAAGCCTCGGCTCAATGCTGTGACTGTATCAGTTGTTTCTGAGCCCAGGACATGGGCCCAGCCCAAATCTACAGTTTTGGGTCTAAGGCAACTCGGGGTAAGGCTTTAACTCTTGGGTTTTAGTCTCTTGCTTCCTGGAACCGGATGGTGAGAGCTTCTCTTCCAGGATGTAATGATGAGATGAAGTGATAGAGGGAAGGACCCAGCACACGACACACAGTAGGTGCTTTTCATCTTCCACCTTTCTAGACAGCCCTCTGAGGGTCAGGGCATGGTCCCTGTTCCTATGTTATGCCCAGAAATGAACTCAGCATGTTTGATGCCTGTATTAACTTGAGTTAAGCAGCTCAGTCCACCTGGGCCACTTGAGTTTTGAGCCCATAAGCTGTTATAATGATGGAAGTTTGTCATTGTTGGCAGCCCCATGGAGTCACCAACCACAGAGAGGCAGTTTCTACTCAAGGTGCACGAGGTCAGGGGGAGAGATGGCCTCTTTGGAGTGGGCCTTTAAACAACTCCAAAAGACTCCAGACATCTCGCCTCTCCTCAGGCTCAGAGCTAAATGTTTGAAGCTCACAGGCCAGAGGCAGACAGAGGTTTGTTTAAGCTCCAAGACCTAAGGTAGGGCAGAACCAACCCAAGTATCCAGTGTGTTGGAGTAAGAAACCACACCTGAGCGGACATTCCTTGGCATGAGACGAGCTTGCCAAGCCCGAGTTGTAGAAAGTAGCAGAGACAGAATTTGGAAGATTATTTCTGGATACAGGATCAGAGTGAGAGGACACAGGTACTGAGTAACTCCAGAGTCTGAACAGCAATGAGGGGTGGGGGCTCAGCTGAAGAGGAGGCCTTGAAGAAATGCTGGACATTGACTCCAGACTAGGTGAAGTGACTGCATGTGTCCTGGTGAAATCTTCCATCCCAGGCATTTTCACAAGAGTCAAAGAACAAGGTCCTTTTCTGGAACATTCTAATATTGGGTAACAGGTTCTAATAGGCTTTTCTCTCCCCCCAGGAAGTTGGATTTGTTCCAATCTTGGTCTGATGAGCAGCTCTCACTGCTGGTGGCCTTGGGGAGAATAGAGAAGTTCACGCATGGCCAGCTGGTGACTAATGACATTGGGAGTTCGGCATTTATCACATTTATCTGCAAGGTGAGGTCTGACCTGGGACCAAAGCCGGGAAGAGCAGGTCTAATTTAAAGCCCCAAGTCCAGGCAGACATGTTTGAGCCTGGTCCACAGTATATGCAACACCGGTGATTTGCTGACCATTTGCTCTGGCTTCATGTCTATGAGAAAAGCAAAGAGAGCTTGCCTCAGGGGGTCGCTGTGCCTCAGGGGGTCGCTGTGCCTCAGGGGGTAGCTGTGCCTCAGGGGGTTGCTGTGCCTCAGGGGGTAGCTGTGCCTCAAGGGGTTGGGATGTACAGTGCACCCTTTTTGTTGGAGGTGGGAATGGGAGTCCATTTCAAATGATGGAAACTGAGTGCAGGACCTAACTCTATGGACTACATCTTCCTCTGCATACATCCCTGTATTCAGATTCATAACTTAGGGCACAGTAAAAGACTAAATAATCATAAAACAACTGTTAAATACCAAAGCCTCACTCTTTTTGTAATGATGCAAGATGAAATTTATAGAAAATGTATTTATATAACAAGAATCACAATTTTAGTGTTTTGGGGCCACTGTTAAGTAAAACAGTCACTCCACATATGCACTGTGGTACGTTAACAGTCAAGCTATTAACTGAGAGATTTAACGTGCCTCCCAGGTAGGTGGTATATACGGCAGGAATGGCTCATGCACCAAGAACAGCAGGATAAAATGGCAAGAAATAGACTCGGAAAGATGCACAACTTCAAACTTAGTCTGTGCGTTTCCGAAGCTTCCCATTTAATGGTCTCAGTGCAGTAGACCGTGGGTACCTGTAACCACAGCTAAGTTCATTTATGTTTCACGTCTGTGTCTCATTTTAGCCCCACAGTAATCTCCCATTGTTCTCATTTAACAGAAGAGTAAACCGAGGCAAAAGATTATGGCTGTCTAGGGTCATGGAGTGGAGGGGAGGTGGCAAGGTTCAACACAGCTTGATGTGACTCCAAAGTTCTTCTGGAGTTGACCTGTCAGATCCTCACAGTGCAGGCCACTGATGATGTTTGCTGCATTTTGGCCAAGCTCTTGCTGGTCCAGGGTATGAACCGGTGCACAGATGGGGAAGGCTCATTTCCTCTGTCTCTTCCACTGGACCTGCAGCATAGTCAAAGCCGATAATGCCGATGCCAAGGGATATTTATAAGTTATTTCCAAGGACTGGAGAGGGGAGCAGAAAGTCTGGAGGCTTTAAAGGAGCTGAAGGGAGGATGAGACCCATTGATCCAAGGTGTACACAGATGACATGCCCTGGAATTGTCTTGTGTGGGCTGTCCCCAGCTGTTATATTTTTCAGGCATTTTATGAGTTGGTAACACAATACTTTTTTGTTTAACTGATAATAACTTTATTAATCATAATCACATTTATAGATATTTTAGAACACCCACATAAGAGACATGGAATAACAGCAGGAGCTCTTTGGGGGTTCATGTAGCTCCTGCAAGCAACTCCAGAGGCCTTCAGTCAAAAGTGGAGCCCGAACACTGGTCAGATTCATCCCGTGGAACTGCATGCAGCCCACGGACTTCCTGTCCAAGCCTTGAGTTTCCTGGGGGGAGATATAGACAGAGCACCAGTACGCTGCAGTCCCACACCGGGAAAGCAACGCATTTGTCCTCAAGAAGGCAGTGTCACCTCAGGATAGGGGACTGAGCACGTGGTTGCTCATCTCTAGGAGGAGCCCTCCCTGTAGCCTGTCTTAGGACTTCGGAGCAGGAAAAGACAAAAGTTTATCTTGATGGGGACAAAAATCAGGATGGAGAGGGTGAGGCTTTTTCTAATGACCTGAACAGAATGGACCCCCAAGAGGTCACTGGAACTAGGAAGTGTAAAGGGGCCACCACTGACCCTTCCTCTCCCACTCCCCTCTACCTCTGAGCTGCAGATTTGGGAAAGGGACTCCAGAAAACATTTCCATTTCATTGTGACTTCACAGACATCAAATGGAAATGTGCAGAGGCCCCTCCCCCTGGTGGAGTGATTAAGAAACCGGTGGGACAGGACACTTAATTAAATGAGTACTATTTCAAGTGCCTGCTGTGTGCCTTCTGAAGACCCAGTGGGAAAAGGAGACCCATGCCCAACAGGAGGAGGCAAATGAACCCTTTGGACATCAGTAGGAGGGGGGTCAGAACAACTGGCTGGGACAAACCAGGAATTCCTAAATCTAAAACCATTAGTGCCTTCAGGTGCCCTGGGGCCATGGTGTTCTAAGAAGAAAAAAATTAAATACAAAAAGGATCTCTGGGCCACCAAGATGGTTCAGTGAGTAAAGGAGCTTGCCGCCAAGCCTGATGACCTGAGTTCAAACCCTGGGATTCACTCACATGGTGGCTGTTGAGAACCAACCCCTTGAGTTGTCCTCCGGCCTCCACATCTGTGCTGTGACACGTTCCTCTGTCAGCTGAGCCTTTGACGAGCAGGTGGGAAAAGCTGCAAGAAGCCTCATGTGAGGCTGAGAGCGGTCAGACAGTGGATGGCCTTTGAGGTTTTATGAAACTCACTAGGGAAACAGTGCATCCAGCTTCATTCGCCAGATCCTGGTTGGTCTGTGAGGATGGACTGGTGAGGAATTCATGCAGCTCCCAGAGCGGCTGACAACCGGTGGGCCGTGTGGAATGTCTATCAAGTGAGCATATTTTACTCAGTACAGGTAGTTTTTGACACCCCCTATTTTTGCCATGCTAAGGACTGAAGCCAGGCCTCTGTGATCTATCGCTGAGATACGCCCCCCACCCCTTTAAAAAAGGGGTTTATATTAATTATACATTTTTGTACATCCGCCATTGTTTTATTTCGGAGACAGGGTCTCCATATTGCAGCCCAAGGTGGCCTTGAACGCTCAATTCTCCTGTCTCCAGAGTTGAGGGTTCCTGTGCAGTCCTCACGTGGGTAACATTTGTGTATGTGAACGTGTAGGTGTGTTTCTCATTGTTAATCTTTTCAGCACCACTAGGGGGAGTATTGTTCTTCGGGGGCCAGGCCCCTCTCCCAAAGGGATCAAGGCTGGCTGGCTATCAAGGAGTAAAACGGGATTTATCTCAGGCCTGTTAGTTCAGTAGGATGGAGGCGGGGAGGGGACTTGAACTGCAAATGCCTGACACTCAGGCGAGAAAGAGGAAGCCCAGCCCCACAGCCAATGTTCAGAGTAATCAACTGGCTCACCAGCACTTTCCAGACTCTGCCTCATTAAGTGCATTCATCAGTGGGACTCAACTCGACTGGCTTCTGGTCTCTACACATTCAAAAGGGACTACATTAAACTTCTTGTTCTCTGCCTCAGGCTCTAGGAGGCTGGGATTATAGGACCATCCACCGGTACCACCATGGTCCAGGGGAATGGCTTTCCTTCTGTTCTCACTGTTTTCATTATTCATCTGTCAAAAAGGCTTGCAATAAGAGTTTAATATTCAAAATCTTTTTATTTTAAAGAAGGTGCGTAAGAGAAATGGTTCAGCTGTTAAGAGCATGTACTGTTCTTGCCAAGGCTACCAGCCACCTGTAGCTCCAGGGAGTCTGATACATTCTTCTAGCCTCAGATGGTAACTCTATTCACACACACACACACACACACACACACACACACACACACACACACACGTGTATGTGATCAAAAAATAAAAATTTTCAGACCTGCCATCCAAGAGCTATTAAATCCGAAAGTCCAGGAGGGAGAGCTTGTAAGTAGTTAACAAAGCTCCAAGAATTCTGAAGCACACTAGGGTACTTTAAAATTTTTTAATTTGTTTTTTTTACTTACTCAGTTTACAGCCTACTCACTGCCTTCCTCCCAGTTGTTCACCCCTAATCCCTCTGGGCAGGTGGGGTCGCCCTGGGTATTCCCCCCACCCTCGCACTTCAAGTCTCCTGGAGACTAGGCACTTCCTCTCCCAGTGAGGCCAGACAAGGCAGCCCAGCTAGGAGAACATGTCCACACACAGGCAGCTGTTGGGATAGTTCCATTCCAGTTGTTCAGGACCCACGTGAAAATTAAGCTGCACATCTTCCTGTGTGCAGGGAAGCTTAGGTCCAGCCCCCGTATCCACATGCTCATCCGCAGAAGAGCAGGAATTAAAGGCTGGCTTCTAAAGTTCCTGCTCACACCTTCACAAGCCTCCTCTCTAATGAAACTGACCAAGGCAAATAAGGAGGCTGTGCCCAAAGAGCCCTGTCCTGCTGCCTGCCGAGGGGAAGAACTCCGGCATCTGGGAACTAACTCGGTAGGCTCTATAGAATAGAGAGATGCCTGGCAGTGGTGCCTACACCTTGAATCTTTCGTTCTGTCTTAACCAAAATAAGTTATAAGAAATGCTGACAAATTAGAGATGGCCAAATCTGGATCTCTTAGAAAATGCATTCTGGGCCTGGAGAGATGGCGCTGTGGCTAACAAGTACTGCTGAGGACCTGGGTTCTGTTCCCAGAAGCCACTCCGGGCAGCTCGGGACTGCCTACAACTCCTTCCAAGAGCCATAACATCATCTGGCTCTCCTAGGGTACCTGCAAACATGTGGGGCATCTGCAGACAGGCAAACACATAAGATTAAATAAATGTAAAAGCGCTCAGTGAAGTAGAATAGAACAGTATAATGTATGCAGTGCAATTTCCAATCTGAGCCATTTCTCTTGACGATTTCTACACCTGTCAACCATCTCCAAACCAACATATTGAACATTTCCAGCCCCCAGAAGAAGCCTTGTACCTTTTTTCACACAAAATTTTCCCCAAAGACACTTCTAATATCACCACAGGCTTCAGATGTATTTCCATGTGCATGTGTGTCTGTGCAACACGTGTGCAGTGCCTGTGGAGATCAGACGAGGGTGCTGGATCCCCTGAGGCTGTAGTTACAGATGGCTGTGAGCTACAATGTAGGAGCAACAATTGAACCCATGTCCTCTGGAAAAGCAGTTGGTGTTCTTAACCTCTTAGCTACCTCTCCAGTCTTACCACAGAGTACTTTTACCAGCCTCTGAACCTCATTTGAATATATTAGTACATACATCTGCCATTTTTTTTTTTTTTTTAACTCACCTGTTTGTTGAGGAGTCAGAGACAGGAAGATGTCTTGGGCTCCCTGGTCAAGGAATGTAGTGAATCTGAGAGTTCCAAGTTCAGTGAGAGACCCTGGTTCAAAAAAAAAAAAAAAAGAGGAGGAGGAAGAAGAAGAGGAGGAAGGAAGGAAGGAAGAAAGGAAGAAGAAGAAGAAAGAGGATTGAGCATTGACTGCTCCTCCAAGGTCCTGAATTCCCAACAACCACATGGTGGCTCACAACTATCTAATGGGATCTGATGCCCTCTGCTGGTGTGTCTGAGAGAGCAACAATGTACTCACATATATAAAATAAATGATTAAATCTTAAAGAAAATACATGATGTCATCCTTTGGTTTATACATGCAGACACATGCACACAGGACACACACACAAGCATGTACACATGTACAAAGAAAAGCAATAGCATAAAATAATATTCGGCCTGAAGTATAACGGGTTTCTTTTTGTTTGTCTTTTGACAGAAAAGTTCTCTGTGTAGCCCTGGCTGCATTGAAATTTGTCCTGTAGACCAGGCTGGCACATCTGTTGTACTTGCTTTTCTTTGGAACCTAGCTGATTTTTTTTTTTTTTTTTTGCTTTTTAAAAATAATTTTTTGTTTTATGTGTAAGGGAGTTTTGTCTGCATAAGTGTACCACATGCATGCAGTGTCCTCACAGGCCAGAAGAGCGTGTCAGATCCCTTGGAATTAGAGTTGCAGCTGGTAATGAGCTGTGTGGTAGCTGGTGGCTGAGCCTGTCTGGGACAGTGGCCCGTGCTCTCGACCTCTGAGTCATCTCTCTATCCTCACAGGCCATCATGTCTAAGATTGGAAATTAACCACAATGTTAATTGTAGAAGTCAGGGAACAGGCAGAATCAACAGGATGTGTAACCTGCAGTTCACAGCGCCACCAATTGTGCCATTCCATCCTCGAGGGTGACTTTGGTCAGTGTTAGTACCATGTTTAGTTTTTATGCTTCTACAGGTGTTGTTTATGTGGAGATAGCATTTTTATCAAGGAGCACACCAAATAAAACAAAATGGGGTCAGGTGAGGTCAAAGCCTGGCCAGCTGGGGTGTCCGGGTCTAACCCTTTGTTTGTGTCCCTTGATGTGTCCAGGGCAGCTGTGAAATCCTGCGACTGCTAAACCTGGGGACCTGCCAGGCCTATTACAAGTGGGTCTGGCAGCAACTGGAGCTGTTGGACCACAAGCCTCTAAGAGTTCACGACAATGGTAAGTCATGTGGCCACATCTGGCAGTTGACAATACAGTTGGCAGGGGAAAGGTGTGTCCCCTGAGTCCCTTCCTGGCTCTAGTCCCCGGTCTATGGAAGTGCCTCCTCCTGCCCCTGTCTTTCCCTGGCTCTCTGCTTCTCACACCTTACCAAAGCATCTTTATTCAGAGAACTCTCCCAGACTTCTCGTGCTGAGGCAGCATTCCCCTCGGCTCCTGCTATATCCCATTTGTGTCTGCTGAATTTGTCTTCTGTCTGTCCCACTGAAGTCATACACTGAATCTGAGTTGGTTGTTAAAATCGCTGTCTTCCTAGAATTTAAGCTCCATGTTCTCGGGTGTCTTGCATGTATTCAGAGTGACTCACAGTCAATAGACACTCATGTTGCTACTGTGGATGGTTTTAGGTCTGTTCTGAGATGTGATTGTATCTGTGTGTTCTCTAGCGCCCATCTAAGTTCATATAGATGCCATGAGTAGCAGCTACCATTTATTGAATTCTGCACGTACCTAGTAGTTTGGCTGTTTATACGTAAGTGTAACTCATCTAAAGGATATATTAGTCAAGGTTCTCTAGAGTAACAAATTATAGACTGAATCTCTACATATTTAGAAAGGGGATTTATTAGAATGACTTACAGGCAGTGGTCCAGCTATTCCACAATGGCTGCCTATGAACATAAGGCCCAAGTAGTCAACAGTTGCTGTTAAGTACACAAGGCTGGATGTCTCCGCTGGAATCCCAAAGGAGTAGGCTCAAATGTCAGTGAAGGAACGGTCCTGCTAGTGAGGTGAGAAGAAGCGGGCAGAGAGCAAGCTTCCTTCTTCCAGTCCTTATACAGACCTTCAGCAGAAGGTGTGGCCCAGGTTAGAGGTGGGTTTTCCCTTCTCTAAAGATCTGAATTAAAGTGTATTCCTACTTCAAAGATCTGGATTAGAGTGTATCTTCCTAATTCAAATTGAGCAAAAAAAAAAAAAAAAATCTCTCACAGGTGTGCCCCTATATTTGGAGGTTTAGGATGATTCCAGATGTTACAAGTTGGCAACTAAGAATTGTCATCACAGCAAAGTGTCAATAAGATACAATTATGTCTCCATTTCACAGATACAGGAGTGGGGCTCAGAGAGGCAAGACTCTTGTCTAAGGGTCACATAGAAACTAAGAATGGAGACCTCAGAGTGCAAGGCCAGCTTACTGAGAGAAAACCAAGAGCTTTCATGTTTGTCAAAGGCTCCAGCCTTACTCATACTCCATTTCTTATTGTTGAACACAAACAGTATCAGGAAAAAACACCTAGAATCTGCCTAAGGTGGTAGTTTCCTGAGTCTGGACCCTGTGTGTGTGTGTAATGTGTGTGTGTGTGAGAATGTAAGTGTATATGTGTGTGGTATGTGTATGTATGGTATGTGTGTGTGAGTTTGTGTGTGTGTATGTGTGTAATGTGTGTGTGGTATGTGTGTGAGTGTATGTGTGTGTGTGGTATGTGTATGTATGGTATGTGTGTGAGTTTGTGTGTGTATTTGTGTGGTGTGTGAGTGTGTGTGTGTGTGTGTACTATGTATGTGGTATGTGTGTGAGTGTATGTGTGTGTGGTATGTGTATGTATGGTATGTGTGTGAGTTTGTGTATTTGTGTGGTGTGTGAGTGTGTGTGTGTACTATGTATGTGGTATGTGTGTGAGTGTATGTGTGTGTGTGGTATGTGTATGTATGGTATGTGTGTGAACTATGTATGTGGTATGTGTGTGAGTGTATGTGTGTGTGGTATGTGTATGTATGGTATGTGTGTGAGTTTGTGTATTTGTGTGGTGTGTGAGTGTGTGTGTGTACTATGTATGTGGTATGTGTGTGAGTGTATGTGTGTGTGTGGTATGTGTATGTATGGTATGTGTGTGAGTTTGTGTGTGTATGTGTAATGTGTGTGTGTGATACACACATTTGAGTAAAGAGGCCCCAGCCCTCAACAGACATTCTCAGTGACTCAGGAGCTACACATTTTACCAAGTGTCAGCTCTGAACTTCCTTCCAGCAATCCCTTGAGATTATAATCCAGCCTCTCCAAGGGTCATTTGGTAGATGTGGCCTGTGTGACACTGGACAAATGATTGTCACCTTGTACAGTCATGCCCTTGGGCCCTATAAAATGTAAATTATGTTCCCTATATCAAAGTATTATTTGGGTATTAAACAAATGAACAGGGCTGGAGAGATGGCTCAGCAGTTAAGAGCACTGACTGCTCTTCCAGAGGTTCTGAGTTCAATTCCCAGCAACCACATGGTGGCTCACAACCATCTGTAATGGGATCTGATGCCCTCTTCTGGTGTGTCTGAAGACAGTGTACTTATATATAATAAGTGAATATATCTTTAAAAAATGAATACACAGAACTGAGAGACCACTCCCTGGGTGCATGAATAAAGGGTAGATACTTGTCACCCTCATTACAAGGTGGCTGGCAGATGGAAGGGACATCAGCTCTCATATCACTCCATAGACATAAGGCTGTACTGAACAGATTTGGATATGCTATGTTCCTATTATGGTCCAGTTCAAAATACTTTTAAATTTCTCTTTTGATTTCTTCTTTGACCCACTGAATATTAATTGGGGTGTTATTTAGCTCCCACAGATTTGGGGGCCTTCCAGCTATCTTTCTATTTATTATTTTCATGATAAAATATTCGGTACAGTCTGAATCCTCTCAAACGTGGTGAAACTTGTTTTATGGCCCAGAAAGCAATCTATCTTGGTAAATGCTCCATTTGCATCTGAAAAGAATATGCTGTTATTTGGTGCTGCGTGCTGTGAATGTTAGTCGAGTGGTCTGTGTCCTTCCTGATTCTCTGCTCTGTCAGCTGTTCACTCCGCGCTGAGAAAATCTCCAGCTGCCATGTTCCCTCTCCCCCTCCCCTCTTCATCACAGGCTGACGTTGACTTCAAGGTCCTAGGGAACCACAGAATTGACCTAATCACAATGAGAAAAATGAACTTCTTTTGAGGTGCTAGACCTTGAACCCCAAACTGCACAGACTAGGTAGGTCTGCCATGACAGCATTCTTGGCCTAAAATGAACTTTTTTTCCCTGTGGTAGCATTCTTTGCTCAAAATCTACTTTTTCTGATACTATTTAATTTAGTTTGTTTGATTACTATTAGTTTGATATTTCCCTTTCTATCCATTTGCGTTTACTTCTTGGGTATCTTTGTATTTTAAATGGATTTTTTCTCTTTCTTTTCTTTCCTCTTTTCCTTTTCTTTCTTTTCTCTTCTTTCTTTCTTTTTCTTGTGGTAATGGGGATCAAACCTAGGGTCTTGTATGTGCTGGGGAAGCACTGTACTCCAGAACTGTATCTGTGGCCACTAGGATAGGCCAATTTTAATCTTTTTCAACCTTTTGTTTATTTTAAGTGGGAAGGGCATGTGTGCATATCAGAGGACAAGTTTTAGGAGTTAGCTATTTCCTTCCACCACGTAGTGGGGGATCCTGCAGGGTTGAACTTAGGTTACCAGGCTTGGCAGTGAGGGTCACTTTCCCACCCCTCCTTGCCCAGACAGGGTTTCTCTGTGTAGCCATGGCTGACCTGGAATTCATTCTGTAGAGCAGGTTGGCCTTGGACTCAGAGCTCTGCCTGCCTCTGCTTCAGAATGCTGGGATCAAAGGCAGGCACCACCACCGCTCAGTGGCCAGCGTCTTTTAAAAATGAGTTTCTTAAAAGCAGCATAGAGTTGAGTCCTTACCTTTATTCAGTTTTAATTCAGCCTGACAATCTCTGCCTTTCCCAAGATGTCTAAAACATTTACGTGTAATCCATGTAAGACTGAAATCTACTGTCTTTCTACCTCTTTCCTGTTTCTTCTGTCTGGCCTCTTTTACTTAACCCTGCCTTTTGAGTTGTCTTACATGATTTCTTATATGGTTCCCTCTTATTGTCTTGTGGGCTCTTTGCTGTTTCTGTGTTGTTTATTTTAGTGCTTGTCTCACGAAGGTGGCATGACCGTAACATGTCTGTCTGCAGCGAGCTGTCACACACTGAATCACATACAGTGGGTTTTACTTTTTTCCTCCCATACACTGCATTCTCGAATGTCTTAAAAACTGAGCAATGTGTGACCATTAGTATCGCTTCAGCTGCTCACCTTTTAAATGTACGCAATGAATAAAGTGTTCTGATAATTCACATGATTACAGTTTCTTTTTTAAAGATTTATTTATTTTATGTGTGAGTACACTGTCGCTGTCTTCAGACACACCAGAAAAGGCGTCAGATCCCATTACAGATGGTTGTGAGTCACCATGTGGTTGCTGGGATTTGAACTCAGGACCTCTGGAAGAGCAGACGTGGTGACAATTTCTCTCAGCTTTTCTGTGGCTGAATACTTTCATCTTCCTTTGTAAAAATTTTTCTTTTAATTTGCTTTTACATGTGTGTGAGTGTGTGTATGTCCATGCATGCTGGTGCCCATAGAGGTAAGGGTTGGAGTTACAGGCAGGTGTGAGCCATGAAATGTGAGTGTCTTCTCTCAGAGATGCAAGTACTCTTAACCACTCAGCCATCTCTCTGGCCAGGGGGAGCAAGCCAGTAAGTAACATCCCTCCATGGCTTCTGCATCAGTTCCTGCTTCCTGACCTGCTTGAGTTCCAGTTCTGACTTTCCTTGGTGATGAAAGTATTTTAGTGGAGCCCACAGTTAAGAGACTTTGAACTGAAAAAAGACTTTGAATTTTAAAAGAGGTTGGATATTTTAAAGAGACTGAAATTTTATTATGTAAGATTTTCTAAATGCTGTGGAATTCTTTAGGTTATTTAGATCTTGGGGATGAATAAGAAAATAAGGTTTAAGGCTTAATAGTGATGTGTTTGTATGTCAAGTTGACAAGGGGTCAATTGTACTGGCTGGTTTTGTGTCAACTTGACACAGCTGGAGTTATCACAGAGAAAGAGCCTCAGTTGAGGAAATGCCTCCATGAGACCCAGCTGTAAGACATTTTCTCAACTAGTGATCAAGGGGGGAGGGCCCAGCCCATTGTGGGTGGTGCTATTCCTGGGCTGGTAGACCTGGGTTCTATAAGAAAGCAGGCTGAGCAAGCCATGGGAAGTAAGCCAGTAAGCAACATCCCTCCATGGCTTCTGCATCTGCTTCTGCTTCCTGACCTGATTGAGTTCCAGTCCTGATTTCCTCTGGTGATGAACAGCAATGTGGAAGTGTAAGCTGAATAAACCCTTTCCTCCCCAACTTGCTTCTTGGTCATGATGTTTTGTGCAGGAATAGAAATCCTGACCAAGATAGTGACAGACTTCCTCTAACAAGGCCATACCTTCTAACAGTGCTACTCCCTATGGTGCAAACATATTTAAGCTACCACACTGGCCCACCTTGTTCTAAGCCAGAGTCTCTTACTAAGGCATAGAGTTTGCCAAGTAGGCTGGGCTACATGGCCCACAAGTCCTGAGGATCTGTTTGACTCTCCCTCCCCAGGGCTGGGATAGTAAGTACAAGCCACCATGCTCAACTATTTACATGGGCCTTTGGGGATCAAGCTTTGTACACTCTAGGCAAGCACGCTACTAACTAAGCTACACCTCTAGCCCTAAATGTGATCTATTAATAGAAAGAAGGGAGCTTTGAATCAAATAGAACTGAGTTCAAATTAGGTCTTTTAGAAGGCAATTTAAATTCTCTGCTCTAAAATCTCATTTCTCCTACATAAGCTAATTTCCTTATCTAGATGTAATGACATAAAGATCTAACGGGCTACCAGTGAGGGCAGTTTATGGAGCCTGCCTTCTTCCTCCTCCTCCTCTCTCCCTTCTCTGTCACTGGTTCTGTAGCCTTGGCTCGTCTAGAACGCTGGCCTCAAAGTCCTAGAGACTCCCCCGACACTCCTCCCAAGTGCTGAGGTTACAGAACAGCCGCAAAGCTCCTGCTTGCCTTCCTTCATGCCCCAGAGCATAGGCAGTTATCTCTGGTGTTCTTCCTCTGTCCCATGCTACACAAGGCCCACTGGCATGTTTCTCTGTGCTTTCTCTTAACAGAAATGTCTCCAAATGAGAGATTTAAGGAATTCCAGATCAAATCATATCCTCTACAAGACTTCAGTTATTTGAAACTTCTGCGTCTTCAGAAAGCCAGAGAGCAACAGGGAATAACCTTCCATGGGAAGATCAACAAAACAGAAAATAGTCTCCCCAAGTTGCTGGGCCCGAAGACCAAGTAAGCTGAACTCTCAGCTGGTAGGATGGTCTGACGTGGGTGTGCAGGAGGCAGAAATGCTAGGGAGGGTCAGAGGTGCTGAGGGTCAATCCTAGATGCTGAGTGTCGGGGTAAGGCAGCCCAGGGAAGTCCTACGTTTGGTATCCAGGCCTGCAATCGTTGCCTCTCATTCACATGGGATCTCCTGGCTATGGCAGAAGTCCATGTTTGCTGGGCCCCTTTGACTCTGCTTCCTCAGGAGACTGCTCATCTATGAGAGCAAGCTCTAGTCTACAGGTAAGAGCTTGACTTGCAGTCAGTCCAACCCAGATTTAAATCCCAGTCTGGTTACTTGCTTTGGGTCTGTGTCCCTGATCAAGGGATCTGAATTCTCTAAGCCTATGCAGACAGGGGTTTCTGAGTCTCAGGGTCACTCTAAGCCGATAGTTACCTGAAATATTACTAAGTCATACTTAATGCCGACAGAATGCTTAGCACCAAGCATTAAGTTATCTATCCCTAAAGGTGCTGCGGTTGTCACTCCCAAAGGGTTGTTTGTTCAAGGCTACATAGGTAGGAAGAGGTAGAGCCAGGATCCAAGCCTGAGAAGCTGGTCAAACATATGTCTTTTATCTGGTAGGAGTCTCACAGCTAGCATTGGGACAGATCCACATTGAGACCTATGCTTTGGCCTTAACTTTGAGGACCTGAAAAGCAGGAAAAGACCATAGCTGGGCTTGCAGGAGCACCACCCACTTTCCCCCTCCCATTTGAAACTCGTATATCATAAAGATATCAAAGTTGGGTGTGGTGGTGCACGTCTTAGATCGAGCACTTGGGAGGCAGAGGCAGGCAGATCTCTCTGAGTTTGAGGCCAGCCTGGTTTACAAGAGGGAGTTCCAGAAAAGTCAAAGCAACATAGAAAAATCCTATCTCAAAAGAGAGAGAAAAGGAAAAGAAAAGAAAAGAAGGAAGGAAAGGAAAAAAAGGTACCATGGGGTCGGTGTCAATGTCCTTGTTTCTTTCGTGGCATCGTCATTTATCCACTAACACTTCTGGTCTGTTCCACCAAAACTTCCACTCTGCTGGCATCTGTAAGATCGGCACCAATGGTTTCCAGGTAGTTTTCCTTTGTAGGGAGTATTCCTAGTTCCAGCTTTCCCGAGGTAGAAATAAAAACAGACCCGGTGTTTTTGCTGAATCAGTAAGGAGAAGGGACAACATGGACCTGGAAGTAAAAGACACAGGGACTGCTGTGCTCTCCTCAGAGAGGCACAAATGAAGCCCGTCTTGTATGAGCTGAGCTCCAGCTATACTCAGCTGATAATCTTTTCTCTATTTCTAATCTAAACTGCCTAGATTCTCTCTTCCTGTTGCCACAGACCAAAACCAAACACAATACAACAGAATTGTGTGTGTAAAGTTAACAAAGGCCAGGGTCTGTAGCCCAACCAGGAAAACTTACCTTTATTAAAAAGAGAGGCCACCTCTACTCTGTGTTCCTGTCAAAAAGCCTCAACCTCTACTGTGTCCCAAGGTATACACTTTGAACAGTCTCTTTTTGTAAGCAGTCCTCCTTGCTGGGAACTCCGTCCCCATAGGAGCTTTGAATTAAGTAGACCCGAGTTCCCACTGGAACTTTATACCTGGACTTGTTCACCAGGCTGGCTCAGCAGTATAGGGTCATCTGCTCCTTCCTCAGCAAGCAGCTTTCTGGAAACTAGTTTCTAATTTCTTTGTCTCCCAAATCCAGTTTCTCTCACACATCTCTAATCCCAGCCAGCAGCAGGCAGACTCCCTCTGGGTTTGAGTTTTCCCACCTTCTTTGGAGGTGTGAATTCTCCAGGAGGGCTTTCATCTGCAGTAGGGCCTGGCAAACAGTTCTAACAAGATGTCACATTTCAGATCCAGGTATGGTCAACCAGTCAAATGTCCCATGGTCAACACCAAATTTGGTGAACTCCCCAAGGAGGCCATAGTGGGGGTCTACATGAAGGTCCACACGATACAGGAAGGTGATATTGTGGTAAGTGTACCAAGAGCGTTCTTTAGTCTGATACACAGCACAGATGGGCTTGGAATGTATTGCTGTGAGCAGAAAGGCTCAGAAACACATCTTTCTAGACTTGATGATATAAGAAATAGTGTTAAGAAATAGTGTTAGGCTGTAGATGGCTCAGGGGGTGAAAACGCTTGTAGCTCTAGCCTGACAGACTGACGTAGGTCCATGGAGCACACAGTAGAAGGGAAGAACTGACTCTTGACCTCTGACCTCTACATATGCAATGCAGCATGTGTGTACACACACATTAAGATTATTAAGAAAAGAATGAAATGGGGCTGGAGAGGTGGCCCAGCGCCTAAGTGCACTGGCTGATGTTCCAGAGCTTGGAAGGCAAAGGAAGGCAAATCTTTCTGAGTTTGAGGCTGGCCTGGACTTAGTGAGTTCTAGGTCAACCAGGATTATACCATCACACCCTGTCTCCAAGGTAAATGAAATAAAGACACAGTAAGGATGTTATGGTTGGTCTTTGAAGAGTCGGGGGACCAGGGAAGAAGAGGAAAGGCTTTAAGAGACTTACAGACTATGTTACTGTATTACAAGGAAGCAGAGGGGTGGGCAATCAGGGAAAGAGAGAACCAGCTGGAGATGAGGATGATCTCCCTCCCTTAGTCAAGCAGAGGGAAGGGAAGGAACAAAAATAATCCCTGCATATGGCTATCACAGTGGAGAACTGGGAGAGAGCTCAGCTGGCAAAATGTTAGGTATGAGCACGAAGTCCCTGAATCTGAGCCAGAGCTCCAGTGAGAAAATGGGGTGTAGTGTTTTGAGCATGTGGAGACAGGTGGATCCTTGCTTGGCAAACTCCAGGCCAATGAGACCCCTTCTCCAAAAAAGAAAAAAAAAAAAAAAAGCCAACACAATGGCTCCTGAATAATGACATCTAAGATTGACATTGACCTAGGGTTTCTACATGCATGTGCACACAAGCGCATACACCCACACACAGCAAGATGCTGTGATGAAGCCCATTACTTTTTATACAGAGACCCTGTCATAGAAACAGACAAATTTGTAGATAGGGCTGCTGCTGCTGCTGCTTCACAGTGCTAAAGTGCTTGTCTAGGGAGGGATGGGGGAGGGAAGCAGACTGGGGAGAAGAAGAGGTAGGTGGAGGAAGCTGGAAGCCGGCTCATTCCTTGAGAGCTCTGGCTGCTCTTGCAGAGGTCCTGAGTTTGACTCCCAGCACCACTGGGTGATTCACTTCCAGCACTAACATGGCAGCTCACAGTCACCTGTAACTCCAGTTCCAGGGGTGTCTCCTACCTCTGTGGGCACCTGCATAGGTACCACACATACACAGCATACAAACAAAGGAGAAGAAAGGAGGTAATTTATATATGGGTGGTCTTGTGTTACAGGCCTGCAATCCCAGGCACTTGTGACGCAGGAGAACTGTAAGTTCAAGGTCAGCCTGAACAACTTAGCAAGACCCATTTTTAAAAAACAAATAAATAGGGGCTGGAGAGATGGCTTAGCGGTTAAGAGCACTCGTGTGTTACTCTTTCAGAGGGCCTGGGTTCAAATCCCCCATGATAACTCACAACTGTCTAACTCCAGTTTCAGGGGAATCGAGCAGGGCCTCTGAGCACCAGGCATGCATGTGGAGACAAAACATTCATACTCATTAAACCCATAAACAACTAAACAACCACACAAAAGAAGATGGCAGAGATGTAGCTCTGGCAGGACCCATACCTAATACCTAGCATGTGTGAGGTCCTGGATACAATTTCCCAGTACTAAGGAAACCACACAGCCTAGAAGATGCAATAGAATTGTTTACAGACAGTATGGATGCCCACAAAAACAATCTCAATAAATCAAAAACACTCCAAAAACTGTCAGATAATTACAGCAAAGCAGCCGTTAGAAGTCACTTGTTTGGGGCCAGGTGAGATTGCTCAGTGGATAGAGCATATGTATAATTTTAAGATGCTAGACTGCTACATATAGGGGTGGATTCGTGTTAAAGACATCATCATGAACTCAGATTTAACTCTGATATACGTAGAGAGGCTTATATGGAGGGATGGCTCAACAGTTAAGGGTGCATACTGTTCTTGCAGAGGACCTGAGTTCAAATCTCAACACCATCGGATGATTCACAACCCTGTTAACTCCAGCTCTGGGGGATCTAACGCCCCCTTCTGGCTCCCGTGGGCACCTGCACACATGTGACATTCACTCACTTGGGCACATAAATAAAAGATAAAGTAATAAATCTTTAGAGGCTGGAGAGATGGCTCAGCAGGCAAGTGCACATGCTGCTCTTTCGTTTGATCTGAGTTTGGTTCCAAGAATCCATATCAGGAAGCTCCGGGGGATCGAACCTGGACCCCTGGGTTCTTCTGGACAGACCCTCTTCTGACTCTTCAGACAACTGCACTCACACATGCGCACACCTCCACCACATCTGCACATAATTAAAAGAAAATAAAAATAAGTCTTCAAGACATCGGAAATCTAAATCCAATGTAGCCAGGCAGAGTTTGATGCCCCTATTTGGGGCAGTACTTCGGGCCAGCTTAGACTGCATGGGAGATCCTGTCTCAGGGACCAACAGCAACAACAAAGCAATAGAAAGAAAAGAAAAGCCTAATGCAGTAACTTGGTCACCTTTTAACCCGCAATGAGTGTGGGGCTGAAAGGTAGGAAGGCGCGGAGCTAGCAGATGCAGAGCACACTTGGGAAGGGGCTGTATATGGTTGCCTGGAGCCTGGAAATGGCTCTGTCACCTGGTCCTTTCTGCTGTGCTCAAGACCATCCTTGTAATCCTTTTCCACATGTCACCACTGTTGTGAATGTTCTTTTCCGCTGGCCTGAGTGTGTCAGGGCGCCTGGGTCCCCAGCATCATCCATCAATACTGAATACTGACTTAAGGATTTTTATTTGCTTGTTTTGTGTGTGTGTGTGTGTGTGTTAATCTCTTGGGAAGGTTTTCCTTTTGTTTAGTAAGCTAGTAACTTTAAACTGGTTCCACCTACCCCCATCCATGGTGAAACAGAACTCTGCTCCCTTGCCACGAGATGTTCTGAGATATTTAAAGAACGTCATTTTGGTCTCATTCAGCATTTCTGCAACCAGGCTCAGTGCCAAGGCTCCAGAGATATCTTCTTTCTCAAGCGGAGGATCTTCCTCTCCAGCTCTTTCCATTACAGTTCCAGCCGCACCCAGTGCCCCTAGCCCCCTCACGCACACACTTCCTGCTTTTCTGCTGTGTGTCAGGGTTTCCAGGTTCACTTTGTACAACCCAGGGCACCAAGATGGTAGCTGAGGATACTCAGGCCAGCTAGAGGCAGGGAAGATGGGTTGATGGTGACATGGTGGGAAGTTGTGTAAGGGGCAGGAGTGACTGAGTCCCTGTCACATGACACTCCTCCCCCCATGCTAGGATGCCCAGGAAACAGGTGGGGACTGGAGCAGAGGCCCAGATTTTGAGTCAAGAGGAATAGCTTCTTGGAGAAGCAGGCTCAGGCTTCTCATTTTCGTTTCGCTAAAATCTGTGTGGCACTCAGCAAATCACTCCCCTTCTCTGGATCTGTGGTCTCATCATGAGTGTAGAAATTCCCCAAGGCCAGTTGCTGCCTCTAACATGTGACTTCATGTGCATACATGTTCATTCAGCAGATTCCTGCATGTCTGGCCCGTTTTTAAGAACAGGATGAGTGCCAGTGTGGGCGAGTAGAGCAACCTGGCTTCTGCCCCCTGCACCACATGACCCAGTGAGGGACACGCGACAAACAGATGAGTTACAAAGATGGAAACAACTGGACGGTGAGGCTGCACGTGGACTGGAAACCAAGAGGCTTCTTACATGGGGTGGTCAAGGAAAGACCAGGGGCTTTGAGGAGTAATGTTTAAACTGAGACTGTTCCAGACTGAAGGGAAGAAAGTGCAAAGGCAGGAAGGAGGCAGGGACTAGAACGGAGTGCAGGCGGCTTGAAACAGCGCACACAAAGTGTGTGGAGCAAGGCCAGGCTGGAGAGCTGGGCAAGGGTGAGCTAGCCCAGGCCTTGACAGCAGAAAGGAGGACTTTCATTATCCCTAGGGTCTTTGGGAGCAGTTTTAGGGGTCTAACTAAAGAGACCTGATGTGGCTCTGGTGTGGCTAGGCAGTAGATAGAGCCCATGCAGGACAATGTTGTCCCACAGAGGTCACATCCAGTTACTTTGTGTCTCATTATCCTGAGCAAACCCTTAACCTCTTTGTTCCTCAGCTTCCTAGTGTTTTGTTGGCAGAAAGCAAGGACTCTGAAGACAAACGGGGTAAAATCCAAGGTTGGTCGTTTCTGTGACATGTGACAGTTGCCAGTTCTCCGGGCTCAGTATCTTTGCTGTAAAGTGCGGATGCGCGTAGGAGCCACATCCGTGGTTATGTTACGAAGTGTTAGAGGCTGCGCAGCAAACAGTGGCGTCCCACCACCTTTGTCTAGTCTGTGATTACGAACTGCATGACTGTGAACCAGCAAATTCCTTTTCTGAGTCTTGTTTTCCACATCTGAGGGTGAGGAACCCTGTGCCCGGAGGCAGTAATGAGGATTAAATTTGTGAATATTTTCTCCAGCCTTGAAGGTCAGCCATGTGGTGGTCTCTGGGCAAGGCCTGGCAACGGTGAGGAGGGGCCACGGTGCCCACCGTACTGAGGATGGCAGGCTCTGGGCTCACTAATATCTGCTCCCCATATTGCCTGAGTCTTAACTGCTAAGAAGTTGAACTGAGTCTCTGGATCTGGGAGTACAGTACCACATTCTCCTCACAACTCAGCCTGCTCAGGATGGTTTCATAAAGGGGGCATGATGGCAGGCATGGTGGCTCACTTTTAATCCCAGCACTCAGGAAGCAGAGGCAGGTGGATTTCTGTGAGTTCCAGGACATCCGGGGCTATGTACAGAGACTCTGTCTAAAACAAACAAACAAACAGGCTGGATGTGTATAGCATATCTGCTTATCTGTAGTCTTTATCGCTTTTGCATATGTAACTACAGAGGACTCATTCCCAAGAGCAGAAACACCACATGAACTGTAGCAAAGGGGACAAACGCTCTCCAAGTCAGTGGGCGTAGAGCAAGCATTACGGTCCATGGGAAAAGTTGGCATGAAGGCGGCTGGGGAAGGAAAGGTCTAGAAGACCACCAGTCTTTCTCTTTTGAGTCTTAGAAGACAGAATGGGTTTACTCAGCAGAGAGAAGTGTTTCAGGGCCAGGCACCATGGTGTTACGCCTGCCCTAGCTCTGCTCACAGGCTGAGACAAGATGCCCTTGGATCCGGGCAAGCTTGGGCAAACGGGAAGGACCCTAGCTCAAAATGGATGGACAGATTGGAGACTGGACACAGGGGAAGTTTAAATACCCATGTGAGCGTCCCTGAGAGCAGAACCCCTCGATGTGTGTTGCTGGGACGTTGGAAGGCCGGGAAGTGCGCTGGTGTGAAGTGGATGGAACCCTGGGCCTCCCCTCCCTGGCCTCATGATTCCCACCTAGAAAGTCTGCTGGTGAGTCTGGCTTGTCTGTGAGGTTTCACTGTCTGGGACTTCTCCTTAGGGCATTCACCAGGCCTTCCTCCCAGAAATCCAGCGTGATGCTCGGCCCTTCATCCTTCTGAGCTTGGGAACAGAGTTGATACGAATAAGAAAAGAAAAATTTTTTAACATGATTGATGTGGAGACAAAGGCAAAGATGATAAAAACGGACGTGGACTATCCCAGGTCAGTGCTGAGAAAGTGCGTACATGTTTTAGATCCGCTGAATAAGGCTTCCCATTAGCAAGGGGAGCGGGAGAGGGGAGGGGGAAGTATGCATGTGTGTTCATGCTCAAGCATGTGCATGTGTGTGTGGGGGTGAATGGGCGTGTGGGGTGTGGGTGAATGGGTGTGTGGGGTGTGGGTGAATGGGTGTGTAGGGTGTGGATGAATGGGTGTGTGGGGTGTGGATGAATGGGTGTGTGGGGTGTGGGTGAATGGGTGTGTAGGGTGTGGGTGACTGGGCATGTAGGGTGTGGGTGAATGGGTGTGTAGGGTGTGGATGAATGGGTGTGTGGGGTGTGGGTGAATGGGTGTGTGTGTGGGGGGGTGAATGGGCGTGTGGGGTGTGGGTGAATGGGTGTGTGGGGTGTGGGTGAATGGGCGTGTGGGGTGTGGATGAATGGGTGTGTGGGGTGTGGGTGAATGGGTGTGTGGGGTGTGGGTGAATGGGCATGTAGGGTGTGGGTGAATGGGTGTGTGTGTGTGGGTGAATGGGTATGTGTGTGTGGGTGAATGGGTGTGTGTGTGTGGGTGAATGTGTGTGAGTGTGTGGGTGAATGGGTGTGTGTGTGGGGGTGAATGGGTGTGTGTGTGTGGGTGAATGGGTGTGTGTGTGTGGGTGAATGGATGTGTAGGGTGTGGGTGAATGGGCATGTAGGGTGTGCGTGAATGGGTGTGTGAGGTGTGTGTCCCTACTTTTTTCATTTAGAAAGACAATAGGGTGTTCTCAGGCACAATCATATTTTGCATGTATGTGAAAAATTTAGCCATTTACTTTTTTAAAACTTAAATCAATGCACATGCATTAGATTTCATTGTGGCATCTTCTTTTCTTTTCTTTTTTAAAGATTTTTTATTTCCTGTATGTGGGTACACTGTAGCTGTCTTCAGACACACCAGAAGAAGGCATCAGATCTCATTACAGATGGTTGTGAGCCACCATGTGGTTGCTGGGAATTGAACTCGGGACCTCGGGAAGAGCAGTCAGTGCTCTTAACCAATGAGCCATCTCTCCAGCACTCCACCTTTTTTCCCCTCTTTTTTCTTTTTCATTGTGGCATTTTCAAACAAAATTTGTTTTCTCTCCTGTTCCTCTGGTTTACCCTTGTCCCTTCCTGCCCCACCCCCCACATGTAGTCTTGTCATTTATGTAGATTCTAGTGTGAACTGGAGAAACAATATAAGGGCTTCCCCAACCCTGCACTGGACAGACTCAGTGCTCGGGAAGGTAGGTACGTAAGTAGGAGTCGCTGAGGCCCGGTATGGCAGCTCAGGGCAGTAAACCTGGCACTGTGGAGGTGGAGGTAGGAAGATCAGGAGTTCAAAACTATCGAGAAAGTTTGAGACCAGTCTGAGCTACACCAAGCCCTGTCTCAAAATTAAAAACAAAAGCGAAAGAAACTGGGTAGAGCAAAGAACACTTTGTACGCGGCTGTGGCCAAGCTTTGGCTGCTGGTGAGAGAAAAAAAGTTGGAAATGGCTGTTGGCTTCTTCCAGCTGCAGGGCGCCATTTTCTTCTGCAGCCTGGGTGTCTCTATTAAATGTGAGGAGCCTCGGCCCCTCACGTGATGCCTGTGGCAGGGGCAGGTGTGTGACCGTCAAACTCCTGGAGGTTTCCTTTGGCTGTCGGAGCAGTTGGCCCTTCACTGCTTGGCAAATGCTTTGCTATACCATCTCGGTGCTGCCAGACAGGACTGAAAGCTCACTCGTTGTTGAACTCCGGGTTTCCTGGACTGCCCAGTCACTCAGGAAACAGGGCCAGTGTGTGCCTTTAATGCTTCGAATTTAAACCGGGCCTCTGTCCTGTGAGTGTCCTAGGCTAGACAACTGGAAAACTACCCCTTCAATGCCCACGGCACGGCACACACGACAGAACAAAGATCTGACTACAGTGATACAGCAACAGTAGAGGAGAGGTGGGTTTGGAGATACTATTTACTCACAAAATAGACTGGACACCAGCACGACTGTTAGAACCTGTAGGTGACACACAGTTTTGTCTAACTTGGACTCCAGGTCCAAAGGTAAATTATCCTGTAGGGATTCGTAATTATGTGCCTGTCCCTCATAGGTTTTGGCACGCTCCCTTGGTCTCTTCAAGCCTGTAGTTCCTGTCTGCAAAATGGGTTAGCTGTGAAAACTGAATACTCAGCTAGTGTAGCCAGGCGTGGTGGCACGTGTCTCTAACCCTAGCATCCAGAGACAGATGTCTGAGTTTCAGGCCAGCCTGGTCTGCAGATCAGGCTCCAGGACAGCCAGGGCTACACAGAGAAACCAAACAAACAAAAAGACTCAGCTGGGCATGTGGTAAATGTGAGTGAGAGTGAGAAAAATACTCTGTTGTGTAAGAAGATGTGAGTTAAGAGAACTTTTAAAGACAAGGCGGCCTGGTCCGTGAGCTGGCAAATGTCTGCCAGCCAGGTTGCTAGGAGTCAGGAGACAAGTCTCATGTTTGTTTCCGTGGTATAAATGTACCATCCCGCTAGTTTCTAGCTACCAACATGATAGCACTCGGCACAGCACTGAGAAGAGATGTGCACAGTTAGCTTTCATGGGCGGGGACATTACTAATATTTACAGGTCTGTGTCTGCTGGGTGTTGTCTTAGGCTGATCTCTAGGGACCGCAGTTGCCGTTGTCATGATCAATGTCATTTCGCCAGGGAATGTCCATGGCTACCCGACAGGTGAGTCCAGATGAGACAGGAGAAGTTTGGCAATGCCCTTCCCTTGCTGTGGTATCACTGCTGCTCCCTGAGATGCTGTGATGAAGGGGCTGAGAGAAGGAGAGGGAGGGGGGAGAGAGAAGGAGGGGAGGGAGGGAGGGAGGGAGAGGGAGGAGTGGGAGAAGAGGGAGACAGAGACAGACACTGAGACCCAGACTGAGGAGAAAGACCTTATGAGTTGGACATTTGGGTTGTTTCTATTTTTACTGTTATGGACAATGCTGTTGTGAATGACCATCTTACAAAGGTTTTTTTTTTTTTTTTTTTGAGACTGCTTTTTAAAAATTATTTATTTAATGTACATGAATGAATAGATAGCTCTGTAGCTGTCTTCAGACACACCAGAAGAGGGCATCTGATCTCATTACATATGGTTGTGAGCCACCATGTGGTTGCTGGGAATTGAACTCAGGACCTCTGGAAGAACAGTCAGTGTTCTTAACCACTGAGCCATCTCTCCAGCCCCTAGCACGGGCTTATATATGAGGCTATTTTCATTTCTTGTAATACTCTTGGTGTAGACTGTGTGGTAACTGTATTTAACCTTTTGTGACATCACCAGACTGCTTTCCAAAGCAGCTACACCAATTAGCATCCCTCAGTCCTGTGGAGACTTTCGCCCACTCCATCAGAGCATCTCCATGCTTCTGATGGTAGCTGTCTCATGGGTACCAGTGGCGTCTCATGTGGAGGCACCCTCATCCCATTGTAGTTTTTCCTGACATCTCCCCCAAAGCTAAAGACTAATAGCAGCATATTTTTTTTTCTGATAGGCTCTTGCTATGTAGCTCAGGCTGTCCTAGAACTTTTTGTGTAGACCAGGCTAGCATCAGACTCCTCCCCCTTCTCTGGCCCCTTGAGTGCTGAGCTCATTGTCACACGCCATGACCAATAGCCTTACTATTAGCATTTTCAATTTATTTTATTACTTTGTGTTTGTCTGTGTGTGCTCATGCTGTGTGTGTGTAAATACATATGAACCATGGAGCTCCTACAGAGGTCAGAGGACAACTTTGTGGATAAGCTCTCTCCTTCCACCTTCCCATGGGCTCTGGGGGATAAATAAACCCTGGTAATCAGGCTTATGTGACAAACACCTCTATCCACAGAGCCATCTTGCTGGCCTTCTTTTGCCTTTTTGAGACAGGGTCTCATTCTGCAGCCCAGAATACTCTCCAGTTCACTGTGCGGCCCAGAACTCTCAAATTCACAGCGATCCTCCTGCGTGTGCTTTAGAAGTCCTGAAATTACAGGCATACATCGCTGTCCCCGTTCCAGCTATTTTATTGCAGGGTGTAAATCGAAAGTTAACTTCAGTTCACTTTATTAGGTTCAATATATCAAAAGTATGATTTCTACACATTATGCATTTGAAAAGTAATAGTTCACATTGCTTCGTGGTTGTGAGTCTGACTCACACTGGCCACATTTCGGTCACTTATTAACCCACTTGTGGCTCCTGGCCGTGGCAGCAGGGCAGCACAGACGTAAGGAACTGAGTTGGTAGAAAAGCAAAGGAGGTGGAGAAATGTGGGGAAGAACAGAGCCAGGGTGCAGGGCATGTGGTTAGGGTTTGAAAGGTGCGGTGGAAGACATCTATTCAGCACGGACAGAGGGCAGAGGCCAGGAGGGGCCCTGGGACACAGCTTCTGTGTTTGCCTTTCAGTGACGAAGACCTGTGTCAGAGGTTCCTGAGGGAAAATGACTGGAATATCTTTCGAAAGGATCTGCTTCGGTTGCTGGTGGAGCCCCTCAACAAGCAGTCATTCATCCCCGCCCAGACCAAGAAGAAGGAGATCTACGACCCTAAGTCTCTGTTCCTGAACCTGTGTAACCTTAACAGGAAGGTGAAACAGCGACATCCCGTTTTCCTGGTACCCCAGAAATACCTGCCCCCCTTGAAAGTTGTCCAAGCCATTTCAGCACCCCGGCACAAAATCCAAGAGCTCCTGCCACAGTATAAAAATGCAGGGGTCCTTGTTTAGAACAAATAAAGTACATTCAAATTAGCTTCTCTGTCCTCTGTATGACGCCTGGGTGGGGAAGATAAAGAGGCATGGTCTCCCTCGACACCTGAGGACAGGAATGAAGGCATGGATGCCCAGGAGTCTGGGGTGTGTCTATTACTGGGGAACTAGTATGACCATTTCCTATCTAAATAGAGCTCCTTCACCCCAATCAGTGGATGCTATGCCAGGAACCAAGGCAGGCCAACTGTTGCCAGTCCACACACCATGTAAGAAAAATCAAGAAACCTAATATTTTAGAGTATTCCTGCTGGTTTTTTTTTTTTTTTTTGAGCATGAGAAACTAATTGAAAATATTAAAACACACACACACACACACACACACACACACACACACACACAGATATGGAACGTGTTGGGCCTGTATGCTGTAGCCGAGGCCTCTCTGGTTGAATGGCAAGGTTGATATCCTATGATGGCACAGACCCACCAGAGACAAGAGGGCAGTAGAGACAGTTCAGGAAGACTCCTCGGTCCCCCTGGTACTCCTAATTTTGAGGCACCTGCTCCCATACAGCCCGACACCAGACTAACCACCATGCCGCCTCTCCTCACAAGCACTCCGGGGCCTGAGAGAGGTCATGAGAGCACAGGAGTCCTCACGCACCCACGGCTCTCCCCCCCGCCCCCCGCCCCTTGAATAACCTGGGTCAGTCTAGTGCCTGGATGTCTGTCTTCCTCAGTAGTGAGCGTGAAGTGGAAAAGCTCAGTGGTCTGCATAAACTCGGAACTGACTATAGTTTTAAGAGGTATGTTCGACATAGAAGGGCTCGTATTAAAAACCATTCTCTTGTGCACCCAACAGAAGGAACAGGAATTTTTCTCAGAAGAGCATAGTTGTTACAGAGAAGAGGACTTAAGGGTTTTGACTTCTTGAATGGCTTTAGAGTCAAGAAATCAGGGACACCGAAGCAGGGGGAGGTGACATAAACCTGTAATCTTGGCACTGGGGGAAGAGGTCAGGAGGGACAGGAGTGCCCTAGTTTGATCATCAGCTTGACACACCTGGGACATTCGCCTGAAGAACTTCCTGGATTGGCTGACCTCCAGGCATATCTGTGGAACATTTTCTTGATTGCTAATTGATACAAGGTTCCAGCCTGTGGTGTGTGTTTCCTGGGCCTGTGGGCTTCAGCTGTATAAAAAAGGTATTTGACCATGGTGAGCCTGGAAGCAGTGTTTCTCCATGATTTCTGTTCCAGTCCCTGTCTCCAGGTTCTTGCCTTTGGTGTCCCTGGACAATGGGCTGTCACCTCAAAGCCAAGTAAGATCTTTATTTCCTCAAGCCGTTCAGTAATGCTGCCAAACTATGTCAAGGAGTTCACGGTCACCCACTATACAGTGACTTGGAGGACAGCGTGGGCTACATGACTTGGAGGACAGCCTGGGCTACATGACTTGGAGGATAGCCTGGGCTACATGAGACCCTGTCAATAAAACATCAGCAGTCCTGCAGAGCAATCTGTGACCTGCAAAGACCAGGTAGTGTGTCCGGGGCCTAAGGAAGTAGGGGGCCTTAGTAGGGATCTCTTTGGCTTGCATTTGGTGGCTCAAAAATGGTGGTGTAGACGTCTTCATTTGTGGGATATGAGCTTTTGGGGCAGTTTCTCTGAGGCAGCTAAGAGGAGGGTGAGGAAGTCTGTGTTCTCTAGGCAAGGGCTCTGTAGCCAGCACACAGAGCCAGAGGGTACGCTAGGCTTCGTAAGCCTCATGGTCCGTCTTACTGGGTCAACTTCAGCTCAGGGATGAGTCAGTAGAAAATATGTAAACAAGAGATCATGGCTGGTGAAGACAAAGTAGGTGGTAATTTGGACCTGACCCACAGGCCATAGCTTGCTGCTCTCCACAAAGGTAGCTGGGGACCTTGAAGGTTCTTGAACAGATGTATCTTGGCCAGAGAAAAAAAGAATGGCTCCTAAGAATCGAGCACCCACAGGATAGCCATCTTGCTGAGTATCTGACCATGGGATTCAGTGACCCGATGGTTCCTGCCAGCTCTTCCCCTGTGGGGTACTGAGGTAGTATGTATATAAGAAGGTAAAGTTCCTTCATCAGGATATTTGGGTCCTACTTCTTGGGAGGTGAGAGAAAAGCTTCCAGAATGTTCTTCCACATGTTCTCTGTGGCAAGGATGGGTAAGAAACAGACTCAAAACTGTGTGTGGTAGCACACAAGCTAATCACCAAACTCCAGAGGCCTCACTGGACAATAGCAAGACCTTGGTTCAAAATGAAAATGAGGAAAGGAGAGCCAAGGGCAAGGGCAGGAAAAGGGGGGGTTAAAGAGAAGAGAGAGAAACACAGGGTGTGGGAGGGAGAGAGAAGTTAGGAGAGGAAGGGCTCCTGGAGTAAGGGTCCTGAGTGAGGACAAGCCATAGGGCTTCAGGGACTCACAGGGAGCAGAATGCAGGTCTCTGAGTCCCCAGGGCAGTGACAGGAATTTAGAGGGACAAAATCTGAAGAGGTAGGTGTCCTCTCCACAGACAGCAGGGAGCTCGTGTGTGACTGCTCCTATGAACTCAGCAATGCATGCATGGTTGGGCCGTGTAAGCCTTCTACTCTACCCTATCATCCTAAAGTGCTTGGTACACAGCAGAGGTGGTTAGTACCATTTAATCAGGAGCCCTATCACTAGGGACAGCTTCCCTCACCAATGGGACCAGACATCAGACTATTTTGAGACAGGGCAGGCTGGGCTGGAAACTCACTTCAAGCCAAGGATATGCCCTCCAGTTCCATTCTCCTTGCCTTAACCTGAGTACTAGGATTACAGGCCCGAGCAGACATACTTAGTTGTATGCAAAGCTCATGAGCTAACCTGGGGCTATGGGCTAGGCAAGCATATCATCACTGAGCTACTATAGGTCCCGCTTGACTCTTAACATTGCCACACTAGGGCAGAGCTTCCAGCACATGAACCCATAGGGACATACTCAGACTGAACCACAGCGAAAGGCTGACGATTACTTTGAAAGTATCTCCTGCCTATTAACCAGGAGGCATCACTCAATTTGTTAGAGAGCCTGAGGCCCGGGAGGCAAAAGCCTTGTCTCGCCTCACTTGCCTGTTGGGTGGCTGATCCAGGCAGCCCGTGTGCCTCTCCCAACACTGCCCACCCCTGGTTAGTCAGCTTTTGAATGTGTGCACTGCTGTGTTACTGTGTTACTCATCTCTCCCCAGCGTGCCACCTGTTTTCTAGAGAGAAACTCTGTGTACCCAGCCTCAAGACTGCACGAGACAGAACACGCTCACCCTCCGCCATGATCTCCCATATGTAAGTAGGCACACCCAGCCAAAAATAGAGCCCCCTGGCAGTCAAAGCCTCCACTGTTTGGGGGAAATGGGAAAACCCACTTGAGAAACAAATAGAGGGAGTGTTGCCAGTGTTTATTATAGGAAGAGTTTTAAGAGCCCATCTTGAGACTGGAAGCAAACACATTTGGTAACTCTCTAGCCCTCGTTGTAAAGGGGAGGGGTAAGCTTACCTTCTGGTCCCGGGAACTCTGAGGGGTGAGGTGGAGAGCTTTGGGACAGCCCAGGTCACTTTGCCCTGCCTGGCACCTTGCTGCTGTTAGGGATGTCACATCTTTAACAAGGGACTTAGTTGCAGGCCTGCCCCTGGAACTGCGGGATGGCCACAGTTTCTAGTGACCAAGGAGTGGGACCAAAGCTGGAAGAGAGGTATTCGCTGCAGGGCTGTGACAACGGGAGAGAGTTGTAGGCAGTAAGAGGCAGCATGATGGGACCCCCCCCTTCCTAGGACTCATTCCTCTCCCCTGTCAAATGTGACTCCTGTCTCTTTGCTACTTTGCATTCTGTTGCTAGGATAAAACCCTCTGATCAAAACCAGGTTGGAAAGACTTCATATTTACTTCCTGGCTCTTTGTTAAGGGAAGTCAGGGCCAGAGCTAGAGAAAAGAAGTAAAGCAGGAGCCTGGAGGACACTGCCTACAGTGGGTGGGGCCTCCTACATCAATCAAGAACATCCCCACAGATATGGCCACAGGTCAATCTGAGGGAGGCAATTCTTCAGATGACTCTAGTTTGTGTCAAGTTGACAGCTGACATTTTCTTGCCTCCACTTCTGTTCCTACCTACACCACCACCACCCCCCAACACATAAATCAAGATGAGAGCAGTTCAAGAATGAAGTGCCCTGAGGGTTAGAGACCATAATTGTTTTCTGATCGCTGTCTTGTGTTATGTAAACCAATCTCCTTTTCTTGGGGATTAATACATTTTTTGGCCTATTTTGAAATTACTTAGGAAAAATACACCATATTTTGAGAAAACAGAGTGTTAGTAACAATCGGGTGACTGAAAAGATGGCTCAGTGATTAAGAGTCCCTACAACTGGCCACACTAAGAGGCCATGGCTGCCTCCCTCCAATTGCAGCCTGGGAAGGCAGAGACCGGGAAGCCCCATATGGAGGAACCCTGGGTTTGATTGAGAGATCCTGCCTCGGTAAGATGGGAGGGCGATGGAACTTGATTCCAACATCATCCCTGAGCCGCTACATGCACTGCACAACCTGTACATGTCATGCAGATAGATACATGCAGGCATACAGACACATGCATATAGCATATCTTGCACAGATACTTGCACACATACACATACACACAACACACAGAGGAAAATAACAATGGGCAGATCTGGGTGAAAGGTGTTTAAGAATCTTTTGAACCATGCTTGCAGCTCAAAGTTATTTTAAATTATAAGTGGAAACCACATAAAATTTACCATCTTAACCATATATTTAAACTATATATTTTTAAGGTCTTACTGTACAGCTCAGTCTGGCCTCTGACTCAAGATCCTCCTGCCTCAGCATGGGTCACCACACCTAGTGTCATCTTAACTATTTTAAGCATACACTGGCATTAAGTACATTCAATCCTCTCAAAAATAAAACAAAAGCAAAACCAATTTAAAAAAACCCAGAAAACAAACAAAAACAAAACCCAAACAACAAAACACTCTAACGGTGAATACACAAACATTATATAATTGTCCAGTCCCATGATCTGGAGTGTATAGCACAATATCCATTCCTAATGTAAGGTATGGACTCTGGTGTGGATGATTTATCCTCTGTAAAAATGTTCCATTAGCTGAGGGATGCTGATGATGTGTGCTGGTTTGAATGAAAATGGCCCCCATATGCTCATAGGGAGCAGTGCTATTAGGAGGTGTGGCCTTGTTGGAGGAGGTGTGGCCTTGGTGGAGGAGGTGTGGCCTTGTTGGAGGAGGTGTGGCCTTGGTGGAGGAGGTGTGGCCTTGGTGGAGGAGGTGTGGCCTTGGTGGAGAAGGTGTGGCCTTGTTGGAGGAGGTGTGGCCTTGTTGGAGGAGGTGTGACCTTGTTGGAGGAGGTGTGGCCTTGTTGGAGGAAGTATGTCACTTGGGGTAGGCTTTGGAGTTTCAGATGCCCAAGCCAGGTCCATTGGCACTTTCTCTTCCTGCTGTCTCTGGATCTGGATGTAGAACTCCCAAGCTCCTCCTTCAGCACAATGTTGTGCCATCATGCCAACAACAAAGTAAACCTCTGAAACAATAAGCCAGCCCCAGTTAAATGTTTTCATTTATAAGAGTTGTCATGGTCATGGTGTCTCTCTATAACAATAAAACCTTAAGAAGTTGGTACTAGGAATGGGGTATTGCTGTGATAGGCCTGACTCTGCTTTTGTTTGCAGGAATGTGGACTTGGGGACTTTGGATTAGAAAAGTAATAAAATGCTTTAAGCAGGCATTAATGGGTCATACTAGTAAGAACATGGAAGACATGGTGCTGAAGGTCATTTAACTGTGTAGGCCTGGGTTCAAGAGGTTTTAAAGGAGAATAATTTTAGTATGTAGCCTAGACCACTCATTTTGGCAAAGAATGTGTCTACTTTCTGCCCTTGTTCCAAAAAAAAAAAAAAAAAAAAAAAAAAGAAAGAAAGAAAGAAAAGAAAAGAAAAAGAAAAAAAAAATCTGCCTGAAGTTAAATTGAAGAGTTATTAACAGCTTCAGTAGAGAGTTCAAAACAGCCTGGTGCTGACTGTGTCATGTGGATATGAGTAGCAGATTTATAATGCAAAGGAGAGAGAAGAGCAAGGAAAATACAAAATGTGGATGAAAGGGGCACCAGGACAAGTAAAAACATTAAAGAAAACCCTGATGCTAAGAGGAATAAAGGGAGCAGTGACCTCAGAGCCAGACCCCACCCGCTTATGAAAAAGAATTAAAGAAAAGCTTAAAGCTGAGTCTCATGGTTTGGATCATTAATCTCAGCACTCCAAAGGAAACCATCAAAACCAAAAAGCTAATGAAGATTATATATATATATCTATATTCATATCTATCTATCTATCTATCTATCTATCTATCTATCTATATCTGTGTATGCCATGTCAGGTCCCTGCAGCAGAATTTGGCAGCTTGGGCCATGTGGTTCTGGCTTTAGAGTCAAGGACAGAAGAGAAGGGTTATGGAATCTCCCTCAGTAACTGAGAAAAGCCGTCGAGGTCAGGAGTGTCAGGGGTGTGTGTGCATGCAGACCCAGTGAGGATATTGTGTAAAGCTTGAAAAGTGAAGCCTGGATTGTCTGGGAGATGCCAGAGTTTCGGGTTATCTGCCGAGGAAAGCTGCTAACAGAGTGAAACCAGCCCAAGAGAAAGATGTGTTGCAGTCAACCAAGCTGAACAGAATTGGAGATCTGAAAAGCCCTTTGACATCAGACTTGAAGATGCAGAGTTTGGAGTGTGCCTATCTGGCTTTTGGTCTTGCTTTGGTCCAGTATTAACTCACTATCATGCCTTTCCTCCATTTTGGAACAATAATGTATATCCTGTGTCGTTATATATTGGAAGTATGTGCTTTTTGATCTTGATTTTAAAGGGAGACAGTCAGACTGTGTGAGTCTCAGAAGAAACTTTGGATTTGTAGGTGTTAAGACTGATAGACTATGGGGGGTTTTGAAGTTAGACTGAATGCTTTTTGCGCTACAGGCTTATCTGGGCTAGGGAGGAAAATGTGGTTTGAATGAAATGGCTCCACAGGCTCCCAGGGAGTGACACTATTGTGTGTCACAGAGGTTAGGCTTTGGGGTTTCAGAAGCCCAAACCAATCTCAGCGGCTTGCTTTCCTCCTTGCTGTCCTCGGAGCTGGCTGAAGATCTCATAGCTCCTTCTCCAGCATCTGTGCCTGCCTGCATCCTTCTCTAAACTTTTGAAACAGTAAGCCAGCCCCAATTAAATGTTTCCCTTCACAAGAGTTACCTTGGCCATAGCGTGCTGTTCACAGCAATTAAACCCTAACGTTAAGATATGGGGGAAGCAAGACAGGCAGGGCAGGGGGTATGTGGCAAATCTCTGTACCTTCTGCTCAGTTTTGCTGTGAACTAGAAAAAAAATTTCTAGACATTTTTTAACTGTGGCCTTTAACATCTAAATAAATGAATAGGTCCTGTAATTATAATACAGAAATGTCTATAGACCAAAAAAAATTGGGGGGGGGGGATTTTTCTTTCTTTTTTTTTTTTTTTTTTTTTGGCAAGAATTGTTCTGAGGCCTAGAGAGATGGCTCAGAGGTTAAACTTAGTCCCCACACCCACATCAGGTGGCTCACACATTTACAACGCCAGCTCCGGGGATTCTGATGCTGTCTTCTGGCCTCTACAGACCCGTCCACACCTGGTGCACACAGATCCATTCACATGTTACAGCTTTGGCTACTCCTGTGTGACATTTCTCAGTCTTGTTTTGATGTTCATGCTCCCAATACTTTCAGAGATAACAGGGCAGTTATTTTATATGGTATTCTTCTGTGATTAGATTTAGCGCCTGCATTTGGCAGATAGGAAACCCCAAGAGTGGCATTTTGTGTTCTCCCTGTTCCCCACAGCCTGTGCCACCATGCCATGTTTCTGCTGGCTGTTGAACTTAGGTCTCGTGTGTGCTAGATACTCAGGAGTTCCTTTTATTTTTTCATTTTGAGACAAGGATGGCTAGGCTGGCCTCAAATTAAAAAACTCCTATCTCAGCCTCCTGGGCAGCTGGGATTGGAGGCAGGTGCTGCCATTTCCAGTTTTGTTCTTCGATTGGTCCCTAGGAAACGAAGGGTTTCAGTCTCTTTCTCTGTAGTCACATTATCACTTAGACCCACAATGTTGAAGTGTTACGGCTCAGTAGTATGAAGCACATTCAGGTTGTGCAAGAGCTCTAGAATTTTATCTCAAAAATGTGGAACTCCACGCTCATCACATGCATACATGCATGCAGGAAAAATGTTCAAAAATAATAGGCTCAAAAAGACAAAAAAAAAAAAATTCCACTTTCTCAGGAGTGAAGTAACCTGCTGTCACTCTACCAAGGCTGACTCAGCTGATTTGGCTCAGTGTCCCTGCTAAAATGACATGCTTAAGAGGATGTGACCTCCCCAAATAAACAAGGTCTTCAGTCAAGGGTGAAAGAGTAGCTTCAGTCCCCAACTAGAACTTCCAAACATGCTCAGTTGGAAGCCATTTTAAATTGGCTATGTCATTTTCGTGTGTCCTAATCATCTTTAAAAAAAGAAAAATGTTGGGATTACTCTGTACTTTCCCTGTTTGTAAACCTAGAACTAGCCTTCTTCTCAAGATCACTGACTCTTCAGAGAAGAATATTTGGGAAGCTCTGTCCTGATTTCTATGGTTGGTGGCAGGTAGCTTTGAATGGCTCAGCATTACCTAGAAAGGCAAACATCCTTTCAAACCCCAGGTGGATAACCTGGTACTTCTGCCCAGGCCAGAGATTTGAAGTATCCTGAGAAGCACCCAAGTTGAATATAAAAATCCCTGCACTGCCATTTCAGATATTCCCTGAGCCATATCTGGGTGCGTGGTGTTGTATGTGACCTTGTCCAAGCCTCTGGTTTGGAAAATCACAAGAAAAATTGTTTAGAAAACCCTGGCTCTCCAGTAGGTGCATAAACTAGCATGTTGCACAAAGCAACAATCTAAAAAGAAGACACTCCCTGGCAGGAAATCTGCTGTATCCTATGGCTATGGTGTAATTTATGTGGCTCAGGTGGTGGAGAGAGCTGCTCGGGTCATTGTAGGGGGTCAGGTTTTTACATTCAAGCTTACAGAAGCATAGGGAACTACAAAACTCCAGGTGAAATCTTACAGTGGATTGTCGGGGGTTGGGGGGAGCTAACCCCTAGGCAGGGAGGAAGGCACTGAAGATGAGAGAGAGACCTTGGCTATTTCAGCCCATTAGCATGAGCACCGATTCCACAGATTATGTTCTTTATTACACAAGCAGGAGAGACTCCATGTTACGTTTTTAAAAGAAACTTTCGTTTATTTTTTAATATGTGCAGTACAGGAAATAAAACAAGAAGGCAAGAACAAAGTCACCCAGGCACAAGCAGCTCAGCTAGATGTGTTCTAGATCCTGCAAGTGTGCACACACTTAGGTAACTGAGATTATGTACTATGTGCCATGATTTCCCCCATTGTGAATATTCACCAACTAAAAGCCCCACGCTACGAGAATTCTGATAACCATGAATATACCCCATGCCATCTCAATCTGTCAGACGAAATTGTATTCCTGACTTCCTTGGCAGTAAAAATTTCATAAAGACAAAGATAGCAGCAGGCTTCTAGATAGATGTACTGGCAAAGTTACAACTAAATTCTGCATTCCCCCTGTGCTCAGCTCACAAGGAAACATAAAGCAACAGACCACACTAAGTATAGCATTCCTAAGCTTATCATCAGCTCTATACACTAACATATGTAGAAGGGGTATTCCTAATCAAGAAATGTATTCCTATGGCGCAGTTGGGAGATGCAATTATGATGGTGGTTCTCAGGATGTCAGTCTCCACACAGCTGCAGATCTGGCCCTGAACTTCCTCACACTGTCCAGACATGGTTTAACAGTTCCATGTTCAAGAGGAACCTTCTTGTCAGTTCTATCATATCCACTAGCTGTACTTTTAACCATGTGCTCTCCTTTAGGACATGACGTTCAGATGACAAGGAATGAACTCTGTACGATGAACACAAGTATTTCACCAAGACGCACATAGAGACCCCTGGGTAGAGCCGTCTTCTAGATACAGGGGCACTAGGAGCCTCTCCCTCATCCATCCTCTTCCTTGTACAAATCTTAAGTGCAGATGATGCTAGTGAAAGGATTAACAAAGGCCATGTCCAGAACACAGCCCTCCCCAAAGACTAGCCTGATTCTTTTGCTACTTCTAACATCCTTCAGGCACTGGGACTTACCTCTAATGCCCGGCAACATTACCTAACCCATGGCCAGACAACTTGAACCAACCAAAGCTACAGTGCCTTTTTCTGAGCACTAATCTTTACCTTAGGTCACCTCCACCTGGTACCATCATCATCTCAAAGGCCAAGTTTAACCTCCATTTCCCCAGTGTAACCATTCCTATGAAATAACAAAACAATCCTAAAAAGTGGCATGGGCTCTCTATTTTTACCATGTGTACATTTTTACATGTATGCATTACTGTATGCATGTGTGCACACATGTGCCACTGCACTTGTGTGGAGGCTAAAAGAAGTTTTTTTCTAAAAAAAAAAAAAAAAAAAAAAAAAAAAAAGAATTGTAATTCTCCTATCAAGTGGATCCTGGAAATCAAACTCAGGTCACCACCGTGGTGACAAGCACCTTTATATGCTGAGCCACCCTACCAGTCCATTATATACTTTCTTACTGTGTTGAGACAAAGTCTATATAGCCCTGGCTGACTCAGCACAGAGATCCACCTGCCTCAGCCTAGAGTCAAAGACATGCAATACCACATCTAGTCTATTGTGCACTTAAAAGTCTAGACACTAGATATTCCAAATAAGCACTTCTGTTTCCCCAACATGAGGACACTGCAGGGGACACACTGCACACCCGACAAAGGCTGCGGTCAGACACTGCCTTCTCCACTGCAAGGCTCTGGTCTAGTCCCTCTTCCAGTTCCAGGGGTCACGTGGAACCGCCACGGTTTGTGGGGAGATTAACACTGTCACTTCCTAAGTGGTTTTAAGAGTTTTCCTACAGATTTTCACATAATTTACAAACATGTCTGTGTCACACACTGGCACCTCTATACTGTCTAGAAGACTGGGTGCTGCAAATTTGGACACATCTTCTATACATTACAAAATAAGATATACAGATATAAGGGACAATGACTAATCTTGCATTACCAAACTTACATTAGCATTAGGCCTTTCATTTTCTTTCTTCCTCCTTCCAAACTCTCATAAGCAAGGCTGCATTGCTGCTCAGAAGCGGTTCTCTCTTTCTAGTTCCAAAAGACAGCATTCATCATGAGTTTAAACAGGAGAATCGACAACACGTATTATTTACTATGTCTACTTTTAACATACTTTGTGCACTTCTAAACACCTAGAAGGACTAGATGTTTCAGATGAGGACATAAATTTGTCCCCTATATACAGAGTAGTGTTAACCACACACACATGTAACTAGTTAGATCTCAAAGTGTTTTCTGGTGAGAACATTCTGGTCTCCCACCTTTCTTCCCTTTCAGCCCATTCCTGTGTCCTGTGACACAGGCGCCTGTCCCTTGGATGATACACTTTCACAACTCTTCAGAAGACAACCTTGCAGTGAACTAACAGTATACAGAGTGTGAGGCTACTAACTACTTTTGTCATACATTGGCAACCTCTTTAATACCTAGAGACTAGATATCTTCGGACTCATTTGTCCAGTATGTACACTATATACAGTATACCAAAACTACATGAGATGCACACAGCACACAGGGTGATGGGGAAGCTAGGAATGTCTAGCACACTAATGGAATCTTTGCAGTTTCCTCCCTCCCACCTCCTCAGTCCACTGAACAAGTACAGCCAGTACACTGTGCACAGAGGTGGTTAACATCCTACTTCTACACATGATTTCTCCAGTTTTAAACTGTATACACAAGATAACATTCTAGCAGTTGTAACTTTAAATGTATCAAGCACTTTCAAATGCTGAGAAAGACTAGATGTTTCATGTAAGAAGTTATCTGCTATTCACAAGACATTGGTAAATAAAACTATGCAAAACAATGGATATTATCTGAGGTATCTTCTAAATTTAACCATTTGGGCTTCCACCCACTTTCTTCTTTCTTCTCTCTGCCTTCAAACCAGCAGACAAATATAGGCATGTGTAATGCTTAGAAACAGCTGAACAAATTCCTATCCCCAAGCCATTTACAGAACAAAATTTTCTATGAATTTTAACCGTGTACACTATGCGCTAATTTTACTACTTTGTCATACATTGGCAACCTCTTTAACATCTGAAGTCTAGATGTTGAAAATTTTAGACATATTTGTCCATTATATACAGTATACATACAGCAAAACAAAATGCACATATATAGAAATGGCATCTGAAAAGGTCCCATATACACACATGCTACTACATGACCGTTGTCACTGCTTCCCAGCACCTCCCCACTGAGAGAGTACAGACAGCACTGCTCAGGGGGGGTTGGGGGGAGCTCATCACTCCGCTTCCAAGACAACGGTTCATGAGCTTTTGCAAAAAGATATTTACAAAGTGATATTTCACTACCTCTACATTTAACATACGTTGGGCACTTCTAAACATCTAGATAGACCAGATGTTTCAAGTAAGGACTGTTGTCCACTATGTACACAGCAGTCCAGTAAACAATACACATGTAACAAGAGTAATTGTAAAAAAAAAGTGTACTCTACTAATTCTACTGTCATACACCGGCAAGCTCTTCTACACCTAGAGTGAGCAGATGCTGTAAATGAGGACCCCTTTGTCCTTTACATTATGTACAGAGCAAAGCCAAACAAAATGGGATAGTGGTTCCTTCCCACCCACGGACCACAGTGGCTCAGAGCTCTGGATTCCCTTCTGGGAACCAGCGCACAAACACAATGTGGTCAACTCCTTTCCAAACACTATTTCAAATAAATCCTAACAAAAAGGTATTTACAGAATGCTTCTTATAAAATGTCAGGCACTTCAGAGCAGCTAGAAAAACATTTCCAAAAAAGAAAAAAAAAAAAAAAAAAACCTGGCATTTTCAAATACACACATAAACACGGGGGTGGGTGGTAAATGAGGAATAAAATGCATACACAAGAGAGAGGGGGTTGGGGGGTGAGAGAGAGAGACACACGTCTTCTTCACAAGACCAATCTGGCTCCGGACCTCTTCCTCCTCCTGCTGGGTCCTCTAACCTACAGAACAAACAGGGACGAGTGTTGCTCCTGGGTCTTTCTAGAAGAGGCCTAAACAATTCCATTTCAAAAATCACTTGCAGAGGACGAGTCTACGATCTTCTTTTTATGACGACTGGGTATACACGTGATCTATCTCTACCCTTCGTCGGCAATCTCTACAGCTACATGTCCAGATTTAGCCAAAAGTTAAAAAGGGTCGGGGGAAATGTTGAGAGCAGCTTTTTCATATTATATACACAGGCCTTCTTCGGCGGCAGGTAAGTCTTCGCCAGCGTTACTGATTGGCCGCAAGCGGTTGTCGCGTCTTGGCTTCTCTTGGGTGGAAGGAAGACCCGCGGCCCAAGAATCGATCGCTCCTCTCGCCGCTATTCAGGGCTCCGCTCACCTTCGTCCAGGCCCATCGAGTCCTCTGTTCATCCAGGTCTGAGAGCTCGTCCAGGGGCGATCCCCTCCCGGAGCTGGCGGAGTGTTCTTCGCGCAGACCCACCGCCTCAGGCCGCGGAAGCCCCGAGGGGCCAGCCTTGGCTTTCAGGTGGCCGCCATTCTTTCCGCCAGGTCATGCCCGCCGCCACCCGGAGACGTCCTCGAAGGCCTGGCTGGGGCTTCTCCGTGGGCCCGACCCTGGAGAGTAGGGGGCCGGTAGAGTCGTGAAGGCCGCCGCCATCCAGGCGCATCGTTGGCAGGAAAAGAGTCGCTGCAGAATAGCAGCGAGCCCAGCCGGTGGCTGCCGCGAGGGCTCTGGCTCCTACTGTCCGCAGGACGGGGACGGATGCTGCTCCCGGGCCCCCCACGGCTCACCTGGCCCGGGCCGAGGCCGTGGGGGGCCCGGGTGGAAGGAGGCCGCACCACCGAGCTCGCCGCGCTCTCCGCGCTCTCCGCCGGAACTGACTTGGCAGTTCTCCTCGCCCAGACAGGATCGGCACCGGAAGTTCCTCACAAACACCACCGGAGTGCTACGGTTCCCCAACTGCATGGTTCCGGCCGGGGGGAGGGTGTCCTTTGCAGCACTAGTGGAATATAATGGTGAAGGAGGGGGTGGGGGTGGGGTTAAATCTCTTTACATCTTTTGTAGAGACCAGAAGGCCAGGGGAGAATAAAAGGCCAAAAGTGAAAAAAGAAAAAGCCCACACTAGCAGATCCAGCAATTTGTGATACATTATATAAATAATTATAGCCAAATTCCTAAGGGCTTGAGTTACTACACTAGGAACAGCTAGTCTCACTAGAAATGGTGTTATAAACTAATTACCTATTAAGATAGTGAACTGCCTGCTAATTATCTATTCAAATACAATCCCATGAGAAGACAAGTAAGCCCCTTTCCCCAAATCACCCCCCCCACACTGTTTCTGTTCATGGTGTGTGTGTGTGTCTGTGTGAGAGTTTTAGAGTCCTGGAACTGGAATTACAGACAGCTGAGCTGAGCCATCTCTCCAGCCCCATAGATCAGTCTTGAAAGAATCACCAGTCACACAGAGTGAAGAGCCTCCCTAACAGAAGAGAATAGCAAACAGTTAACAGGCTGCAAAACTGTACCCCATAGGCCTTACTTGCTCCACAAATAGCAAAGGCCAGGGAAGAGTGGAGGGTTGGACCTGGTCACTGTATGTAAGACAGAACTGAGGGCTACGGAAGGGCTTTGAGTTGCACCATGAAAGAGCGGAAGTGGGAACAGGGACAGAAAGGAGACTGGATAGCAGATGGCTGCAGTCAGCCTGGTGAAGTGTGGGAAGGGCTTGTACAGTAGTTCTTCTGATCCTGCTTTCCCTTTTTAGTTTCAGCTACCCAGAGGTGAGCTGCTTCCCAGAAATATGAAGCGGATAATTCCCCAAATACGCAATGTGTAAGTTTTACATTGCCCACAGTTCATGATGCAATACTTCTCTGTCCCACACCATCCTTTCAGGAATGACATGTCCCATTGTTTAGAGCCTTCACTCACTTCTCAGTCATCCTCTCAGTTGTCAGACTGACTATTATCAAACCACATAGCAAGTTCCAAGTCAGCCAAGGCTTCATAACGAGCACTCCCCTGCCCCACAAAACACGCTAATGACAACACTATCCTTGGGGCTGGAGAAATGGCTCAGCAGTTAGTACTTGTTCTATCAGTGGACTAGAGTTTGGATCCTAGCACCCACATCAGGAAGCACAAGATGCCTGTAACTATAAGGAATCCAAACTCCAAAACAACAACAACAAAAAAGGAATCCAAACCTCTATAACTTTCATTAGTTATATGCATGCTTGCTTAGGCTGGAGAGATGGCTCAGCAGTTAAGAACACTGTTCTTCCCCAGAGGTCTTGAGTTCAGTCTCCAGCAACCACATGGTGGCTCATAACCATCTGTAATGGGATCAGATGCCCTCTTCTGGCAGGCAGGTGTACATGCAGATAGAGCACTCATACATAAATAAATCTTAAAAAAGACACACACTGAGAGAATAAAATGTCATAAAACCCATTTTTATTTAATAATGGTTCCAAAGTACAATGCTAGTGGTATTAGCAAATTTGGTATCACAAAAAAGCTAGGAAGCGCTTCCTTTCGTTAAAATGGTAGACTTTTCTATTTACTGAGGAAGGAAAAAACATGTATGTTGAGCTTGATGATATCTATAGTAAGAATGAGCCCTCCCCCGACTCCTGTGCCAAGGATGGAACCCACTGCCATGGGCATGCTTAGGATTTGCTCTACCACTGAGGCACCTCAGTCTAAAGCTCAAGACTCTTGATGTAGACATACACAGGATCCCCAGTCAGAAAGACCTTTCTGATGGAAACTGGGAGGGGGCAACAGACTCTCGTCTGTGGCAGAAGACCAGAGCCTGAGACAGGAAAGCCTGGGGAGCTAGGAAACTGAAGCAAAGGTCTCTAGCATGGCAAAAGATGTGCCTGGACTTAGCATCTGCAGAGGTGTGACCCCACGAACGTTTCAGACACGAGGGAGGGCTGGGCAGATAAGTGGGCACAGTGACACCTCAAGGAATCAGCTATTGTGGTCCTTTTACTGGTCTCTGGCTTCCCCAACAGCCAAGCAAGATGGTTTTCCTGGAACCCAGAGACAGAAGTGATACACATTTCCTGCTTCCTCTGTGTGATGATTTTTTTATTTTCAAGCATTTTATATGCATTCCTGTTTTCCTGCATGTATGTCTGTGTGGATCCCCTAGAACAGGAGTTACAGACAGTTGTGAGCTGCCACGTCGGTGCTGGAAATTAAACTTGGGTCCTCTTAAAGAACAGCCAGTTCTTCTAAGTGTTAAGCCAGCTCTGCAGCCCCTTTGTTGATTCTTTTAAACAGAATCTCACTATACTGTCCTGGCTAGCCAGGAACTCACTATGTAAACCAGACTGACCTTGAACTCACAGAGATCCACATGAGGGTGTCTCCCAAGTGCTGGGCTTCTACTAACACAAATCCAGCCAAGGTTCTTATACAGATGAATTCATTGGGTACATACTCTGGGCCAGGCGCCTTAACAACTGAAGATTTTATTTTTGTTTTTTTATTTGATTTGCAAAGCAATCCTGTGAGCTATGCTGTATTGCTCTCCTTACAGATAGGAGGCTATGTAATCTGTCTAGTTCTCAGGAGAAGCTTGTAGTCTAATCTAAGTCACCTGACCTCAGAACTCCCTGGAAGCATTACAGAAGATTTCGAGGTCTGAGCAGACGCTTGCACACAGAAACTCACAGCCTCACAGCTTAGACTCCGAAGCAGGCAAGCTAATAAAAGCCTTTGAAGGACTTTCTATCTTGGACTAGAGATTCTGGGATGCAGAATTCTGCTCAACTGGGAGGTAGCTTCAGGGCTAAATCTAAATGATGCTGTTCAACTCTGAACACCGAGGCTAGGGTACATGATCAAGAAACTGTAGACAAGATTCTGAGGTCAAAGGTGAGCCAGTTCTATCCACCCTGTCCTTGTGGGCTATCTCACACTAAGGATGACATGGCAGAAAAAGCACCAAGCAAACAGTGTGAACATCGCTAACACACGTCAGCCCTGTGACACGTAGCAGTATTTATTAGGGCAAAAGCTCTAAGCTCATTAGCATGAAAGAGTGCTGAGCTTCAAGCCACCCACACAGCTTGTCAGAGAAACAAACAGTGCAGTAGTCACCCTTCTCTGGCCTAGACACACAGTACCCACGTCCTTATCTACGAACAGATCTGCACCCAGGCAGATCTGATTGGCAGTGTGTGGAGGTGTGAGCCAACAACCTGATCATAACCCTCACTGGATCATTGCTTGAATTCAGGAGTCTAATATGTTCTGGCCCAGAATTTCCCCAGCTTCATTTATCCCTAAACCAGCTTAACAGTGTCCTCCTTGTCTATGTGCCACAGCATTTTAGTCCCTTTGGCTGTTATGAGAAAATATCAATTCTGTGGTTTATAATCAATGGAAGTTGGCCAGGCATGATGGTGTATGACAATCCCAGCACTTGGGAGACAGAGGCAGTACATTCTCTGTAGGTTGTACTCTAGCCTGGTCTATATAGAGTTCCAGGACAGCCAGAGTTATGTAGAGAGACCTTGCCCCAAACAGACAAACAAACAAACAAATGAAAACAAAACAAAGCCCCCATCCAACAATAGAAACCTACTCCTCACAGTTTTAGAGGTCCAGGGATCTGGGATCAGGGAGTCAGCAGATTTGGTATCTTGTGAGGATTTGATTTCTGGTTCATAGATGGAGTCTTCTGGTTTCTGTATCACGTGGTAGAAGGGGTCAAGAGTCACTCCAGCATCCCTTTTATAAGGACATTGATCCCACTCGCAAAAGTTCTGTGATGGTTTGTATATGCTGGGCCCAGGGAGTGCCATTATTAGGAGGTGTGGCCTTGTTGGAATAGGTGTGTCACTGTGGGCATAGGCTTAAGACCCTCACCCCAGATGCTTGGAAGTCAGTATTCCACTAGCAGCCTTCAAATGAAGATGCAGAATTCCTCCTGCACCATGCCTGCCTAGTTGCAATTCTCCTGCCTTGATGATAATGGACTTAAACCTCTGAACCTGTAAGCCAGCCACAATTAAATGTTGACCTTTATAAGACTCGAATTGGTCATGGCATCTGTTCACAGCAGTAAAACCCTAACTAAGACAAGGTCTATCCTCAAGACCCAATTTTCCTCTCAACTGCTCTGCCTCTAAGACCTTGAACAGGGAGAATTAGCATTTAACATGTGAATTTGTAAGGTTCCAAATACTATACTCAGACTCTCTTTGTCCTTGTGAAGTCCCAGTTGACATGCTAGCCATATTTTCCTAATATACACTGAAGTAGGTATATTCCTTTTCTTCCTTCCTTCCTTTCTTCCTTTTTTCCTTCGTCCCTTATTTCCTTCCTCCCTTTCTTTCTTTTTTTCTTTTTTGTTTTTACACAGGATTTCTCTGTGTAGCCTTGTGTAGACCAGGCTGCCTCCTGAGAACTGAGATTAAAGGCATGTGCTACCACTGCCTGGCATAAGTATATAACTTAAAAAAAAAAAGACTTTAAAAACAAAGGCATTTATTTGGCTTTCGTGTTTGTGAGAATGCCTACAAGTGTTGCAGTAAGAGGACCACTAGCAGAAGTCTCTCCTTTCATAACATGGGTCATGGGATTGATCTGGGGTGGTCATCGGAATTGCCAGCAAGTGCCTTTAGTTGCTGAGTTAGTTATCTGCTCTGAGGTGTTTGAGGGTTTCAATTTGAAATATGGCCCAGCTACAATCAAGGTTGTGACCTTGGTTAAGTCACCAAATCCCTTGAAGGGCCTTCTCTCATCTGTCTGAGAGGACCACAAGAATTCCTCAGAGGAATGCTCTCAGAATGCCTGTAGACTGTGTGGCAGATGCCCAACAAGCCTCCAGTCAGCATCTTTTTTCTTTCCCTTTCATTTATAGACCATGTTTTCTACAGACAGAAATGTTTGATCAACATTAAATTTCACACAGTGAGATGAAGTCTTCCTTCTTGTTATATATATGGTGGAAATCAGACTCTGTGTTAACTGACTTAGTCAGCACTGCCTAACTAGAGGGCTAAAAATAGTGGCTGACTGAGGACATGACATTATCTGTCTGTCTGTCTATCTATCTGTCTGTCTGTCTGTCTGTCTATATCTATCTATCTATCTATCTATCTATCTATCTATCTATCTATCTATCTATCTATCCATGGGGTCCTACTATGTACCCTTAGCTAGTTTGGAAGTGACTCTGTAGATGCAGGCTGGCCTTGAACTCATATAGATTTCCCCTGCTCCTACCTCTCTAATACTAGGATTTAGGGGCTAGAATTAAAAGTGTATGTCACTACACCTGGGGCATACAGCCTTTTAGATGGAGCCAGTTTGCTTGTCTGACCCTTGACCCATTGTGCAATCTTATTACCTCTGTAGATGTTTTAGTTTACAGCCCTGTGTTCCTAACTCCTTGTTCACAGATATTTGGACCTGAAGCCATGCTCTCGGGTATCGACAGTGAAAGTGTGGCCACCCAGTTTCTCAGTGACTCCTGACCTCACAGGCTTTCCAGTTTTAGAGCCCTGCAAAATAGATTTATAGTTTGTTCCTGATTTAACGTGAGTTCTCAGTTTTTGCTTTTATTTTCCTTTCTGGTGCCAGGGATCAAACCCAAGGCCTTGTGTATGTTGGGCGTAGTGCTCTACCACTGGGCTATCTCCCTTGCCCCTCACTTCTTCATTCTAACATATTTAAATATATATTACGTATATGATTTCACTGTAGCTGTCTTCAGACACACCAGAAGAGGGCATCAGATCTCATTACAGATGGTTGTGAGCCACCATGTGGTTGCTGGGAATTGAACTCAGGACCTCTGGAAGAGCAGACAGTGCTTTTAACCACTGAGCCATTGCTCCAGCCCTCTAACAGATTTTTATACCAAGTTCTTGAGACAGAGGCATGCAGAGGACTCAGCAGAGGGTTAGGTTTTTCTGAGGCAGAGCAAGGAGACCCGCTAATGGGGATGTATGCTTTCAGGGGGCAGGCCATAATAACTTCTTTTTGAGTCATGGTGGTATGTTGCCCATGATAGTCCCCAAAGTGTAGTTTAAGGTGATTCTCCATCCTGCCAGTAGCTGAGGCTATACCTCTACATCCCAGCAGAATTTGGTTAAGGACTCACACCTAACATGTCAAGGATTTGGGTCACCTTGCATCCTGTTTTGGCTCTTAGACCTCAGGACAGGTGATCTTGTGCAAGACACAAAATTTCCTTGTCTGTAAAAAAGAATCATTAGAGGAGCAACATTGCTAGTCTCAGTTCAAATACTGTAGACGCCTTTCGTCATGAGTTTGACACTCACCCTTGTCATAGAACCCAGCGTCCCCTAATCACATCTCAGGCTGTTCTTGGGGACAGTGCAGGTTTGTGGTGTGTGTCTGGGGGTTAGGGGTTTCTGCGTTCCTATCCTTCTTGTCATGTAGCCTTATATGAGCCATTTCTAACCATCCCCATGAGGGTAAAGAGATGTTAAAGTGGCAGCCTGGTCGTGGAGACTACTGTGCGGCCTTCTGCCCCTGCACCAGTAGCTGCTGCCACTGAGCTGTTGTTTCATCTCCAGGCTCTGGTGCCGGGGCCAGGGAAGAGAATCCTGAACCAAGTAGCCCCGAGAGCAAGAGTAGGGAAGCCTGGTACAGCTGCAGACTGAGATCAGGCCCCAGCTGCCATGGCAACACTCGGAGGCTGCTGGGAAGGCGCTGTCTTCAGGCCTGACAAGATCAGGCCCCATCCTTATCCAGCCAAGGCTCCGCCCAGAAAACAAGGGACCTGAAACCTAGTACTTGACTGGATGCAGCCTGACTGCCTACGAGTGACTGGCCACAGATGCCATCATTGCCTGATGATCCAAGTGCGTCTGGCTGTCCGACCAAACACTGATTTCACAGGTGCCTGACAGACCAAGACAATTTGCTCTGTCCACCGCACCACAGTTGACTGGCCTCCCTTACCTGACTCTTGGCTTCTCTCATGCAGGAAGCTTTTGTCTGTGGTGATCTAACTGCAGCTGACCAACCAGACCCTATCCGTGCTAGACAAGCTACATCTGACTAGTGTCAGCCAGGTGTGTCTGAATGGTGGCAGTTTACTGATTGAGTTCATCTGTGCCAACTGCCTGACCTCCCCTCCCCCACTCCACCTCAGCTTTAGGAAATCAGATAGGCTGGCCTAGACCATACCTGGATCTGAGTACCCTAACTGGCTTGGGAACTATGACCAGGCTATGCCCGTGGGTCTCTCCACAACACTGAAATGGGTCAGCTGACCAAACCCTCAGCCCAGTTGGCATGGCTGCTGATTCTGTCTCTGAGTAGACCTGTACCTCTCGGGCAGAGTGTTCTATGTTACTGGGCCTGCCTGATACCCTTCCATGGCTACCTATCACTGACCAAGCTTGATTCACAGCATTAACTACACCTGCCTGAAGTCCATGACGATTGACAACTCTGGCTTCATCTGTTCCTCATATAGTAGCCATTCTGCAAGCAACAGTCCAGTCTGACTGATTGGCTAGTAAGCTGCACCAGGTTGTGTGGGCCCATGACATTCCTCTCCATGACTCATGACAGATCCCTGTCTTAGTTAGGGTCTTACTGCTGTGAACAGACACTGCATTCCAGAGTTCCAAAATCCACATTCCTCCAAACAGCATGGTCAGGCCTATCACAACAATACCCCAAATCCCAGTATCAACCTCTGTCTTAGTTAGGGGTCTTACTGCTGTGAACAGACACCATGACCAATGCAAGTCATAAAAAGGACAACATTTAATTGGGTCTGGCTTACAGGTTTAGAGGTTCAGTCCATTACCATCAAGGTGAGAGCATGGCAGAGTCCAGGCAGGCCTGGTGCAGGAGGAGCTGAGAGTTCTACATCTTCATCTGAAGGCTACTAGCAAAATACTTGCTTCCAGGCAGCTAGGGTGAGCCTAGGTCTTAAGCTCAAACTCTCAGAAACACACCTACTCCAACAAGGCCACATCTTCTAATCCTGCTACTCCCTGGGCTGAGCATATACAAACCATCACAGTCCCTTTCGTCATAGTTGTCCATGATGACTTCTACGTGCTGTTTGTGCTGGGTCTGGTACCTGAACATTTTTAACTGTATGACTCAGCCTTGGGGGAAACCAAAGCAGGTGCACCAGTAGGGGAATGGGGCTTAGGAAAAGCCTGAGATGGTGCAGGCAGCCGGAGTAGGAGTTTGGGCCGGGCAGAGGACAGCTGCAAAAACCACAGGGCTGGAAAAGAGACTATAAGGTGTACACATTTCCTACCTCAGGGATCTAGTTTTGTACCAAAGTCAAAACTTGGAGGAGCTGGGTTGGTGTCTGAGAGCCTCCAGTAAACCTATGACCATGTGCCTTTTGTTCCTTCAGATATGGGAACTCTCTGTGTCTTGGTTTGTGGAAGGGGCATCCTGCAGACCTCCCAAATCTAAATCTTCTCTGTCGTGACTGCGTAAGATGGCCAGGCTGATCTCACAGACAGGCTTCCTCTCTGAAAAGAAGCTCCTTGTTGTAAGAGGGGAGGAAGTACTGGCTAGAGAGTTTTGTTTTAAGTGTATTGATTGCATGGATGGGTATGCTATGAATTATATCTATTGCTATTAATGTTAATAAAATGAGAGCATTGGACAGCCTATCTCAGCGGAACTCTAGCACGCTAAGATGTTGTCTCTCCATTAATAGCAGGGGCCTGGCTGTTTCACTGACTTCATTGTAAGTGAAAGGAGTGTGATGGGAGGAAATGAACAGCTTCTCTCCCAGGGCCCTCAGAGCATGACGTTGGATCTCAGCCACTGTGGGCAGTGGGCTTCCCCAGGGGGTTGGGAAAAGAGGCAGCAGCGAATTGAACAGAGTACTTTGCACCCCATTTGCTTCTACGTTCATTCTGCAAGTATTAGTAAATGCTCCATGCCAGCTCTGTTCAAGGTGTTCATCCTGTCCCCGTAGAGCCTTTCCTGTGGGTCCCAATTCTGGTTCCATCGAGGCTATGCACAGAGTGCCAGCCATTTGCTAAATGAACAGAGTGGGAGAGGTCAGAGAGAGTGAAGCTCTCCAGCGTGCGTTTGCAGCATCAGGATGACATAGGAAGTAACTGAGACACATCCATGGGCCCCACAGTAGGTGACTGAGAAATTCTCAGGGCCAGCTCTGGTCCTCTGTGTTTTTTAACAGGTCCTACATGCAATGCTACCATGTGAGAAACACTGGCACCGTGATTGAGTTTGTCAGCTCCCGTGTCAGAATTCCCAGAATGCCTCTCTGGGACTTTCTTCTACCCTACTATATGGGAGCTTTGTGACTTGGACCAGCTTAGTCCTGGAATCCTTTTATGGCTTGAGTCTCCTCGTTTGTACAATTTGCATAATTCAAGTAATATAAAGGACTTAGCACGCAATTTCTATTCTGGGATTGTATCCTGGAGACATATTCCTGCATGTGCCGAGTAGCATATGCACAGTAATCTATTGCCTACAATAGAAAAGAAACACTCTAAATATCCAATAGTAGGGGTTAGAGTATTTAACATTGTTTTTCCATAGAAAGAGTAAGATATGTGTTTTAGTTCTTTTATGCTAGAGATCGAATTCAGGACCTCGGGAATGCTACACACTTGGCTTGTCATCTTTACACAGGTAAGCGGAACACTTAATGATACTCATGAGAAGAACTTCCAGATAAAATGTAAAAAGGTACAGAACAGCGTGTGTTTGCAAAGGAAAATAATTCGGGGGCGCGGGGTGCTAGGGAGACGGCTCAGCCTGTGAAGCACATGCTATGCAGGCGTGAAGGCCCGAGTTGCACATCTGCATTTCAAACGTTGGGGTTGGGGAGGAGGAGACAGATGGGATCCCTGGAGTTTGCCGGCCAACAAGTGTAGCCAATCCACCAAGCTCCAGGTTCAATGAGAACCCCTGTCTCAAAACACTGAGGCGGAAAGCTGCTGAGAACCCCAGCATTAACCTCTGGTCTTCATGCACACCCACGTATGAGAGTGTACACCTGTGCAGAAGTCCACACCGACTCCAAAGAATCTTAAAATGTTCAGGCAGCTGTAGGTTCACACATATTCTCTCGGAAATGAGAATTTAAAAACTGACAGTGGGGGGAGGGTGGGAAAAGGCTCAGTGGTTAAGTGTATGGGTGGCTCTTCTAGAGGACCCAGCATCCCACAGGGCGGCTCACCAGTGCCTGCATGTAACTCCAGTTCCAGAGGATCTGACACCTCTACACAGACATACATGCAGCCAAAATACCAATGCACATAAAATAAGAGTAAATAATTAAAAAAAAAAATTTAAAACCGATAATGGTGGGAGAAGAAATATATAGCTGGGAATAACTCAAGGAAAAAGATATATTCGTAGTTTTAAAAATCTGATCTTAGACAAAAGTCTGAGAAGTGTTGAGAAATTAATTTTAAAGTACATGCATCATTTATAACCTTAACATTTTGCAAATTTGCATGCATTTTCTATTCACAAAAAATGAAGATTTTTCAAAAGAATACTTAGCACAGCGTGGTCCACATCTTTATCCCAGCACTCAGAGGCAGAGCCAGGCAGAACTCTGAGAATTTGAGACCAACTTGGTCTACAGAGTGAGGTCCAGGACAGCCAGGGCTGCACAGAGAAACCCTGCCTTGAGAAACAAAAAAACAAACAAACAAAAAAAAAAAAAAAAAAAACCAAGCAAACAAACAAAGTATACCTGGCCCTGTGCCTGGCCGGGTCGGGGTAGATGTGATGGCTTTTCCACAGTTCGGGACAGATGGGTACATGCAGAAGACCAGCCCAGAGTTACCGCGGATGCAACCGCTCTTGAAACCTCTCTGCCCTTCTCCTCATTTGATATGATCTATGCATTTCTATATCAGAGATTAAAAGGGGTTTCAAAGTTCTTTAGTGTAGGGCTGGAGAGATGGCTCAGAGCTTAAGATCACTGGCTGCTCTTCCAGAGGTCCTGAGTTCAATTCCCAGCAACCACATGGTGACTCACAATCACCTATACTGGGATTTGATGTTCTCTTATGGCTTGCAGGTATACACACAGATAGAACACTCATATTCATTAAACAGGTAAATCTCTTCTTTTAAAAAAGATTTTCTAGTATAGTCTTTTTTTTTTTTTTTAATTTGCCTTTTTTGGCGCTGGTGACTAAACCCAGGTTAACAAATGCTGTGCTCTCAATACCTGGACCCCTTACTGTTTGTTTGTCTAGATTTATTTTATGTGTATGAGTGTGTTTTGTCTGCATGTATTTATGTGCCTGATGTGTGTGGAAGTCAGAATTGGGCATCCGATGCCCCGGAACTGGAGTTATAGATAAAGGGTTGTAAGGCTGGCTGCTGGGAACCTAACCCAGGTCTTCTCTGTGAGCAGTAAATGCTAATAACTGCTGAGCCAGCCCCTACTTTTATGTTTTCATTTTATGTCTATGTGTTTCTGTGTATAGTGCTTACATGTTATATATTCATGTATGTAGATGAATATGAAGGCCAGAGGTCAGCATCAAGCGTCTTTCTCAAACACTCGCCACCTTATTATTTTGAGCCAGGATCTCTCCCTGAACCTGAAGGTCACCCTTGGCTAGACCAGCTTGCCAGTAAACCCCAGAATCCTCTCGTTTCTCATGCCTGTGCTGGGATTTCAGGCATGTCTGGGATGCCCAAACATTTTCATGGTGCTAGGAATCTGAACAGGCCTCACGCCTGTGTGGCCAGCACTTTATCTCGAGCATTTTCCCAGTCGTGAACACTTTCATGTAAAGATAAAGAAGTCAAGCCTTCGAGAGTCCATTACCTCAGAGAGAGGACATAGGCAGCCCCAGGCTCTCCAGAGAAGCAGGTCTCGGTCTCTTTCAGGGAACCCTACATTTTCTAAACTTCTGCCTTCACCTCATTAATTGCTTTGCTTAGGACACAACTGGCTCAGAGTAGTTGTACTTTCTAGACTAACTCCTTGCCCTTCCCTATGAGAATTCTCTACGCTAACTCAGAATCGCCTCTGACCAAGAGTGCCCCTGCTTTCTCAATGCTGTGTCTCGTCCGTGATGCTGCCTGAGATGCTTTCCTTCTTCTTGTCATTTATGAAGACTAAGCTTACATTCCACTCCTTCCAAAAAGTAGTTCCTGATTTCTCCAGCCCACAAAACTCTTTCCCATCTCTGAACAAACGCAACACATTCCTGTAAAGACAAGAACTTGCAATGGCAAGGACTAGGAAGGGCTGGTTCCTTATCTTTGATTCCCCATTTCTGCAGCTATATCTCGAGGATGACCATAACCCATAGCTGTCCTTATCTCTGGGGATGCCCTGGTAAGCATGCTCCTGAGCTGCCTGGAGCGGGAAGCTAGTCTGCTTGTCCCTTCCCTGATGTTTACTTGGCCCAGAAGCCTGGCTTGATGAAACCCAGCCCTGTTGCTGAGCACCTTGGGAGACCTCCTTCCAGGGTCCCTCTGTGCTCAGACAGTGGCCCTTTGTGAAGGAGAGGGGTGGACTGAAAGAGGACACTCTGGAAACCTTTCCCTCCCCCCTGCTTCTAGCAGCCCTCAGCAGCAGTCCTGGACTATCCTGTGCCTGGGTGGCCTCTGCTTCAAGCTGGTGAGGTGAGGCCAGGCCTCCAGGAAGTCAGGGAGAATGAGGAGGAGTCCCGCAAGGATGGCCTACGGAACCAAAGCCTACTTTAACTCTCTGCAGCCCTGCTTACTGTAGGCTCTCCAAAGAGGATTCTTTCCTCAGCCTCCCAGAACCAGGAAGCTCCCAGGCATCCGGCTAGGATAGAAAGTTACAATTGGTCCCTTTTATCCAAACCTTAGGGACTCCTATACTCAGTAAAAAAAAAAAAGAAAAAAAAATGAGGAAAACTAACATGGAATGCTAAGCCTGCCACAGTAGGAGTCAGAGAAAAGGGGACACCAGGGTACCGGCCATGTGGTATTGAAAAAAGAGCCCTCAGCCAGGTGCGGTGGCACACCTGCAATCCGGAAGCCTAGCACTTGGCAGGTGAAGGCATCACAGTGAGTGTGAGGCTAGGTGGTGTCACAAGATGATATCCATCTCACACCCGCCACCCCCCAGCCAGGAAAGTGGCTTAGAGTAGGCACACCTTCAGAGCAAGCCTGACTATCTGAGTTTATGTCCCCAGAACCAGTGTGGAAAAACAGATGAGATGTGCTAGTTGGTGTTTATCTCTGATTCCACTGATGAGAGAAAGAGAGAGAGAGAGAGAGAGAGAGAGAGAGAGAGAGAGAGAGAGAGAGAGACAGAGAGAGAGAGAGAGAGAGACAGAGAAAGACAGAGAGACAGAGAGAGACAGAGAGAGAGAGAGAGAGAGAGCACACTGGGAGTGGGGGTGGGAGTGGGGGTGGGGGTGGGGGAATCTGAGAGCTGTCCTGGAATATTGAAGAGGCAGAAACAAGAAAAGCCCTGCCTCAGAACAAACTGAAAAGGCAGAACTACCTCCCCAGGGGTGCCCTCTGACCTTGAGTACACACATGCTGTCTGTATCACACCCGTTCACTCATGCGCACACACCTACACACCCCACAACAACCCACAAGCAAACGATTGAACCAAGCAGAAAAAGGAGCAGTCAGAGGCTTGGATTCCAGTCCCTGCTGAGCCACTTTCTGGATGACATCAAGCAGTGACTTCCCTTTTCCCTGCCCCAGCTTCTCCACGCAGAATTACAGAGATGGGACACATGATTAGCAAGGGCTTTTGCCATCCTGCCCCCCCCCCCATTCTTTGATCTATGAGAAGAAAGGGAGGAGCGGGTAGGCTGGAAGCAGGTGACTGGCAAGCTCACTGTGGATGCTCCAGGGATTCGCCAGTCGCTAGGCAGCCTCTGCTCCGTTGCTGGGATCCCCTCCCTCTCCAATGCTCCCCCTCGCCTTTCCAACCCACTCTGAGGGCTTCTTGTAATGAGGTCTAGGAGCTGTTGGATTTAGATTTGTCTTATTCTAGCTTTTGTTCTCACAGAGAGGGACTCTGAACGACCATGGGTGTCATTGACAGGTCCTGGGTGGAGTGGAGAAAGGAAAGGAGTCAAGAAAATTAAGAAGGAAGGTGGGATGGGAGAGGAGGAGTCTAGAGAAGAAAGAAATGTAGACAGGGTGGAGGAGGGGTGAAAAAGTGCTAAGTGTGGTACTGCACAGAATTCAGGAGGCAGAGGCAGGAGGATTAGGAATTTAAGGCCAGCCTTGCCTATAATGAGTTTGAGGCCAGCCTGAGCCAAGTAATATTTTGTCTCAAAAAGGGAGGACTGAGGAGATGGCTCAGTTGGTAAACCACTTGCCCTGCAAGTAAGTATGAGGATCTGAGTTTGATCCCAGGACCCGTGTAAAATGCAGACGTCATACGTGTTGATAACCCTGGTGCCAGGGACCCCGAGTCAAGTGGATCTGTGAGGCATGCAGGCCTAGAGCACCCCTAATCACAGCAGACCCTGGCTCCAAAATGGAGTTGAGAATACCCAAGGAACAATGCCTTGAGGTTTCACTCTGGTAAAAGAGGAGAAAGGAGACAGCGAAGAAGGCCTGGATGGAAGTGAGGAACAGGACAGGGCCTGCGGGAGAGCACACACCCCAGTGACACATCCAAGTGGGGGCAGCTTGGGCTGTTCCAGGACCACAAACCGTTCAGTTTGTCTGGAGATAAGTGTGTAGACAAAACGACCACCAGACTGTCTGTAGGAAGTCTGCAGTGTGTGACTGACAAGTTCCAATCTTTCATTTTATTTTGTCTGTTCCAATACAACAATTAAACTTGGTCAAGCCCAGAAGAGCATTTTTATCCATCCAAACCTTCAACTAGGGATGGAGTCGCATCCAGCTCCATGTCCCCAGAGTGGAACACAAAGTCTGTACTTAAGAGGGAGCATTAGCACCGAGTCCTTAGGGGGAACCCCTGCCAGGACCTGGGCTCAGAGATAGTAAAGGCAAAAGTTCCAGATTCTCCAAGAGAGATCCTAAAATAGGGCCAGGCATGGTGAGCCACACCTTTAATCCCAGCAGTTGGAAGACACAGGCAACTGGATCTCTGTGAGTTCCAGGCCTGTATGTTCTAGATAGTGAGTTCCAGGCCAGCCAGGGCTACATAGTGAGACCCTGTCTCCAACAACAGCAAAGACTCCAAGAATTATGGGGGACCAGAAGGATCTAGAACAGGAGCTCTGCTGCTCAGGTGAACTGTGATGTGGGTCAGTCTCGGTCGCTTGAACAAATCCCCATGGTCTGGAGGACAGCCCCACAGGGCTCTGTGTGTGAGTGAGAAGCAGCGTTCCCTAAGAAGAAAGGGATCCTTACCAGAAACAGGGAATTTCCCCCTTTTGTATTTTAAGCAGAACTTAAAAAAAGGATTTATTATAGATTTATTATATGTGTATGCGTACACTGGAGCTGTCTTCAGACACACCAAAAGAGGGCATCAGATCCCATTACAGATGTTTGTGAGTCACCATGTGGTTGCTGGAAACTGAACTCATGACCTCTGGAAGAGCAGTCAGTGCTCTAACCACTGAGCCATCTCTCCAGCCCTGAGTGGAACTTCTGAAGGATTTTCTTAGTCTTTTTTTTTTTTTTTTTAATGTGTGTAGGTGTTTTGCCTGTATGTGTATGTGTGCACAGAGAAAGAATCCCTGGAACTGGAGTTACAGATGGTTGTAAGCCATTTATGTGGATGCTTGGAAACCAAACCCAGGTCCTCTACCAAAACAGTAAGTGTGCTTAACTTTTGAGCAACCTTTCCAGACCTGTGCTTTCTTTTTATCGGTGACAGGGATCCAACAATCCAACTCCTGGTCTCAGACACTGAACTTGAGCTATACTAGGTATGTACCCAGCCTTAAAAGGGGAAATTATGTTTTCCTTTTTTATATTTTAAATTGGTGCAAAGAACCAAAACCAGGACTTTAGATAAAGGAGGAAATTGTTCCACCCACAACCCCAGACTGGAGAAAGGGATATTAGAACCATGGATTCTTCATTCATCCAGGAGCAAGGGAGACTTATATAGGAACAAGGAATGTAAAGATGGGTTTAAGAGGAATGTGGGGACTGGAGAGATGGCTCAGTGGTTAAGAGCACTGGCTGCTCTTCCAGAGGTCCTAAGTTCAAATCCCAGCAACCACATGGTGGCTCATGACCATCTATGATGGGATCTGATGTCCTCTTCTGGTGTGTCTGAAGACAGCTACAATATACTTACATATATAAAATAAGTAAATAATTCTTATAAAAATTATCTGCTCATCTTGATGTCCTGAAGATAATTTTTTTGTTGTATAAGAAAAAAAAAAAGGTTTGTTTTATTTTTAACTCTGTGTGTGTGTGTGTGTTTTCATGGGAGTTTGCCTGTAAGTATAGTTGCTTTCAAAGTCCAGAAGAGGGTGTTAGATACCCAGCTGGTTGTGGGCTGCACGAGGGGTGTTAGGAGCTGAACTTAGGTCCTTTGCAAGCACAACACACACGAACCTCTGAGCCATTTCTCCAGCCCCAACTTTCCGGTTACTTCTAGAAAGTTTAAAGTTTTAATTTCCAAATTTAGGTTTTTAATACAACTGAAAGTTATGTTCATGCTACAAGGCAGGAATCCAGTTTTATTTTTTTCCAAATGAATAACCAATTGTTCAAAAATATTTATAAAATAATCCATCTGTACCAGTTTTTCAGGGTTGACATAACAAATCAGTACCAACTTGGTGACTTAGAACAATTAAAAATTGATTTTCCCACAGACCAGGAGGTCAGAAGTCAAGGTATCAGCAATATGGGTTCTTTTAGTGATTCTGAAGGGAGACACACCCAATGGTTCCCTCCTGGCTTCTGATGGTGGCTGCCATCTTGGCATTCCTTGGCCCTTCTGTAGACATGCCTCCTGAGTGTGTCTCCATCTTCACACTGTTTTCTGAATGTCTTCTCATGGGCCTTTTTTTCTTCTGTAGGGACTAGGTTTTGGATTTAATCTTTTGTGATCCACCCTAAATTCAGAATGCTTTGTTTTTATTGTGGTTTCTGAGACAATGATTATTATGTAGCTAAACTGGCCTCCAACTGGTCTCAAGCTAGCAGTCCTCCTGTCTCTGCCTACTGAGTGCTGTGATATGCTCTCACTGCCACGCTCAAATTAGTGCCCGGACACGCTGTCCATAAATCCTTACCTAAGTGCAAAGACCCAGTTCTGCTTCCTTTTGGGGGTCTCGCTATGCACCTAGGCCAAAACTCAAAACTCAGTGTAGTATACCACAAGGCTCTTGCTCCATCTTCCCAAGTGCTGAGATTCTAGGTGTGAGTCACTGTGTCCAGCTTAGACCCAATAACAAAATAAGTTAATAGTTTTAGTTTCAGGGAGGACACAAGCTGGAGCTGACACTACTCAATACATAGTCACAACTTTTACTGCCCTTTTGCAAATACCATTTCGACCACAAGAGAGGGGTGGAGAGAATCACCCCCTCTTTTTTAATATGTGTGTGTGTGGTAAGAGGCTAGTTTTCAAGAGGTAAGAGGCTAGTTTTCAAGAGGACTGTCTCCTCTTTTACTTTGTTGGGGCAGGGTCTCTCTGATTGTTTCTGTCACTTTGTCCTCCAGGCCGGCTGTGTCCTCTGAACTTGAAGCTTCCAGGTGATTATTTTGTCTCTACCTCCCATTTTGCCTTAGGAGAACTGAGATTACAGATGAATCACTCCATGTGTCTTTTTGTGTGTTCCAAAGCCAGAATGTAGAGTATCAGTCTGGTGCAACGAGCCATCTTGCCCCTGCCCTGTTTCGTGTTTTGAGATAGAGTATGTCTTACTGTGGAAGACCTTGACCCTCCGACTCTGCCTGCATTTGCCTTCTAGATGCTGGGATTGCAGACAGAGGGCTCATTTTCTGCTATGAAGCTCTGATGAGACAGACGGCTTTGCATTTTCCATGTGCTAATCTTCTTTAATACTTGCAATAATACTTCAAGGTAGTCACTTCTAAAACCACCCAGGTTGCTAGGGGATATACCCGTCAGCATTTGCCAGCTTATGATATGATAACAAACATTCCCAAGCCTTCAGTGGCCTACAATACGGTTTTCTTCTTTGGATCAGTGGGAGGTGGTTGTGGGTCTCTCTGATCTGTGTGTCTTTTCATTCCTGGGTGCAAATATAGGCACAGTTCCTATAACAAGATGCACTGTTCCTCTGGCAGAAAGAGTTAAGAGTAAGATTTTAGACTCAGACATGCCTTGGCCTTCAGCTCTCCAGTTCCTATTTCCCTGGCCAAAGCAATTCCTGTGGTCAGCCTTGACAAGGCTGGGGAAGTGCACTCCTCCCGGACAGTATCTGAGTCACGAGTTAACTCGCTAGATCAACTACAGATCCTCTCGCTGGCAAAGAGGAAGGGCAAGTGTTGAAGAGCAATGCTTTATCGTAGGGGTTGGGGAACCAAATAGCTAGGATGGTGTAGAGTCTCTAAAGCCACAGTATACATGGGGTTTCCACTGCCTGCTGGATGGAAGCCGTGAATCGTAAGATGCCAATGTATGTGGACTCAGTCTCTTTCATTGCATGTGTGCTGAACTTCAAGACACCAGTCTGTTCCAAATTCTTTTTTGTCTTATTTTTTTAAAAAAAGGACTTATTTATTTATCGACACACCCAAAGAGGTCATCAGACCCCATTACAGATGGTTGTGAGCCACCATGTGGTTGCTGGGAATTGAACTCATGACCTTCAGAAGAGCAGCCAGTGCTCTTAACCGCTGAGCCATCTCTCCAACCCTCCATCCTCAATTCTTTTGAGAGAATTATTACTATGTGTTACGCAGCTCTTTGTAAATACATACTGTCAGCCCTTCATATTGGGTGGGTGGGTGGGGTTCCACACTTTCTGAGAACCACTACCTTCCAGGATGTCAGTATTAGTCTGTCCTTTCTCTTTTCCCTCTGAAAGGTGAGGATACACTCTTCTTTGTCATGGGTGCCCTCTGTCCCTGAGTCAGTGTTTCCAGAGTATTGAGGGTGATGAAGTGAGTAGGGGACACTCGCTGCAACTGGATCATTCTGAGGATGACAACACTTGTCCTATTTTCCACCTCTCTAAACTGAGCTTAGCACCTTGTGCTTAGGCGTCTTTGACAGGTCAGTACCACATGACTCACCGTGTGAGTCTTCAGCAATGTCACCACCAGGCTCTGGGTTGGGGTGTCTATGCAGGAGAGGGAAGAAGCAAATATCTTTCAGCCTCTAGAAGTCTTTTCCCTCCCCGCAGGAAGAACACAGGAAGTCCTTCCCTTGGGTGGGCTGGGCAGCTTCCTCCTAGGAGGAAGAAGGGTCCCCAGAAGTGCAGAATCCAGAGCTGGAAAGAGGTTGCAGCCTCTCACTGCACCTTGAAAGCACGAGTAACTGGTCCAAAAGGATGAGCTGAACCTCTGTGCATCCATTTTCCCTGCTGAGAACTGGCTCATTCTTCTCCCTGGTTACTTTAAATCAGGCAATAAAGTGCTGGGTGTCTTCAGGACATCACAAGAACCTGAGCTGGAATCTCCCAGATAGACCAAGTGGCTGCAGGAAGATCTCGAGTTATTATGAGCCACGCCAGCCACAGTGTCCTCATCTATAAAACGGAGATAATAATTAGAGCTATCTCCCCAGATGAGAAAATTATGGAGGTGCCTAGCATGTACCAAGGCTTCAATAATGTTGGTTATTTCCAAACGAGATAATGATGCTGGTTATGTAAGGGAAAATCCAGGATTCACTGGTGAAAGGTGGTGGGCAGGCCTGGGGTGCAGCTCGGTGATACATTGTGTGCTTTGAATGTGCAAGACCCTGGGGCTCAATCCCAAGAAACGAAAGGAAAAGAGAGCGTCAGACTAACTGGTAGATTCTTTCAGCCAAGTGTGGGGTGTGGTTCAAAGGAATGAGGAAGCTGTCCCGGAGGTGACAGGGCACACGGTACACTTGGCCTTTAAAGATCTGGGTGGGGGTGGGGGGAAGGACAATGCTCACTGACCATTCCAGAAGCTCAGGGGCCCTTGCTCCTCGTCTCCATAGGCTTTTCATAGGCTTTTGTCAGCTCCTCTTCTCTGTGCTCCCCACTAAGTCACCAAACCCCATTGCTGCTTCTTTGCAATAACCGTAACAGTAGGTAAGGAGATGACGACACTGTTGCTTTGAAAGCTGGACAGGCTCTCTCCTAAACACTACCCCAGGAGCCTTCTATCCTGTCTCCCATTCAACAGGGCCAGAGCTGGGAGAGACTGGAGATCACTCTGTGTGCCGTACGTGGAAATACTGAAATTTGAAAGAAGGCAGTCACCACAGGCAAACCATAAAGTAATGGCAGAGGCAGGGTTAGAACCAGGGGGTCCTAACTCTAGCCCAGGTCTCCTTTCAAGTCCTTGAGATCCCATGCCCATGCTCAGATTTCTTGGACCACTGAGTCTTCAAACCGATCCCCATCAGAATGTGTAGGTCCTATAGAGCTGAGTCCCATGGTCCAGCTGTGGTCCATCCAAGGCAACACAGACCACCACATAATGGTCTAGCATCATGGCCTTGATCTTGATTTTTTTCTTTCTGTTAGAACTGGCTTGTTGTCACCTTGAGGGGTTATCACCTGGTTCCTGGTTGTGCCTCTCACTGAAGATGTGGTCTCTCTTGGAGTAGTTATTGACAGGAAGTGACCTATTTTGATTTGGGGTAGCTCTAAGCATTATACAAGTTTTTGTTTATTTGTTTTTCTTTCTCTCTTCTTGGTGCTGGAGAACAGAACCGAAGGCTTCCCTCCATGCAAGACAAGTGTTCTACCCACCGGGCTCCAGCTCTAGAGGGTTCTTTATGGACCCATCCTCCTGAATGTCTACCCAGCTGGAGCTAAATGTACGTCTTCCAAACTCATTCAACCATAAACTCTGTAATCAATATTTCACACGAGCCAGGTCTTGGGTGGACTAGAGGCTGAGGTGGGTTTGTTCCACATGGATCCTCTCTTCAGAGGAGACCTAAGGGTTCATGCCCGCAGATGATTTTTGTCTTGCTTAGTAGACATAAATACAGCAATAGGGAACAGATCACATCTCCTTTTTGGGTGGCAGCCTGCAGATGGCTGGAGATAGCCACCACACCCTTCTTCAGGCTACTTACATACATGTCATGTGATGTCCAGGTCCTCAGCATTCTGGGGTGTCTCTCTCGGATGTGAGGCCTAGAGTTGAATCCAGTGGTCTAGCTGGGATCTCTCTACTCTCTAGGGTAACAGGAGAAGAAGCCTTTTACCTCTAGTTTTGGTTGGTTCATAGAATGTAAGTCACAATCTTGCCGCACCCCCATTGCATTATTATAAAAATCTTGAAATGATTTTCATGGAAACCGCTCTTAACCTAAATTCCTTTATACCATGTTCTGAGTATGATAATCTCATGGAGACACCCTCTCTCCTTACCAGCCCTCCTCTATGTGACTGTTAAGTGTAAAGTATGTAAAATTGGCTGTGAAGTTCCTCAGTGCACCAGTCACATCCTAACTGCTCAGTAGCCACAGGTAGCCGGCGGCTGCAGACAGTGCCAACATAGAATTTCTCACATGCCTCTGGAATGGACCTCAGAACCATATACACTAATTCTGCACGGCAACTCCTTCTGTAAGCTCAGGTTAGTCTTCAAGCCTGTTGAAATCGTCTGGAAACTTATTCTGGTTTCCATAGTATTCTCTCTCTCTCTCTCTCTCTCTCTCTCTCTCTCTCTCTCCCTCCCCCCCCCCCTCTCTCTGTGTGTGTGTGTGTCTCCCCCTTCTGTGTCTCTCTCTGTGTCTGTCTCTCTGTCTCTCCTCCTGACAGCAGCAGATCTGATTAGCAGTTCGTATTTCCTCAGCTTCATTTAAGACCACTGATAACAATCCCTCGCCCCAGAGCAGAGGGCATCGGAGCCACGCCCATGCTATGAGATGATTGTTTAATAAATTAGGTCTCTGAATCGAGGTCTGAGCTTGGTATCAAGAAACTACATGGAGACAGAAAGCACCCAGAAATTGAGCCCTGTCATGGTGGGTGCTGACTCTAGGAAGCCAGTTACCGTCACCTCCCATTCAGGGCTGGCGTGATGTTTAAATATGGAGTTCAAAATCAGCTTCCAGGATCCTGCCTCTGCCATTTTGCCAGCTCCCTAGTGACTTTGTGCTAGCATCTATCCTCTGGTGCAATTGTAGAGATGAAATACATAAGCATTTCCTCTATGCTGACTGAGCTCTGCTGAGTCCTGTCTTAGGGCCTTGGTTTCCTTAGTTTTACCCTCCCAGTTTATCAATGTCCCTGGAGATCCAAACAGGCCTTTCCTTCTGGATTTATCTATTCAGCTGTTTGATTCCAATCTGCTCTGAGCATCCTGTACTGGAGCGGGGGAGGGGGGGTGGGGGTGGGGGGTTGGGGGGGGAGGAGGAGATGGGACCACAGTGAAGAACCAGAATTACTGGCCTAGCCTTTGATCCTGTGCTACCCGGGGCAGACTTAGGTGGGTCACAGCTACCACTTATGATATGGTGTTTACATTTAGGACTCATTTGCCTATGTTGTTACCTACATGTCTTGACCTCGAATAAAACCCCGTGAGCTCTTACATTTACTTCTTCCTCCTTTTCTTCCCTTCAAAGTCTAACAAAGGAGGCTTGATATTCTAGGCCTTCTGAGGTCTGGCCCTTGCTCTGGGAACCCAAGCTCAGTTTCTTCAGCTATACGCGAACCTTATGGACGCCCTACCTTCTATGGATGCTATTCTGGGTTCTCTGATTTGGTTAGTTTGTCCTTTCCTTATGTTTAGCTTTACGTGTGTGTTCAAAGCAGTACCTTCCGGCAGGAGCCTGATAAGGTCCAGGGCGGCTATAATCCTAATTTAGAGAAGTGCTTGACTTTGGGCATGCTTGAGCCTGTGGGTCCCAGGGTGTTGGGACCAAGGGCTGGCCCTCGCTGAGCTTCCGGAGAGGGCAAAAGGACCGCCACCTGAGACTGGTTGGAAAGAGCTGCGTGGCCCTCCACAGCTTCGCAGCTTAGGCCGCCTGAACAATAGGAGGGAGGCTGAAGGGTGGTGGGCGTCGGCCAGGTCCCTGCCGGAGGGAGAGGAGGCCAGTGGTACTGCTGGTTCCCCGGGTTAGCCCAGGCTACCGGCCTGAACGCTAAGCATTTGGTCAAAGGCGAGGTAAAGCAGGCTTAGTGCCAGTGGCGACTCTCTAAGAGGTGGAGTCAGGCCGAGCCCACGGGGTTGGGACCTGGAGGGAGAGGAGGCTCCGTGTAGAGTCTCATCTCCGTGGTCCCGCCGCTCGACCCGGCCTCTGAGCTCTGCCGAGGATCAGGTGGGCGTCTGGCCCACGTGGGGACGCGAGCGGCGCGGGCTCGCGGGGCGCACACCCCTCCGAGTTCCCCTCCCTGGGACCGGACGCGCCTGCTCCCGGGCAGCTCGGCTCTTGGGGCCAGCGGGTCGCGCTCGCCGCTCGCACACCCTTCGGACGCTGCCTGGCCGGGATCGCCGCCGCCTCCTCCCAGGGAGCCGCCGGGGCGGGGCAGAGGGGGAGAGGGGGTGTGCGGAGCCGGCGGGGAGGGGGCTGAGCGCCGTGGGAGGGAGCGAAGGAGTGAGCGAGCGAGCGAGCGAGCGGGGCATTTCTGCGCAGCTCCTAAACGTCTTGGAGCCCGCTCGGGCGGCCGCTGGACGAGGGGACCGAGAGACAGACAGACAGACGGCTCCCGGAAGCCGCGCCGCCGCCGCCGCCGCCAGGTTAGCAGGGCGCGGAGACCGCGCAGCCTGTCGCTACGTCCCGAGCCTCGCGCGCTGGAGGACGTGCGTGGCCGGAGCCGGAGCTACGATTCGTGTCTTTTCGGGTACGTGTGTCGGGGTCCAAGTCTCCGGCTGTGCGTTGAATGTGAACGCGCGTGTGTCTAAGGTTCGGTGCAAGTGGATGTTTGGCGTGTACGTGCGTGTGCATCTGAGTAAGGGGCTGGGTGGTGTGCTAATCTGGGTGAGGGTCTGTGTGTCTGCGTTTGCTTATCCGCGGATGTGCCTGGAGAGGGTGTGTCCCAATGTGTAACAGTGTGTACATCAGGATGAGGGAGTGTGCCTATATTGATGGCTTCGCTTGTGGCTGAAGCCTATGGCGGGTGTGTGTGTGTGTGTGTGTATGTTTTCACTGTGTGTACGCCAGTGTGACTCCCTGTGTGTGTGCGTGTGAGGACGAGTGTGCACCCGCGTAGCCCCTGTGTGCGTGTGCTCGGCTTTGTCTCCGCACTGCCGGGAGGAAGGGGGTGGGGGCGGCGGCCGAGGCGCTGGCGTCGCCAGGAGCCCGGCACTGGCCTAGGAAGTGGGTAGCAGCAGCGGCAGGGGCGTCTTCGCTGAGTGGAGACTCCCTGCTGGCAGGTGGGCAGCCACACCCGGGGTATGGGAGAGCCCTACTGACAGTAGAGCCTCGCTCCTGGCTGAGCTGAAGCGGAGGGCGTGGCCTGTTCAAATCCCTGGTGTGTGTTTGTGTGGTGGGTGATTAGGTGTGAAGAGGGTGGGTGTGTGCAGGCATGGGTGTGGGGTGTGGGTAGCGGCAACAGCGGCCCCTCAGCTAGTAACCCAGTGGGTTCTGAGATACATTTCCTTATGGTGTAAAGACCATCACGCTGGCCAGTAGCAGCCCAACCTGGTTAAGTACCCTCCCACCCTTACCCTGAACACTGGGAAGGGCAGCAGCCTAGGTACCCTAAAAAGACTAGTAAGACAGATCACAATCTTAAATGGCCAGCACCCCACTCCAAGGAATCCCCTCTCAGAAGGTCTCCGTACTTTGAGAGAGATGTGTATCTGTATCTCTTCCCCCATATCCTGGGCACTGCACGCATGTCTAGTCTAGGAGCATGTGTGCATTCTCCCTGTACATTTCTTGTGCATTTAGGTGCATATGTACATTTTACTGATGGAGAGTAAACAAGATATCTGGATGTATATGGGCATCTGTCTTGATAAGTTCTCGTATATCTGTTTTAATGTGTGTAGGTGTTTGTGTATCGGTGAGCCTGGGTGTGGGACAGTAAGAGAAAAGCCATTTTGCTGCACGCTGAAGCAGAATAGAATAGAAAGACGAGATTAAAGGAAGTTTAGGGATTTAGTCACTGTCTGCCCGGGTTCGGATACTGGCACTGAAATGTAGGTGGACTCCGTCTGACAAGGATCTGGAGAAACCGAGACTCTCACAGAGGGAAGGGAAGAGGATGAGGGGGCTCCAGCCTTCTCCTGGCTCTTTTCTCTGACTTCACGCCTTGCCGCTTGGCTTGTGTACAAGGATAGGTGTGCAGGCTTTGGAGTGGAAAGGGAGAGAGCAGGGAGGGTGAAGGGGAAACAAGTGGATAGTGCAGGAGTGGGAGGGGAGCCCCCAACGGCAGATCTCTGCAGCTCTCTAGCCGCTTACCTACCAAAGGCAGCAGAGACAGGGGGAGCTGGGATTCTTCTCATCCTGAGAGCCTCTGCCCTGGCAGCTTGCAGGCACCAAAATCTGGTCCAGGGGTCTCCTTTTGACAAGAGCCAAACCCATTTATGTTTATTTTTTTACTAAACTGCTTTTCTTTTCAAGACCCTGACCTTCCCAAGCCTCAGTGTCTCTTTTTAGGTGTCCAGGGAGCTCAGTGTCCTGTCTTTGAAGCTGGACTTCGGCTCGGAGGTCTAGACTTGTTTTATTCCCAAGATTTGGGAATTCACCGCTCTTTGAAAAAATGTTATATTTAATATGTATGTGAACATCAGAGGGTAACTTGCAAGCGTCAGGGATTGAACTCAGGTTATCAGGCTTGGTAGAGAATGCCTTTACCCACCGAGACATCTTGCAAGCCAGGAATTCGGCCTTCTTGCCCCCCAGAGATCCTGGTTATACCCCCTGCTTTCCTCACTAGGGCCCAGAGCACCAGTTCCCAGTGTGGTCAGCTTACCATCTGCAGCAAGGTTACCAGTTTATTAGAAAATGCAAATTTGGAGCCTCCTGGTAGACATACACAATGCAAAAATCTGGGGATGGGGTTTAGCAATCTGTTTTAACAAATGCAAATGATTCTGACCTGTTCTACAACCTTCTAGAGAAGCCAGGACCATCTAGGTTGAAACAAGGGGATACCATGTTCCTTGCAGCCTGTCATACTTGTACCCGAAGGAGCCCCAAAGCCTACCTTAGTAGGTAAGGGCTCTGGCTGCAAGCCCCAGGTCTTCTTTGTGATCTTAGACAGTGATTCTGAGTGAAGCAGAATCGTACCCTATAGCTTCTCCCTCAGCTCATTTTCTTCAGCCCTTACCTTGACTGACGAGAAGGCAAGTACGGTTCAATCCTCGCCCACTTGACTATGAGATTTTGTGCATTTGGGCCCCTTTGTTTAGCTCACTGTTCTCCTGCTTCCTAGAACTTCCACATGACAGTGTCTTCTGGGCAGGGGGCAGGGCTTTGCCAACTCCCTGGGTTAGGTGAATGTTTCCCTTCATACATTTACATTCTTAGAGCCCTGTCTCTCACAAGGCTTGTAAGTGTGTGTAATTATACTCGAACTTGTGAGTTGTTTGATTGTCTCCCTCAGCTAGGCTGCAAATGCCATCTGGACAGGGACTCGCTTGTCCGTCTTCCTAGTGTTCTACAGAGTTTCTGGCTTTTGATTTGTGTTCCATACACCTGTCACATGAATTAATGCCTAAAATAGGAGACAAGGGGATGGAGAGGTGGCTCAGCGGTTAAGAGCCCCTGGCTGTTCTCCCAGAGGACCCAGGTTTAGTTCCCGGCACCCACATGGCATCTCACAACTGTTTGTAACTCACGACCGTCTGTAACTTCTGTTCCAGGGCATCTGACTCCCTCACACATGCATGCAAAGCACCAATGTGTAGCAGTAAATATTACAAGGTTGGATATCCTTTTATCCCTTGATAGTGCTGGCTCCCGTAGAACCACATGACACTGCAGGGTATTTGTATCTTAGCGGCTCCATGCCGCCTCTAAGTACTCACAGACACGGGCTTCTTTTGACTCCACTCCACCTGCCCTGGCCTGTTGCTTTTACTCACTTCCCCTTGGTGTATTATTGTCAAGCCTTGCACACTCCTCCCAACTCCGTGGTGGGCTTTGCACATTCTGCCACTACACCCTTTGACCTCAATTAAGTCGTCACGTCAAAGAACACATCAAAATACTCTGCCGATTGGTATAATATAATTTGCCCACCTACATAGGTCAAACGATCTCATACAATTCCATCCCTTAAAACAACCTTATTCATATAGAGATGCACCGAGAGAAACATCCACGTCTGCTTCCATGTTGCCTCCTCCAGAATCTCCCGCAAACCCTCCTCTTCCACTTTCCTAGACTTTCCCCCACCTACCTCTCCACTGTCCAATCATGTATGGCCTTGACATCAACCTACACCAATGCACATTTTAAAAAGTAAACACATTTAAGATAGGACTCGATACTAAATGATGGCCGTTCTTAAGTTTCTCCTTCAGCTTTGATGGTGTACCTATCCAAGCAGGACATGGATTGTTTTAGGCAGGTCACCCTGCATCTCCTGGCTGTGGACTTGGCTCTCACTGTGTGCCCCCAAGCTGTGATGGCTCTGCCAAGGGAAGGCAGGGGGAAGCTCTTGGGAGACATAGCCTTGCTTGTGTTCTGTGACCTCCTGAAATAGGGCCCTATTTATCTGTGCTTCGGATGAGTGAGGAAGCTAAAAGATTTGGGGTGTGACTGCATACCCCACTTTCCTCCTTTGCATGTTTCCTTTTCCATCAAGTGAGGGTGTTGGGGTGGATGCTCTCAGTGCAATAGGTCCTCCTGGTCCAGTGAGGATTGAGTCTGAGACTCCCTAGGGGATGTCTAAACGTGAAGAGTACCGAACTGTGTTTTTTTTTTTTTTTTTTTTTTTTTTTTTTCCTTTTCATATTGAGAGCTTTGTGGCTTCTCTGGTGTAGCTACATTTACCTTACTAATTCTCATGCCTCCGGACCACTGCTGTGTAAAGTAAGGGCTAGATGCATATGTGGGGATTTCAGTGCAGCAGTCCGTCTGATAACTGAGGTGCCTGTTGACTGGTAGGTAGCAGATACAGGGCAGATGCCCTGGACAAGGAATGATTCGTGTCTTAAGCAGAACCGAGCCGGAAAGAAAAGATGGCTTCACCATGCTATTCAGAACAGTCTATAGCTTAAAATGCAGGGGTTATGTTTTTCTGGAATTTTCCAGCTAGTATTCCCAAACCGTAGTTGATAAATGAATCAGAGAAGGAGGGATTCTTATGATAAGTTCCTGGTGCTGGAGCCATTTGGGCGTCGCCATATACTGGGTGAGAAAGTGACTCCATCTCTTCCCACGTCATATCTCCTTACCTGTAAAATGAACCAAGACGGGTCTCGGCTTTGCAGGGTTGATTTGAGAGTTAAATCAGACGCCACATATGGAGCGCTCCGCACAGTGTGGGCACAGAGTAAACATTTGGTAAATGTTAGTTGCTGTTATTCTCTCGTGGTTACTGCTTGAATGGCTTCCTGTTGGGCCCTGGGCCTACAGACAGAGAAATGAGTACACAAGGTTCACAGCCCGAGGATGGCCGTAGCCCACACAAGGTGGGAAGGTGCAGCTGCTCAGGGAGAAAAGGCTTGATGGGGAGCCGGGTTCAGTGGGGGGTTCGATATGGTCTTGTGGTAGCTGGACCAGTAAATGCCAAGCCAGTGTGGCTTATTATCCCAAAGAGTTTCATGCAGTTGAAGTAAAAGTTGGAGGGTGGTAGGGGCAGGTGTGGCTAGAGGATAGGAAGAGGCAGAGAGGCTCCACATCTGTGGAAGAGCTTGACCTAGTCTTGCTGGAGACCAGGGAAGAGAATAGAGCCAGACCAGAAAAGATTGGATTTGCATTTCAAAAATCGATTAGTAAGGGAGGGGGGGTTGTGGAACTAGACAGGGGTAGGGTTGGGTCTGATAAACTCAGTGGGACTTCTCAGTGCCCTCTCTCTCTCTCTCTCTCTCTGTGTGTGTGTGTGTGTGTTTGTGTGTACTGACCTCTCATGGCTTTGAGATGTCTTACTCTATGGATGTTTGGAGGGGGATCTCTAGATTCTTGGACTGCTAAAGGGTTACCTTCCTGAAGTGTGTTGCCTTCCTTCCTGAGGCCACAGTCCAGGGAACTCATGGTCACAGACCTAAACTCTCTAACTTCTGGAATCCTGTCAGCCAGTGGTACCTTCTGCCTCTTGAAGTCTGCTTCTTGCTCCCTTCTAGCTTCGTGAGGACAGCAGTGGTGGCCTTGACTGGCTACCTGGTCTGCTCTTGTCACCATGTGACTTTCTCCCTGTGTGTCATGTGGTTTTCTCCCAGTCTTTGTGGTTCCTTTCTTTTAAGGATTAGGACCTACCGTAATCTTCTGTGTTCTCATTTTAATTCCACTAATCACATCTGCAAAGACCCTATTTCCAAATAAGGCCATATTCTGAGGTTCTACTTAGATAAGATCGGAACCTGGTGGGTGTCACTACTGAACCCACAGAAGACAGGAAAGAGCATAGGCCTTGGAGTCCTTAAGCTCAGCTCCAAAATTAGGCTCAATGGAGTGGCCATGAGCCTTAGGGTGGGTGAGTTACATTTTCTCAGATTAGGTTTTTCCTCTGTGAAACAGGGACAGTGGTACAACTAACCCTGATCAGGACAAAGTTACACGCATATTCATTGAGGTTGGCAAACGGTACTCAATTATTTCTCCCTCTGGGGCTCCCCTGCTCTGAGTAAGCTTACATTTCCCTTGCTACATTTTCAGCTGTGAAGAATCATCTTCTGGAGTCTAGAGTTGGTCTAGAATCTAGACCAATCCTGCCAGATTCCAAATCCCGGGAGATAATGAGAAAGCTCTTTGTGAATTGCTTAAGGGTTTGTTGCTGTGATTTTTAATTATAACCTTCATCATCACAATAATCCTTGGCCATTACCACATCCGCTGCACCTCAACAGGGCCCAGCTCTCTCTTCTTATTGCAATTGAAATACCGTGTCTGTGGCTCCTGAACAGTGTGTTTTCCCCAGTTGCAGCTTCCGTTCCAGAAGCAGGAATTGAGGGCGTGTAGGTGCCTAAGAAGGGCTCTTAGAGGTGAGGATCCAGCTGGGAGGAGGCCTCAAGGTCTGAAGAGATGGCTCAGTGGTAAGAGTGCTTGTTGTACTTTCAGAGTACCCAGGTTCTGTTCCCAACACCCACACAGTGGCTTATATCTTTCATTTCAGTTCCAAGGGATCCAACACTGCCTTCTGGCACACGCCAGGCACACACATGGTGTGAGGCATGCACTCGTACACAAAACATTTAAACAGAAAATAAAGAGGTCCTTGGGGTCTGAGTGAGAAAACAGTACCCGGGTGCCTGACCTGGCAGGTTTTTTTTTTTTTTTTTTTTTGTTTTTTGTTTTTTTATAAAACAGCCTGGAGGTAACATTCTATGTGCTCCAGAGGGAGGGGAGGAGGCTTCCATGGGCAGCAGTGTGGGAAACAGTGCCTGGAGACACCTGAGGCTTCAATACCCCATTAACAGGCTGGTGCTTCCAAGGCCAAGTCCTTGGAAGACTCAGGCAAGGGGTTAAGGGGTGGGAGTTTATCTTAGCTTGGCAGCTTCCAGGAAATCATCTTTTCCCCAAGCTTGGAGGAGGGGCCTCCATCCCATTTCCCCCCTTTCTTTCTCCTCTGGGTTTTCTCTCCCTCCCTCCACTCTGCCTTTTTATTTCCCTCTCCACCTTCTCTTGAGATTATAGGTCTAAAGATAAAGTCGGCAGAGCCACTTCAGGTGACTGATTTAGGGGTTACCTAGAATTAGAAAGCCTGGGGTTGTCACTGCGGTGACTTAGAAATCTCCGCTGTGACTTATCGGCTTCTTCTTCACACCAGGTGCTGTGCTAAGCACTTCCAGGGACTTCCTTCTCTTAATCCTTGCTACTACCCAGGGACATGGGCTACAATCCCTGTCACATCAGAGGAGGTTAAATTACAGGCCCAGGGCCTACCCAGTGCTTAGCCAGCAAGAGGCACAGCTGGGGTTTGAGTCTTGATCAGGGCAAAGCCCACAGGTACTTTTGAGTCTTTTGGGGAGCTGGTGAGCAACTTTTTCATTCTGAGTACAGAGACTTCAAACCTGTGCTTTGCCACAGTCTCGGGGGCTTTGGTACCCAGGGCTGGCCACGCCGGAGTCCACCTTGTTCTGAGTATCTGCCTGCTCATCTTTGGGAGAAATATGAAATCAGAGGGAGGTAACAGGACAAGTCTGAAGGTCCTTTGATTTTATTTTTAACTTATCTATTTATTTTTGATACAGTGCCTCATTATGCGGCCTTGGCTGTCCTGGAACTTGCTACATAGGCCGGCATCAAACTCACAGACATTCTCCTGCCTCTGCCCCCTGAGTGCTGGAATTAAAAGTCACCAAACCTGGCTTCCTTTGCTTTTTTCCTAGTTATATCCCCACTACCCACCTTAACTTCTCACAGTGGACGCTGAGTTAAGGCAGTTAAGGCAGCTCACTGCAGATCAGTTAGTTGTCTGCAGAAGGGGCGTGGGCACTTAATTTATGAATTCTCTGTCTGGCTTAACAATGCCTGGAACTCTGGAGGAAGTGAATGGAGAAGTCGAGGCCCGGGGTCTTCTTTACCGGAAGAGAAGATAGAGGACTCAAGAAGAGCACTGAGAGTCCAGCCCAGGGGTCCTGCCTCCCACATAGGCCATGGTGCTGACCTTAGCGTATACCTTAGATACTGAGCAGCTATGGTCTTATGCTGATACCCATCCCCACTCTTTCCCATTGACTATCAGCTGAGTAGCCCAGGCTAGCTCAGCACCTACCTGCTCGCCTGAGACCTTGACCAAGGACTTTTACAATGTCTAGCCACAGAGGCCTCTCCACAGGCAGGGGGGGGGGGGCAGAAACTCAATATGAGAAATCATTTAAGGAAAGTCTCACGTCCCTAAGACCCCGTAGGGTCTCCAAATACCAGGGTCTTTGGACATTATTCTTGCTAAAAATGATGCAGAGGGGATGGTTATCCATCCCAGACTCACATCAGAGATGTCTGTGAACTTGTGAAGCCCAGGAGAGGCTCCGTGTGAATTCTCTAAGTCACCCGTGAACGTTTAGGACAGCCTCTTCAGTGTTGTTTGTTTTTGTTTTCTGAGACAAGGTTTCTCTGTGTAGCCCTGACTGTCCTGAATGTCCCCTGTAGATCAGGCAGGTTTTGAACCTGAGTCCCACCTGCCTCTGCCTCCCAAGCACTGGGGTTAAAAGCATGAGCCACTACCACCAGGCTTATTTGTTTGTTTTTAAGACAGTATCTTAGTCCTAGCCCGGGCTGACCTGGAACTTGCGGCATTTTCCTGCTTCAGCCTCCCAGTGGATAGGATAACAGATGTGAGCCAACATGCTTTTAGCTTCAGGATTTTGATGGAGTTAGAATTAAGTCTAGAAGGCGTCAACAGGGAGCTAATGGCAGGGCAATGTTGAGAGATTGTCTCCGTCTAGTGTCTTGGTACACTGCTGGCTAGTTTTACTATGAAGGTTCCAACTGCCTGTGGATCAGTCCCTTCCTCTGCCTGAACCTCAGTTTCCCCATCTCAGTGAGGGCCGAGCAGGAGAACAGCAAGGGTCTGTGGAGCTCTGATCTGTGCTTCCGGAAGTCCTGTCTCTTGCTGCTCAGTCTGTCAGCTCTGCTCTTCTCCCTCTGTGCCTCTGTGTCACCTGCCCTGTCCGGCCCTCAGCATCACTGTCTCCGGAGAATGGACAAGGCCAGGATCCAGGTTTCTCCTGTCCCCTCCCACGTGTCAAACCACATGCCTGGGCGGGCAGGTCACCATCAGTCTCCCCTACTATGCCCATTCACCAGAAGTGCAGCCGGTGCCTGTGGGTCTGGGCAGGTTCAAGGTGGTTTCTCTGTGGGGCTCTGGATACCTGGACTAGTGCCAAGTGGAGGGTGAGTAGAACTCCTTCTGGAGGCTGGTGGGGCACGCCCAGTACTCACCTGTGTTATTCTTTGCCCCTCCGTTCTTTCCTGCCAAGAATGCCAGCCTTGCCCATCAAAATCCCGTGTGTCTTTTTCAGGGCTCTGCCTCCATGCCAGCCTCTGGCCCACAAAGCCTCCACCTCACAGTGAGGTACTCTTTACCTCCTCTACATTCCCACAGAGCCATATCTGTTCTCTCGGGGCCAGGCTCTGCTGGGTCTTAGCTTTATCTGAGAGGTGTCAGGTCGCTTTTACTACCGAGGAGTCTCATGTCTCGGTCTTTGCTCCCCAGACCCCTGCACGGAGCTGTTTACAGAGCAGGTGCTTAATCCATGCCTAGAAGTTTTATTGGTAGAGAGCTGCCTGCAGCCTTGAGCTGGGCCAGTTTCTTTGAAACCCCTGGCTGGCCAGGACTTCTCACATAGCTCCTCCTTTATTTGTGGGTTGGAGAGAGGCCAAGCAGGGCAGTAGCTAGGAACTTAAATTCCACTCCCAATGCCTCCATTTGCAGGCCGTGTGACTTTGGACAAATCGCTTCCGCTCACTGCAGCTCGGTTTTCTCAGGTTAAAACAAAGGGATCGGGCTGATGTGGCACACCTGTAATTCCAGCACTTGTCCATCTGAGGCAGGAAGATTGTGCATTTGAAGCCAACATAGACTATATAGAAATCCTATATATCCTATACCCCCCCCCATAGAAAAACAAAACAAAACCAACCTAAAGAAGTAGAAATGGGGGCATGGCATGGAGATGCAACTGTGTACAGTACGTGGGAAGCACAGCAGAGACTAAATGTCCAATACACGGTATACTCCATGATTTAAATCAGTGACGATTGCCTTTACTGTTTCAGCAAATAAAGGATTTTCTCATGGCTATAGTGAAAGAGATTGAAGTCTTTACAGAAGATCTGAGGTCTTTGGTCATGTAGGGTCTGTGAGACTCTCTAGCATAAGGACCCGGCATCTAGCAGAGATGTAGCTGAAGGAGCGATACAGGGCTGTAGGGAACAGAGGTGCCGCTAGACTGGAAGGGCATGAGGTAGCGTAACAGGAGTCTAGAGGCAGGTGCTTCCTGGGCAGCATGGGGGTGGAGATGGTGGGAGTGGGGCTGGGGGCAGTTACATGTTTGGAGGAAGGAACAGAATGGAAACATACAGCCCCAGTCTCTGTGGGTGTGTGTGGGCAGGGCTCTGGAGGAGGGGGAGTGGCAAGCTTCATTTTGCCAAGAATAATACTTTGTAGTACTGATGGCTGGCTCTCTGTGCCTCTGCTGAGAACAGGAGGAGCCAGAGGGGGGCTTGGGAAGCAGGGCTGGGAAGGGAGGTTTAGTTGGGTAATGAGGAGCCAGGGAAGTTAGCTTAGCAAAAGTGGCCGTACTTAGTTTCTCTCGGTGGTAAGAACTGAGGTGGTCTTCAGTTCTAGGCCTTTGCAGAGTTGCCTGTGTAACTGGACAAGACCAGGATTTGGCTGTCCTCACCACACCCCCCCAGCTTCTCTGTCTGAATTTAAAGTGAAAAATAACCCCAGGAGATGTCAAGATCTCCAATGACCAGAGAACTTGCAGAAGAAAAAGTTACTCTCCTAACCCCATATTAGACAGATGGGAGGCAGAGGCTTGTGGGAAATGGCCCCTGAGCCTGTGGTGGGATTGGATCTCGGTCTGTCTTAGGGTTGGGAGGAGGATGAGGTGGGTGCCAGAAATCCAAGGAGAGTTGGAATGCTGATCCAGTGTCAGGTTGGGAGCCATCTGTTGCCAGGGGTGTGTGATCCAGGTGAGTGGGATGTGTGGGCTGGAGCCCTCACTATTCCAGGCCTTCCTCCCGGAAAAGGAGAAAGGGCTGGTTAGGCGGGAGCTGGAGGCATGTTGAGATGTGGGGGAAGTCAAGGGGTGGGCCTTAGGAGAGGAGGCTGTTGCCAGGCAGCCAGAGATGTGGAAAAAAGCAGAGCCACTAGCAGTGCAAGCTTGGCCCTGTCCAGCCTGGCCCATGGTGGGATGTCACCTCTGCTACTTACTAGGAGTCGGGACTCCCAAGGTCATGATTGGAAGGCTAGTTCAGGAGTGACGGTCAGGGCTGAAGATTGCAAAGCCATGTTCCTGGTATGTCCTCCGTGGGCGCTGTCCTAGGATTTGTGATAGCTAAAGGGTCAAGGGATAACCAGCCCAAGATAATGTTCCTTACCCCTTCTGCCAGGCTGCCCTCTCAGCGGGGCTCTTTTATCCCACTTGACCTCTACTCTTTATTTGCCTATGCCTCTGACTTCGGGGAGGGAGTCACACTGAGGGACAGCCCCTCCCACTCTCAGCCATCTGACTTCCTTCCAAGTTCTCTTAGCTCCAGGTAGGGTTTTTTTTTTTTTTTTTTTTTTTTTTTGTTGTTGTTTATTTATTTTTTTTTTGTGCTGGATTTACCTTCTGCTGAACTGAGAACCAGAGTTAATTGTTAAACCTAATGGCTGCTGAGTTTCATCCCCCTGGGCTGGCTGGGAGGGGGCTGTGCTGGCCCTGTTCCCCAGGAGAGGGGTGGAGCCACCCAGGATATTCTGGCCGGTGCCTGCTACCTCTTCCCTACTGTGAGGCCTGTCTCTGGGGCCTCCTCCTTTCCAGGGCCAGGCAGTCTGCCACTTGGACCTTTCCTCCTCTCTCCTGCAGAGGTGACCCTGGGAGGTAAGTATGAACCCTGGCCCTGGTCCAAAGGTCTGAGCACCCTTGGGAAGGCTGGGAGATTTGACAGTTCCTAGCCCAGGGGACCCACCCAGAATGCAGGAAGTCCCTGTACTGAGCTGGCTTCAGAGAGCAGAGACTAGGAAGAGGTCAGAGTAGCCTTTACCCTCCTTACTGTAGTCTTCAGGGACCCCACTGAAGGCGGTCATGTAGCGTGTCTCTCTCCTGCTCACCTCCCCCTCTAGCCTCTTTACTTGGTTTCTTGTTCCAGGACCTTCCTCACCCATACACTGGAAGAACAGACATCCTTGAGAATAGGGGAAAGGCTTATTTCTTCTCCAGAAGCAGAGCCCGGGGCAGGCCCTGACAAATGTTAGGTACAACTCACCTCAAACTGCTAGGTCATCAGGCCCTGTCAAACCTGGCGACCACTCTCTGAGCCACATTGTCATCCTCTGAACTCTGGTCCTTCTGTCACAACATTGAATATGATAGACCCCGGAGGTGGATATTAATATTGGGCTCAGCAGGGGGTGTGAAATGAGTAACACATCATTCTATTCTGGTGCAGCTGGTACCTCTGAGGCTTAGCTCTGGGCCATGGCCAAGGAGGCCGCTGCCTTACACCCCAAGGACCTGCTGTAGATAGGGGGCCTACAACTGGAGCCAGTCACAGGTGGTTACTGAGCGCTCCAAATGTGGCCAGGGAGGACAAGGAACTGGATTTTAAATTCTGTTAACTATTTCATATTATTTACTAGTTCGACGTTTAAACTGATACTCCATTCCGTTGTAGACAGACCTCAGTGAAGATTTGGGAAGTTAGATTTGTGAGTTGCAGTTTTTCAACTTTTAAAGCTAGATGTTTGAAAATACACACTGGATTTCGAAGACTTGGAATGGAAAAAAGAACAAAAGATATCTAAATAATATATATATATTGATTTCAGGTGAAAGTTACATATTGGGTTCACAGGATTAGATACATGAATTTCCCCCATTCCTTTATCCTTTCTTAAAATGTGTATAATTAATTTTTTTATATTTCATGTATAGATTACATTTTAGTTTTTATGTGTCTCTAGTCTTGGGTTTCTATTGCTGTGATGAGTCACCACAACCACAGCAGCGTGTGGAGGAAAGGGTTTATTTGGCTTATACTTCCTTATCACTGCTCATCATCAAAGGAAGTGAAGACAGGAACTGAAACAGGGCAGGAACCTGGAGACAGGAGCTGATGCAGAAGCCATGGAGGGAGCTTACTGGCTTGTTCCTTTGGCTTGCTCAACCTGCTTTCTTAATGGAACCCAGGATGAGTTGTAGAGCCCAGGGATGACCCACCCACAGTGGGCTGGGGCTTCCCCCATCAATCACTAGTCAAGGGAATGCCCTACAGGCTTGCCTGCAACCTTATCTTATAGAGGCTTTTTCTTCGTTGAGGTTCCCTCCTTTCAGATAACTCTGGTTTTCGTCAAGTTGACATAAAACTAGCCAGGCATCGGTCTCTCCTCCTGCCTCTGGCACCCCAGTAGCTTCGATGACAAGCGCTTGTGCCTGCCTTACGTCATATTTCTACCGGACAATGTTGGTTTTTATCATTAACTAATTGATTAGTTAACTTACATTCTGAAAAAAGCGTCCTCTGCCTCCTCTCCTCCCAGGCCCTCCCTCTCACCAGCTCTCCCCTCCCCACTCCCTGTCTCCTCAGAGAAGGGGAGGCCTCCCACAGACATCAACCAGCCTTGGCATTTCAAGTTGCAGTAGGGCTATGCCTCGGCTCCTATTGAGGCTAGACAAGGAAGCCCAGTGAGGGTAAAGGATCCAAAGGCAGATTCAGGGACAGCCCCACATAAAAATAAAGCTGCACACCTGTTACATATGTGTAGGGGCCTATGGACAATGTGGTTATAGCCAGTGTTGAATTGGACACTTTCCAATTTCAAGATAAGGCACTAATTTGAGGTGATTTGGGGAGACACAGCAGGCCTGATGTCCCTTACCTCATCCCCCAACCCTGGAGGAATGCTTTTCTGAAGGATGTCATTCTGGATAATCCCATAGCCTCCAGGGTAACAATGCGCCTCATTTTGGCCATGCCATCTGCACTGTGTGACATCGAGTACTTTACTCTGTTGAAGCCGAGTCTGTCATCTCTCAGTAAGACTGATGGCACTGGAGAAGTCATCCTAGGAATCGTCTAGTGTAGTTGGCACATCTGATTCAGATGGGCAGTGGCTGCTGTTGCCACTGAGTGTGAGGACACCACTACTGCCACCACATCCACTGCTTGGGTTTTTTTGTACCATTTGTCTGGCTGAGGAATGGACCAGAGAGAAGCCATGGGAGCTGGGATGGACAGCTGGAGATGCTTTGTGTGATATCTCAATAAATGGCTTACCTTTGGGGGACCTCTTCTTTGAATCTACCTTTATGGTAGTGATCAGGTAAAGATAACCCCCCATTTTGCAGATGAGGAAGTAGAGGCCTTTCCAAGGAAATTTTCCTAGCTACATAGACAAGGGCACAGGTGCAGGACTTCTTGTCCTTGTCTTCATGGTGTTGGGGCCAATGTTAGGAGGGCCTCTTTCCTTGAGGTTGTTATAGGAGATAGGAGCCAGTCTATTATTAGTCTCCTGTGACAGAACAGGGTTATCTTGGTTTTCCTACTATTGTGATGACAAAAACCATGACCAAAAGCAAATTGGGGAGGAAAGGGTCTACTTGGCTTATACAACCTAGGTCATTGTCCATAGTCTGTGAACCACAGCAGGGACTTCAAGGCAGGACCGACGTACAAACCATGGAGAGGAGCTGCTTACTAGTTTGCTTAACCTGCTTTCTTATAGAACCCAGGACCACCTGTTCAGGGGTGGTATACCCACAGTGGGTTAGTGGGTTAGTGGGTTAGGTCCTCTCCACATCAACCATTAATAAAGAAAATGCCCCCACAGACTTGCCTGCAGGCTAATCTGATGGAGACAGTTCCTTAACTGACATTCCCTTTTCCAAGATGACCCTAGCTTGTATCAAGTCGACAAAAAGCCAATCAGCACAGTGTCTTTTTTTTTGTTTGTCATTAGTGTGTATGTATATGCACATATCTGTGTGCTTGCACATATTTAGAGGCCAGAGGCTAGTCCTCTAGTAGTGTCCTCTCTCTGTCTCTCCTCACACCTCACAACCAGAGTATCATTAGCCTTGGCTGTCCTGGGCCATGCCTTGTAGACTGAGCAGGTCTTGAACCTGCTTCTGGAATATTGTGTCTACAGGCTTACATGCCCTCTTCAGGTCTGAGAGAGACCCGATGCTGTTTAGTGTAGCTGTGTCCATTCTGAAGCCAGAGATACAGAGGAGGAAGGAAGTCAGAAGGGAGGGTGGAGGTGTGGGAAAATCAGGTTGGGATCATAGCAAGATGGTGGCAGTTGGTGCTTCCGTTTATTTAGATCCATCCAGTCCTTTGCTCACCCCTGGCAGGACTGTGGCTCCAGAGAAGGCATCTAAGAAAGGCTTTTGTTCTCCCAGCGACATCTGTTTTCCTCTTAAGGTTAAAGTGCTAGTCGCATGTGCGGGTGCTCCGGGGCACTTGCTGCACACACAGCCACGGCTACCTGATGTCATCCCTCCCTATTCTAAGCCCTGAACCTAGAGCTGCTCTGTCATCATCTACTTTCTGGATAGCACAGGGACCACAGGCTTTCTTTCTTTTTTTTTTTTTTTATTTTAGTGAAAAAATTTATTAACTTGGGCATTTTATTTATTTATTTTTTTAACAACTTTATTTTACAAAACAAAGATAAATGTACAGATTTTAAGCATTGTTTGCATAAAATTATACAATACATTTTTGTCAGTACTTTTTTTTCAGATTTTAAAATAATTTTTACATAAAACTGTATGAATATATTTTTTAGCCAGTACTTGATTTTTTTAAAGGTTTGATAGTATGCATTGAAAACTTAATAGTTACAATGAGCATAAAGTACATGTAAAACAAAATGTAACATGGAAATAGTCAAAGTTTTCTTGTTGTATAGAGATTTTTTTGTTTTGTTTTGTTTTCTTTATTTCTTGGACCACAGGCTTTCTTACCAAGTAAGTCTGCTCAAATTCCTCTCCTGAAATTCATTTTTCCTGTGACCTTAGGCAGGTCATTTGGAACTTTTTAGCCTCACTTCCTTTATCCAAAAAGTAGCAATAAGATATTGTACAGACAACCTAGTAGTTAAGAACCTGGGTCTGGGTCTGGAGAGATGGCTCAGTGGTTAAGAGCACTGGTAGCTATTCCAGAGGACTGGGGTTCAATTCCCAGCACCCACATGGCAGCTTACAGCTATCTGTAACTCTAGGATCTGACCCCCATCAGGCAGACAGACATGCAGACAAAACACTAGTATACATTTAATTAATTAATTAAAAAAATAACCTGTGTCAAGATGTGTTGTAGGGATTACATTTATTCTTAATATTGGGAGCCAGAGGCGGCTGGCCTTAAACTCTGTGAGTTTAAGGCCCGCCTGGTCTACACAGTGTCTACACAGTGTCAGGTTAGCTAAAGATACTTAGTGAGACTGTATCTAAGAAAGAGCAAGAGGAGGAAGAGGAGGAGGAGTTCACTCTCTGGACCTCAGGGTTTTCATGTGTTCTGGAAGCTGGTTTATGTGGGGATTTTCTAATCTAGTGAAGGCATGTGGTGCAGTGTCAGTTTCCAGAGCCAGCAGAGGATTAGAGGAGATGATCCATCTGTCAGAGAGGATAGGAGTCTAGATTAGGAAAGGAAAGTGAGTTGCTACAGAACTCCAGAGCCCACATTCATAAACTACTGTGTTCCCCCCCCCCATTCATCCCATCGCTGTGTTCCGTATGACATGGAAACAGGAGACTTCTTCCATGGGCTTCTGAGTGTGTGGGCCCGAGGACGCATCTTTCCTTCCAAATACACTGCAGGCCCACCCATCGTGTGCCAGGACGAACTTGTAGTGGAGCTCAAAGAACGAAAGGGGCTTAAAACCTGATTGAAGGAGTTGTACCAAAACAGAGTGTCAGTGTTAGAAGGGCTCCTAGAGACGCTCAAGCCCAGCCACATTGGTGTCAAAGATGTGGAGACGGAGGCAGAAAAGTCAGGTGGAGACAGGTGTGGACGTGCTTTTTCTAGGTGCTCAAAACCATTGGACTGATATGAAGAGAAGCCCTGAGGAGCAGGCCCTTGCTGTCCCTTCTCTATCTCTACCCAGTACACTTGGAAGTCTGTGGATCTCACCTTTAAGTGTCTCTTCAGTCTCCCCATTTTGTTTTTTGTGTGGCTGCTCCAGTGTAGGCTCCTTCCTCCTCAATAATTCTCAACTTCTTTGCAGTCTCTTCTCCAGCCTGTGTGCTCCCATCACCCTTAGAAGGAATGCTTATCCTCACCTTAACCACCATGGTCCTGCGGCTTCCCTACCTGGCCTCTGGTTCTGTTTGCTCTTCGTGACTTCCCGGGTTCCTTGGACTGTCCTGTGCTAGCCTCGCATGCTGAAGGGGCTAACCTTCTCTTCTCATTCCAGGTGCCTGGCTGAGGACATCCTCCCCAGGGAGCCAGTTTGCCGAGGAGGGGTGAGTGCACTGCAGGCTGTCTCCTGCTTCGGCTGAGGTTGGGCCTGAAAGTTCTAGATTGTTCTGTTACTGTTGCAGCGTGTGGGGGGGTTGTCCAGGCCTCAGGGTTACCCTAAGACTGACAAAGGGGATAGGGCTGAGGCTGTCCCTGTGGAGGAGGAAGTCTTCCCTCACTGAGCACTGTTGATGTGTGCCCCCTGTGCTGCGGCCAAGGATGCACACAGCAGGCTGGAAGCCGGATCTAGCTGGATCTGCAGGCCCTGGGCCCTCGCTTTCTTTTGCTCAGCAGCTCCTGCGTGTAAATTAGACTAGTCAGAGGGTGGTTCTGCTAAGTTCATCACTGAGCACAGTGGAGCCTCATGTTCTGCTGGTCCTAGAATTGTGTATCCATGGTCCAGGCAGACATTGGGGGACCTAGGGTCAGGATGAATGAGATGTGTTAAACTTTCTGGCAGGAAAATTATTTTTCTTTCTTTTTTACTTTTCTTCCTTCCTTCCTTCCTTTCTTTTTTCTTTCTTTCTTTTTATGTTTCCTTTCCTTTCCTTTTTTAAAGACAGGTTTTTAAGGGAAATACTCATTGGAAATAAACCTCAAAGGACCTCAGCAGGCATGGTAACTAGGTGGGTGTAGCCCCTGTTGAAGCTGAGGTAAGGCTAGAGTAGTTGGCTAATTCTTCAGGTCAGGCAACACCACAGACCTTTCTTTGGTTTCGGTTTGACACTTTGAAAATGGCTGGCTGAGGTAGGTCCAGTGACCCAGTCCTATAACCTTAGTACTAATGGTGCAGATGGGCCGCTCCAGGCCAACAGAGGTTCCACAACCTGGTTCACAACAGAAAGATAAGACAAGATAAATAAACAGACAGGAAAGAGAAAACAAAAATACTACTGGCTCACAGCAGGGTAAGGTTACAGAAAGGGCAAAAGCCAGCGACCAAACGTCGATTGGGAAATTGCAAAGTCACATGCAGATGTCACTGTGGGGTTGTTAGTTGGACAGGCCTGCCAGGGCTGTAACATTATTTTAGAATCTTCTGTTTCAGTTTTGGATAGATTCGAGGTACCACCCCCCCCTGCCGTGTGTGTGTGTGTGTGTGTGTGTGTGTGTGTGTGTGTGTACGCATTCAAATGTGCGGTCAGGGGCTGTGGGGGGAGGGCCTGGCGGAGGTGTTGAGCCCAGGCGCCCTGGCGCAGGTAGAATGAATGGGTAACAGAGCTGGAGTGAGTTATCCCTGAGTAGTGGGGGCTGGGGTGGCTTTAACTCCATGTAAGAGGAGCGATTTGGCTCCTTCCTGCCAGCACTCAGGCCCCACGGAGATCTCTGGGCAGGAAGCACTGGGAACAAGGAATTCTCTGTCCACAGCCAGAGAGCAGCCAGGACAGGGGAGGTGGTTTAGGAGTTCCCGGGAGGGGGTCTGCCCAGCAGTTCCCTGACATTTGGGCAAGCGGCTGTGTGCATGGGGAGGCAGGGGCACAGTAAGGGGAGGTAGAGATCTCTGTTCAAGCATTTATTCCTCAAGTTCCTCAAGCCCTCCCAGGAGTCGGGCTCAGAGGCGAGCAACTCTGGAGGACTGGGTGGAGAAAGAAGAGACCATAGGTTAGAGTCACTCACTATCTGTTTACCGAGGGAGCCAGGGAATGTGAGAGGGATTGTTCCAGGTAGCCTGCTGCGGTGCAGAGTAACTACCTTATACTTACTCTGAGGCTGTGACCCCATTACTTCCCTTTTCTGGGTCTCTGCTCCACATTGCTTAGAATGTGGCTGAGCACATCAGACCTGCTGAATTCCTTGTTTCCAGATGGGGGAGGAGGGGCCCAAATGGCAGGAGCGATTTCCACAAGAGAGGGCACAGGCCTGCTCCTGGTCGACCTGGGGCAGATGAAAGGATTGAAGGATGAAGAGTCAGGCTAACTCTTCATAAGTTCACCGAGGCTGTCCTGTGCAGCAGCTCAGCTGTCTGAACATAAGGAATAGACTGTTTTTCTTCTAGGGTCTGTTAAGAGAAAGACTCTTGATTGGCCCCATCCTTGGAAGACAGGGATAGTCTGAGTTGTCAGGTTCCTACCGGTGTGTCTAATGGAGGGGTGAGGCCCCCACCAGACCAGGTGCTGCTGAGCAGGTGCCCCTAGAACACATTAGGTTTTTTATTGTAGAGTCGTGGTTATAGGAAAATGAACAGTTTGTAACCTGCGGGGGGGGGGGGGGCGCGAAAATGCCCCTCTTTTACGTTGGGCATAGACACATTAACAGTGATCACAGCAGTTTAATGACTGCATCACCTTCATTATGTGACCCTGGGTCAGACGCTCTCCTCTCCCAGTTTATTTCCTACAGCAAACGATGCAATGCTGGACCCTGAAGCTAGCAGAGGCCCAGTCAATAATGCAGCCTTGGTTATAGAGACCAGCTTTTAGGCCCCACTGCTTGGCATGCACTATCCTCACAGTCCTTCTGTAAGCACTATCAGAAACAGAGGCATAGCTAAGTCCACACACTTCAGAGCCCACACTCCGATCGATTATCCTGCAAGTATAATCCATGCACCTGCTCATATGCTGCCAATGGCAAGGTTCATGACCTGCAGTGGCAACCTAGACCCAGGCTGCACTGTTCTGACTTTCTGCACAGGCCCACGGTCTGTCACCATGAAAATCTGTCTGTCCAGCAACTTAAGAAGTGAGGAAAAACTACCCATGAACCTGCCTAAAAGGTCTCCAGAGCCAAGCTGTATCATTAGGTTTTTGCTTTCTTCAAGATCTCATACCTTATCTCCTATTGTCTCACCAAATGACACCAGCCCATCAGTAGAGGAGGTGCTGTCACTGCCCTGTTTGTCAGAGGTAATGTGCTCAGAGGGAAGAGGGGCTGACTCTGGGTCACCAGGCCGAGAAACCACAAAGCTGTTCAGTTCCTATCTGATGGGTTTTAGAGCCTTTGCTAAAACAACTGTCATCCCTGTGTCCTCCAGAGTGAGATGAAGGTGTGCAGCTGTCACTGTGTCACAGTGTGCAAATTGCCATGGAGAGGGACAGGCAAAGCATAGTGGGAAATCAGAGGAGAGATCAGGGGAGTGGGGGGGTGGGGAGTGGGCAAGGAGGGGAGGCTTGGATTCAATTGAATGAAGTTGGGACCTGAATGTTTGATTCAGGAAGGGTCTCCATAAGGAGGGGAATGCCTGAGCAGTAACGGGGGAAGACTGGAGAGCTGCGGGCAGAAGTGATGGCCAGTTTTTAGCCCCCATCAAGAGTGCCCCTCCCATTTTGTTTCATTCAATAGTGTGAAAGGGATACCCAGTTGCTTCCCTTCCCTCCAGATATGGGGAGGCTAACCCCATCTGGATGATGGGCATGTTCACAAGAAGGCATTAGAATCAACCTTCCTTCATTCCTCCTTGTGGGGGATGGAGAGGAATGTCTGCCTTTGGTCCACGGCCCAGGGTTCAGAACTCTGAGAGCCAGAGTGGCTTCTGGTAGCCTTGCTGGAGAGAGGGTTCCCTCGCTTCACTCTGAACTCCAGGCTGAAGCAGGTGTCCCTGATCCTTGACGAGGCCTCATTTACTGTTTGTTAATTATACTGGATAATGCCCCTAGAGGCCTGGGCTTGGTCTCTGAAGTGTCTGTGGTTCCCAGGAGAATGGAGGGATAAGTTTGCTGTTTGATTTTAGTGACAGTCACACTTATGGAGTAGGACTTACAGCATGTTGGGCCACTGTTGCCCAATCTTAAAGACAAGGATCCTGAGGCTCAAAGGCAAACAGTGACAGAGCTTTGTGATATGGACATCTGTGTTGTCATCTTCTGAAGGAGGGACAGACCTATCGGAGATTCAGCCAGGATGCCTCCACCTCTCCCCAGCCCTGCTCCCATGCAGTAGTAGGTCATCCCTTGACTTACTGCCTGCCTGTCACTGGAGGGAGCTTGTTGGGAAGGGCTCGAGGAATGTCCCCTAGATGAGGCTCTAATCTCTGTGGTCCTCGGTTTCTCTGATGCTTCTCTGGCTCATATGAGCAGCACTAGAACAGAAATACCGGAGACTTCCCACAAAAGTTTCCAGTCCTTTAGTCCTTCTTCTTCTTCTCCTCCTTCTCCTTCTTCTCCATCTCCTCCTCCTTCTCCTCCTTCTCCTTCTTCTTCTTCTTCCTCCTCTTTCTCCTCTTCCTCCTCCTCCTCTTCTTCTCCACCCCCTCTCTCTTCCTCTTCCTCCCTTTCTCTCACTTTCCTCCATGATCCTGAAGTACTCACAAAATGGGGAGTATTTCATTTTGTTTCATTTGTTTTGTTTTGGGTCAGGGTCTCTTAGATAGCCCAGGCTGGCCTTGAAATCATCATAAAATTCAGGATGACCTTGAACCTCTGACCTTCTGTATACATTTTGAGTGCTGGAATTTGAGGCATGCACTGCCACCCCTGGTTTATGTAGTGCTGGGGTTTGAACCCAGGCCATAACACGCACCAACTGGGCCATACATAGCCTCAGCCCTAATTGTCCCTTTTTGTGGACAGCTTAACTGAGGCTCGGAGGAGGTGAATGACGTCTCTAAGGACACACCTCTAGGGGAGCAGAGTTAGACTTCAAGGCATAGGATGAGGCTCTTTCTTACCACTGCCTGGTGCTGAAAGCCACGGAAGTGTCTGGGGTCTTCTCTCATTCCTCCCGTCTGCCAGCAGTCCCTTCTAGATCCAGGTCAGTGTGTCCGTGCTCACGTGTGCCTGTCATGCCTTCAGTCCCGAGTCACCCAGCCTCCCTGAGATCTGCAGCACAAAGCCTCCTGTATTTTTTCAGGTTCTGCAGCTCTAGCTCCGACCCTTTGCTTGGCCATCTTGGCTGATGTGACAGAATGGGCTTCCTTCTGACAAGCTGAACAAGAGCGACCATTTGATGGTGGTGGTGGTGGGGTTCCTTCTGTGAGATTCTAGAAGCACAGGTTCTGACCTACTACCCAAGGAGTAGGTGGGGAACATGAGGCCAGGATCAGCACAGTTGCTGCCACTCTGTAACTAGAGAGGCACAGCTGGGAACAGGCTGGGCTTGGGATGATGGGAATGGGCTTTTCTCCCCAGGGAAGCTCAAGCCTCTCTAAGTGGGAGGGAGTATTATTGAGACAGGCGTGTTGGCTGTTCGCTGTGCGCTCTGGTTTGACTCTGGAGAAATTCTCCTAAGCAGCTTTGGGGTTTTCCAGAAAAGTGATTCCTGGTATGAGGTTTGGGCTTCTGAGAGAGCTGGGGATTCTTGCTGGGATCCTAAGATGACCAGTGATGGTTGTGTGCCTCCGTAAATGCACTAAAAGCCTTTAAGTTTTATGATGACCTCTCTCTTCTTTCAAAGGAGGAATAACCGGGGTGCCAGAGAGATGGCTTAGTACTCAGGAACACTACTGCTCTTGTGTAGGACCCTGGTTAGAGCTCTGTACCCACATGATGGTTCACAACCATCCGTAGCTCCAGCTCCAGGGGATCCAGTGCCTTCTTCTGGCCTCTGAGGGCACCAGGTATGGCCACTGTGCACATACACACATGCAAGCAAAGCACTCATGCACACAAAATAAACATATGTCTTTTTTTTTTTAAAGTATGGATTAGGACATACCCCACATGTTAGGGCTCAGTGGATTTGTTGAATAAAAGCATTAATGAGCATCACATCTTTTAAAGCACATCTCTGTTCCTCACAGCAGCCTTGAGAGAAGGTAGGGCAAGAAGAATCCCCATTTAACAGGTAAAGAAGTGGAGGCTAGGGAAGATGAAATGGCTCATCGGGAACAATGGAATTTGAGTTTTATAGAGCTAGCATAGATTCCCCCACCACCACCATTTAACCTTTGCTTCAGTGAGGCTCGACTGAATACTTTTTCTACTATCCGCACAGCCACTGGGGATGCGCCATTTAACACGAACAACCGTCTCTTTCTTCCAGTAGTCTGGAGACTCTGACAAGCAGCTGAGATAACGTGCCTGGTGCTGGAAGGTGCACGTAGGGACTGTGGGTGTCCATGTGGGAACTCAGACCTGGGGAGAGCAAGGTAACTACTGCCCAGGAAGAAGACAGATACCTGGGCCTGGGCAGATAGAAAACAGCCATGTGGCCCGCCTAGTAGATGGGACTGGCCCCATCTACACAGTTGTGTCCTCCTGAGCGGTCACCATTGCAGAGGTCAGTGAGGTGACCACACAGACTCAGAGACATGTCAGGCTAGAGGAAGTCACTTTAATGCAACGATGTGCTTCTTCCCGAACAGTGGATTATGGACCTTGAGCTCCATCCAGACTCAGGCCTGAGTGGAGACCTCATTCTGTGAGATGCTTTTTCCCTCTGTGCCTTGATTGGACCATCTCTGAAATGGAGCCAGTGATGGTCTTTACTTCAGTGAGAACATAGGCAACTGCAGAAAGAACTTCTATTTGCCTGATGTAATTGTTGTCTCTGAGGCTTCTGCCTCAGTCTGTTAACAAGGCCTGGTCCTGGAAGTTTTCAGCCTCTGATGAGTCTTACATAGGCCTAGTAAGCCTCTGAGACTTACTTCTGAATAAGCTCACCCTTTCTAGCTCTTTCTGGACTCTGGCTGGCTGGTTCAACTGAGATGTTCTAGCTCAAACTCCTCTCTAAACTGATTCAATCTGGCTTCTCTTAGTTTCTGACTGAATTGCTCTGCTTGGCCCCATGCTAACTCTGGCAGTCTGTTCTAATCTCCTGGCTCCTTCTCATTCTCTGGCTTGTTTTGTCTTTACCTGTGTCTATCTGTTCTCTCTCTCTCTCTCTCTCTCTCTCTCTCTCTCTCTCTCTCTCTCTCTCTCTCTCTTTCCCTCCCTCCCTCCCTCCCTCCCTCCCTCCCTCTCTCTCTCTCTGTTGGTTCTCTTTGACACTGTACCTGGGGTATGGTAAGTGATTCATACTACTTTGTAGTTAGAACCATGGTGGTTATTGATATTTAGATATTAGGATCTGGTGGGGTCAGCAAGGCCAGTGATGGTTGTGTTTGGCAGTTCACAGATCATGTGCCTATAAATCATGGTGCACACCCTTCTGAAGAGTCGCTAAGGGATCTGGGAGAGTCTCCATTGTACAGCGGCTCTCCATGGTTTCAGCCCAGGTCTCCCTGCCTTTACAACTCCTGCCAAGGGGCTGAAGGACCTGCCTGTGGGAGTTCCACAGGGCAGGGTGGTTTTCACCCCGTGGATGTTGGAGAGTGAGTCCCGCATAACAGAAGCACACACAGGCCTGAAGTCCGTGTGTTCAGTGTGGTTGGGGCTCTGAGCCCAGAGTGTCTCTGTTTGTATCTAGGTAGTTTTCAAAACCTAGATTCAAATTTTCTTATCTGTGTCCTGTTCTCCCACTCCAAAGTCCATGGTTGTGCCTAGGGAAGGATCCCGCCTCCAGTTGCTCCTTCGGTGAGCTTTCAGTCGCACGCACGTTCCTTGAGCTTCTACCACACACGAACGTCCTGTCTGCTGCAGTGTAGGAAGGGTAAACACGAGCTGTATTTATGTCCCCAGGAGTGGAGTGCTGACTTGGTAGCTCTGGGTGCTGGTTTTAAGGTGGGGCTTTGGGGAGTGAAGTCTCCTCCCTCATGAATGGTATACCCGCCTGCTCTTAGGAAAGATCCTGGAGGGCCTGCTTGTCCTTCTGTCGTGTGGGGACATGCTGGAAGGTGCCAGAAAGTCCAGTCCTTAGCAGATACTACATCTGCCTCCGCCTTGATCTCAGACGTCCTAGCCTTTGGAAGCTTGAGGCACAAAGCCAGCTGTTGCTGGTATTTTGGGACAGCAGTAACCCTCAGGGAGTGGAAGGGATGGGTAGTGCAGTGAATAGAGATTTCTGCCGTCTCTGGAATTTCTGGGGATGGTGAGGAAGGGGGTCTCTTGGTTCCTTGGTGTGAAGAGTGATTTTTGAATTTGGAAAAATACTCTCCTATGGAAGTTAGGGTTCCTGGGAAATCAGTCTTAGGCTGTGGTCCCATCTCTGCCATGGTCTTGCTGTGTGACCTTAGTCCAGTCGATGCCTGTCTCTGGTCTCTTCCTCATCTTCCATAGGATTTGGGTTGAGATAGGAGACAGCCCCTCGAATTTGTGAGACACACATGCTCACAGGACCCCAACCTTTTAACAAAGCCTTTCTTGCCTAGCAGGGGCTTCTTGGTCCCACAGGGTCTCAGAGTGGTTCCCGTCATTTTATCACCTTTCCTGCCTTCTGTCTTATTTCTCAGACCGACCTCTGGTTTCTTGCATAGTGACACAGCTAGACAGTAAGCTGACTGTCCCGAGGGGAGGGACGTGGAGGGCGGCCCCAGTTAGTCCTGATACGCAGCATTCCGGGGATAGAAAGCTCAGAGGTGAGGTGAGCGCCAACCTGACCCCAGGCAGTGAAGAGACCTCGGGCTGGGCTGGCAGGTTGGGAGGAGCCTCTGTGTCTTTTTTCTCCCTGACTCCTGCTGTCTGCTGCCTCCCCTGCTCCAGCAGCTCTGAGCTCTGCCGTTTGGCCCTGACACCAGGACTGGTTTGGCAGGTTTCACCACACCCCTGAGCAATAGGAGGTTGTGGCTGGGGCAGGCTAGGCCAGAGGAAGCAATGCTGCCCTGCCCTTTACACCACACACACACACACACACACACACACACACACACACACACACACACACACTACCTTCTCCACCTGGACTGGGCACTTCCTCAGCTCCAGCATTGTGGGTAAGTCTACTCTTTTTTTTGGAGGTGAGTTTCTTCGTCCATGTGGCTTTGGCCTCCAGCCATGCTCTGTTTACTCTTGCTTTGCCATGTCTCTCTCTTGCTGGACAAGCTGTGTAATGGTGGTCCTAGGTTCCCAGTAAGACAACAAAGGTTTCCTATTCCTATGTCACTGGCTTCCAGCAGATTGTAGGATTATCTAAAGTCCTAGTGAGTGTGAGGTATCTTTGGGAAGTAGCTTCCTGTAGTCCTGTGGCCCTCTCCAAACAGTTGTGAGTGCAGGGGGGGGGGGGGCATTCTCTAGCCCCTCCCCTACTCACCCAGCTCATAATTGCCAAGAGCCAGCCTCTCGGGGCATCTTCATGGGTGCCAGGTTCTGATCTGCAGTCAACCCAGTGGGCAGCACAGGGGGAGCTCATCACTGCGGCAGCCCCCAAGTAAGCTGGGCCCCCTCTCTGGACCACAGTTTCTCTGACAAGGAAGATTATACAGATGGCCTCTCTTGTCCTCAGAAAATTTGGGTTTGACATGTATAGGTTGGAAGAAGAAATGGGAATGAGAGGAAGATATTCCTGCCCTGCCCTGGGATGAAGAGGCTGTTACAGAGGAGGAGAGGGAAACTCATGTTTACCCAGCATCCCCCTGTGCTGGCACCATATTGTTACTTTGTATACATTGCATCCCCACACCTGTTCATGTGGCATCTGAAGCACAATCCTGGCCCTGTCACCATCTCTTAGAATAAAATCTAAACTTCCCATGAAGGCTCTGAGGAAAGGGATCCTTCTCCCCCATCCCCCAACATTCCCCCTATTAGTCACTTAACTGAGCCATAGGAGGTCTCCTTATGTTCACACAGCAAATCCTCACCTCAGGACCTTTTTATAGACTGTTCCCCTCACTTAGAAGTCTTGCTCTGGCCCTGTTTGCTTGTTTGTTTGTTTGTTTGTTTGTTGAAACAGGGTTTCTCTGTGTAGCCCTGATTGTCCTGGAATTCCTCTGTAGACCAGGCTGGCCCTCAACTTAGTCAGAGATCTGTCTGTCTTTGTGAAGTGCTGAGATTAAAGGCATGTGTCTTAGGCCTGGCTGCTGCCTCTGGCTCTTTATAGCCCCTTACCTTTTGTTTCTTAAAATGATTTATTTTATGTGTGAGTACAGTGTTGCTGTCTTCAGACACACCAGAAGAGGGCATCAGATCCCTTTGTGAGCCACCATGTGGTTGCTGGGAATTGAACTCAGGACCTCTGGAAGAGCAGTCAGTGCTCTTAACCACTGAGCCATCCCTCCAGCCCTCCCCTTACCTTTTATGTCTCAGCATATTTAATTCCCCCATCCCACCCACCCCAACAACTCGTTCCCCATTTATAAGAAAGGCTATTGTTATGTAGCTCAGGTTAGCCTTGAACGTTTGACACTCCTGTCCAAACTTGGGGTTACAGATATAAGCCACCGTGCCCCATGTCTCTCTACATCTCCCTCCCTTGCTTGTCAGAAGTCCTGGTTGTTTTTCTATTCCTACTATTTCATCTCTGTTCTTAACTCTACCACACCGCAGAACACAAGAGAGGCAGTAAGTGGGGGGACTGAGGGTTCTGGTGGGTGCCTGGCCTGCAGCAGCATCACTGTTCTTTCCGGTTCCATCAGTTCCCGAAGTGTCCTCGCGGGGCAAGGGACAGGGCTGCCTAAGAGTTTGATGCTTTAGTATGTGTCTCCTCCGTGTATGGCCTGTGTGGCCTCTGCTCGGTTCATTCACAGCTCCAGCTTTCTTTCTTTGTCTCTAAGCAGGTGGGGGTTGGTGTCTGCCTCCTAGGGTCTGAATAAAGGTTGGGGAAGTAATACAGGCAGGGCTGAGCAGAGACATGGCAAGCTGGGGTCTGTCACTGAGTGGTGGCTCATTCAGACTCCCCTACCCCCGAAAAAAAAAGAAAGTCTGTGTTAGGGTCAGTGTTGCTGTGATGAAACACCATGCCCAAAAGCAGCTCGAGGAGGAAAGGGTTTGTTTCATTCACAGTTCCATAGAGCAGCTCATCATCAAAAGCAGTGAGGGCAGGAACCTGGAGGCGACAGCTGATGCCGAGACCATGGAGGGGTGCTTCTTATTGGCTTGCTCCCCATAGCTTGCTCAGCCTGCTTTCTTATAGAAACCAGGACCACCAGCCCAGGGATGGCACCACCCACAATGGGCTGGGGCCTCTCCCATTGATCACTAAGAAAATGCCTTACAGCTGGATTTTATGGGGGCATTTTCTCAGTTAAGGATTCCTTCCTTCAGATAGCTCCAGCTTGTTTCAAGTTGACATAAAACTAGCCAGGACAGAGAGCTAGCCATGGATGCAAAGGAGACAATGAGTGACTAGGTTCTACAGTGGCCTGAGCTTGCAAGGCATGCTGGGGGCAAAAGAAGGAAAGTGCAATAGTAGGAAGGAGGGGTACAGGGGGAGGGGCTCAGGGAGAAGGGCTAAGGGGAGGAGTCATGGGGGAATGGGTAAAGGGGGTGCAGGGGGTTGTGTATACCCTGGTCCAGGAGCAAGACTCTGAGGAGAATCCTGCAGGACATTGGGTTGGGAATGAGATGAATATCTCTTAGGATGGATGGCCAAGCAGGGCTGGGGACAGGCATCAGGGGGACAGTGGCAGGCTGTTGGTACTGGATTAACCTCAGGTATATGAAAGTGAAAAAGAAGAGGCACTTTAAGGAGAATGTGAGGGAGAGCAAGGGGGCAGCTCTGTGGAGGACGGGAGGAGAGGAAGGAACCTGGGTGTGGGGACTACTGGGTTCCTGATTGCTGGCTGAGGGAGTATGGTGAGAGTCTGGACATGCTTGTCTTGATGTCTGATTTGACTTTCCTGGCTAATGAGTTGTTTCATGGCAAACCCTGTTGTTCTGACTCTTTTTGATGTCATTTTTTTTTAAATTTAAATTTTATTCTATTACTTCACACGTATGATTATTTTGCCTGTATGCATGTATGCATGTTTACCACATGCATGCCCGGTGCCAGGAAGGCCAGAGGAAGGCATTGGATCCCTGGAAACTACAATTGTACAGGGTCGTGAGCTGCCATGAGGGTGCTGGGGACCACAGGCAGCCCCTCTGGAAGAGCAACCAGTGCTCTTGACCTCAGAGCAGGGGGCTCCCCAGCCCTCATGCTTGTTGTTCTGAGATACGCTTGACCTTGAACTTCCTGGGAAGCCAAAGTGACCTTGAACTCTTCATCCTGCCGCCTCCATTCCCTGGTTCGTTTTACAGGCGTGGGCTACCCTGCTTGACTTTGTTCTGGCTCCTGATGTGGAAAATCCTTCCAAAATCCCCGAGTGATTGATTCCTCCTCTGGAGTCAAGAGAGCCCACCGTGGAGACACCACACATGGCCTGGAGACTTGGCAAGGGAAGGAATTGGCCATTTGGCTTGTAGGTGGCAATGCTGGGACTCGATCTGGAAACCGTTTTTCATAACCCACCGGTTTTTCTTCAAAGTCTATAGAGGCAATTCATTTAGCAGAATGCTGTGTGTGTTCCAGAGCTCTGCACGGGGCTGGGCAACTTTTCAAAGGTGGTGTGAGGCATTTACCTGCCCACTTCCTTTCTTACTGTTTATTTGAAATCTCGGGGTTTTGAGACATGATTTCTCTGTATAGTCCTGGCTGTCCTGGAACTCACTCTGTAGACCAGGCTGGCCCCGCCGAACTCACAGAGATCCGCCTGCCTTTGTCTCTCAAGTTCTGGGATTAAAGGTGCATGGGCGAGAAGGTTTAAGTGATGGACAGCCGCAGACCTAGGCCCAACCTAAGTATAACCTAGTTGTCAGTGGACCCTGAAGACTAAAGAGGGGTCATCACGGTCCTGAGCCTCTTTGGCCCATTGGTCCCCTGCCTCAGGAGTTAGAATGAAATGTGTTTGTCCTGCTTCTGAGGAGAGCCAGACCCAGTCGGGTGGAATCCAATCCACATCCCTCCCCCAGCTGCTTGGTGCTGAGGAGAGAGGCTTTTGTGTGTGTTGCCAGGGGAACCAAAGTTTCTTCCTCCTTCAGAGCCCCGATTGGCTGCTCTTGGAGTTTGAACATCCGTGAATGGAAGGGCTCCCCCCTTCCACACCTCGCAAAGAGCAAAAGGCCATAGTGAGGTTGGGGTCCCCAGGGAGCACTGCGTGAGAGTCTGCACCCTCCTTGCCTCTGCTTTCCTTCATCTTTCTCAGGAAGACTCTGTCATCGGGTTCCAGGAAATCTAACCCAGAAGCCAGCTGGCGGAGCTGCCTTCTAATCCTGATGTTTCCAGACATTTATTCTTGGTCTTAAGAAAGTCCCATCTTTGCCCCCCTCCCGCCTCCGGGTCTCAGTTTCCCTGTCTATAAAATGAAATGGCAGGGTAGAAAGCCTCAGTCCTTCCAGCTCCCCCGTCCCCAGCTGGGCAGCTCAGGCCCTCCTTCTCCCTTCCTACAGCTCTCATCCGGCCTCTTTCAAGGCTCTGCTTTATTGGTTCTCCTGGGAGAGGCCGGGCAGAATGTACACACTAGGTATTGTGACATAAACCTGTCATCCTAGCACTGCAGTGGCAGAGGCAGGAGGATGACATTAAACCCTGACCTGAGTTTCATAGTAAAACCCTGTCTCAAAACTCCCGGGGCCTAGGCTTGTCACTCTGAGGTGGAGATCAAGCCTAAACTTGATCCCTAGCACTGCAAAATGAATGAATGAATGAATGAATGAATGAATGAATGAATGAACGAGGGACTGGGACATTCATTATTTTGCTTTCCCCTTCTAGGGAAGCTGTGGTTTCTGAAGTCTCTCCTGGATATCCCCAAGTCCCACAGCTGTTCTTGGCCTTGTCCCCTCCAGCGAGACCCGAGCTCAGGGTAATAAGCTGATTACTGAATGATCGCTTCTTGGCCTTTTGGCTAAGATCAAGGGTAGGATCACTGGTTTTCTGTGGGTTCGCTGGGCAGTATGCAGAGCGGAGCTTGTTGAATAAGGAGGAGCTCATCTCTCCTAGGCTCCAGACCTTTCACTGTCTAGGTGATCTTGGGAGGACAGCAAGGCAGACAAGATGCCACCTCAGCTCAGGGGGCTGGAGAGGTGGCTCAGCGGCTAAGAACTTTGACTGTTTTTCCAGAGGTTCTGAGTTCAATCCTCAGCAACCACATGGTGGCTCACAACCATCTGTAATGAGATCTGATGCCCTCTTGTGGTGTGTCTGAAGACAGTAACAGTATATATATATATAAAGATGGCAGCTCCGAACACCTTCCTCTGGTGTCTTTTTCCTGTCAAAGGCTAGGAGAGGAGGAAGCAGCAGACTGGGAGCAGTCTTCTGCAGGACCTCTGAGGCCCATGGCTAGGCTTAGATGTTGCTCATTTCTAGACGTGTCAAAGAACAGGAAGAGGAAAGCATTGTCTCATGGTGATGGTGTCTGGTGTGGGGAGGCTTGGGTTGGAGCTGATGTCACTTAAGGATTCCTCAGCGGCACAGGAAGGGGAGCAAAGAGCTTCCGCCTGGCACAGGGGTAGCCTGGTTGGCGTTGACCTTGTCTTGTGAGGCTCACTCCCACGGCTGGCCTGGAAGATGACCTTCACATTCAGGCTGTGTGGTATTCAGTTGTCTTAAAATGGGCTTAATGGGGTCACATCTGGGAGTGACTCAGCCCTGTTTCTTCTTGACTCACCAGATTGAGGGTCAGAGGTGGCTGGCTGCAGGGGTCATTGGTCTTCAGACTGTGGTTTGGGTTGGACCCTGAAGCCCAGCCTCCCACTACCCTGGGCTAGCAGCAGCTGGGTCTTGGCTGCTGTCCATCTCCCATGTGTTGAGAAGCGGTAACAAGACACTGAAATCAGGCAGGATGTGCTGGAGGACCTTGCTCCCGTGATGCTCCCGCGGTGCTCCCAGTGGGAGGGAGGGAGGAAAAGAACCTTCAGAAGAAGACAGGAGACTGGTGTGGTGGGTGGAAGATGGAGAGGTCCCTCTGGGCATGTTATGTAGCTCACACCAAGGGCAGAGGCTCATGTCTCAGTGACGCCAAGGGATGGGCCAAGAAGTGTGTGTCTGTGTGTGGTGTTGGCAGCTCCCTAGGGAAACGCAAATAGTGTGACCATACTGAAGACATTAGCAAGTTTCACATTGGGCCTACGTCGTCCTAGGCCCTTTTCTGTGAGGCCAGGTCTGTTTGCCTGGGGTAAACGTGGACAGCTCTGTGTGGCCGTTCGCCCAGGTAGTATTTGCTTGTAGACAGGGTTTCTCCATATGGCTGTCTTGGAAGTTGCACTGTAGACCAGGCTGGACTCAGTTTCACAGAGTTTTGCTTGCCTCTGCCTCCCAAGTGCTGGGATTAAACCTCCTGGCTGCTTGGTTTGTGTTGTGGATGCCACTCCTGGGCTCCACATGGGTCACTGTGGGGCTGCTTTCTCAGACTGAGTGAGGACTGAAATGGGGACTTTAGCGCCTCCTTGCTGTCTGGTTTGACCGCGAGCATAAGTGGGAGCAGAGGCCGGTGTCCCAGGTCACAGTGACCCATCCACACTCCCTCTGCAGCGCCCCCTGCTGGGTCTCCAGAGCACTGCACTCATCTTTCTGGCCTCCTCTGTTTCTTCCTGAACCCTTCTGACCTCTCTTCCCTATCCGCTCCTCCTCTTTCTTCCTCTGCCCAGTATTGGGGCTCCTTGGGGTTCTGCTACAGCTATTGCTGTTTTTCTAATACCTAGTGAAAGTAGTAACACAATATTGAGATTTCTGAGACCAGGAAGAGGGGGCAGTCACTCCTGAGGATCGATGGTAGTTTGGGGTACTTCTTCCCCACTTTCTTTTCGGGTTCCTCACGGAGCTGTGATCCCATCTGTGCTGTCCTGTGGTTGGCCCTCCAGGACTCTGAGATAGTCTGTGTCGTTACTGGTGCTGTTGCCTTGCAGGTTGTTTGTGGTTTGTGGGTAAAAGAGACCCACCAGGAATATGCTGCAGACATTGCTCTTTCTGTATTCATGGGAGGTCTCTTGGAGCAGGCCTCTAGGAGGGGAATTCTGGGGCAGAGGCTAAAGACGCCATACATAGTGACTATGGTGTCTTATGCCGTGTGTGTGGAGCATTCAGTTCTCTGTTCCCCGGGTCAGGGGGATAAACAGAACCTGCCTTGGACTTCCCTCAGCCTGTAGAACCTATTTCCTGTGATGAAGCACACCCCCACAATACCCCTCCTAGCCTCTCACCACTGCCTCTGGTCTTTAAGTCTGGGGGGGTGGGGTGGCTGGTCATATGGTGCTGTGATGCTGAGGTTCAAACCAGGCCCCCGCACCTCACTGCCCTGAGTCTGTTTTCTCAGCTCACCCCGAGCCTCGCAGGGGTGAGTCATTTCACAGGACACAAACCTCACAGAGGTTTCCTGTCCACAGCAGACTTGGCTTGACACTGCAGACACAGCGAGCCATGGTGACAAGTGGGAGACACTAAAAGAAGACCCTAAGAAGGCTTCTGGCCCTTTGTCCCTGGTGCAGCCTCTCAGTTGCAGATTAGTTGGGGTGGGGGTCACGACCAAGTATGGAGTTCTAGGTAAGCCTCTGTCTTCACCCAGAACTGTCACCTTCTCTTGGCCTCTGTGTCTCCAGTAGTGACTTTTGGACTAGGGGCTTTGACCCAAGCCCAGCCCCCCTCCATGGATACATTCAGGAGATGTCTGGCATCAGGAAGTCTCTTTGACCCTGGAAGAGGGAGTTGTATGAGTTTCAACCTTGGGGGAAATGGGCTCCAGGACTTGCTGAGGCGGCTTGCTGGTTTCTTAGTGCTACAGAAAGCAGCCAATGTTTTTATGTCTGAGTCTCATACAGCCTCATCTGGCCACAGCTTCTTGGTAGTTAAGGATGACCTTGAACTTCTGACTTTCCTATCTCTCAGGATGTTGGGATCACTACCAGTTTTACCTTGTGTTGGGAATCGAACTCAGGGCTTCGTCCTGTACCTTCCTGCCAAGTTACTACATACTTAGGATCTTTTGTAAAAAATATATTTATTTGTTTATTTATTTATTTATTTATTTATTTATTTATTTATTTATTATATGTAAGCACATTGTTGTCTTCAGACACACCAGATGAGGGAATCAGATCTCATTACAGATGGTTGTGAGCCACCATGTGGTTGCTGGGATTTGAACTCAGGACCTCGGGAAGAGCAATCACTGCTCTTAAGCACTGAACCATCTCTCCAGCCCCCATACTTAGGATCTTATAAATCTGTACAGGTGAACCTCCTGAGGCAAACGTCAAGGGTTTGGCAGCGCTACCATGAGGGAGCAGTACCTTATCCTGACAGCATCTGCAGGCTGCCCCCATTTTTTGACTTGCCCTCCTTCCAATTCAGCAATGGCTTCCCTCTGGCTCCTGACTCTGCCCTCTCCCATCTTCATGGTTCACCACAAGATCCCTGTTTACATTGGCCCCATGGAAAATCCCCGATCATCCTCCATCTCAGACTCCCTCACTGAATCATATGTGGAAAGTCTTCTGCGTGTGAGGTAATGCCCACAGATGTTGGGTGTGGGGACGTGGATGCCTTTGGGGGAGTCTCTGTTCTACCTCCCATAGCTGCTAATACCAGGGACTCCTCTGGTCCCCCACATCTTGCCTGGATTTTTGTACCATCAACTCCAAGATGGAGGGAGCACTCATGACTGGGGAGGATCGTGGGATGGTTCCATCAGGCACTGGAGAGGTGGCTCGGTCAGTAAGTGCTCGTTATACAGCAACGAAGGCCTGACTTCAGATCCTGAGCTCCCACCTACAGCTCCCACAAAAGCTGAAGTGGCCTAGTCCTTCCTTAGTCTCATCACCAAGAAGGCAAGGACAGGTGGCCAGCCGGGATTGCTGAGCTGTTGAGGTTAGAGTTCAGAGACAGACTCTGCCTCAAAAAAAAAAGAGAGTGGAGATCAAATACTGAGTACCAGCCTCTGGCTTCCACACATGTGAGCATATATGTGTGCGTCCACCCCACAGATATACTGTACAGAGCCAAAGCTAGGGTGTCTGACAGGAGGTGACATTCCTGTGATATTGTGACAGAGGTGTTCAGTATCTATCATTCCTGTCTTTTAGGGTTAGGGCCTCTGGCGAGGCTCAGGGACATGAGTGTGGCCTCTCCTGCCAGCACATTGCTCTGTGTGTGTCTGCGTCCTCATCTGCGACTCCAACTCGGTGCTCTTGGGATGACCAAGGAGTGACTCTTTTAAAAAGGCCTTTTCTGCTCTTGTTCTAAGGAAAATAATTACACAAGTGACTAATTTTATCCCTAATCCCATAATTACTTTATTATGTAGCTGGTGAGAGGGCCCCGAGCTGTGCCTTTGGCGTCACTCTGGCTGCTGGCCCAGTTGGCCTGGTCCTGCAGCAATGGAGCCCCCACCCTGCTTCTGGCCTGGCTCTATCAGAGGGCAGGATTGCTGTATTTCTGCTTGGGCCAGGGTCAGCTTCATTTTAGTGTCGGGGGCCTGAAAAATGTCCTTCCTTTTCTCCCAAGTCTGTCTACAAAGGCAGCATCCCTGAGAGCAAGATTTTATACTGCAGGATTCAGTCCGTGGGAGTCAGGATTCCCACTTATCTTCATTCATTTCCTTCAGGACCTTGAGTACGTCACTTCCTGGTGGAGCTTGATCCTGTTGTCTGTATAATGGGGTCTTGCTGGCTTTAATGAACCCCAATTTCAGGAGGGGAACTGAGAAAGCAAGAGCTTTGAGACCAGGATTCCTTCTTGCTACTCACTAAAAATATACTCCATGTAGTTTGTGTGAATCCCTGAGTTAAAGCCTCGACACAGTCAATCAACTAAACCCTAGTCCACTGTATCCACCATAGTATTTAAGGGACTAGTCCAGTGTGTCCAGTAAAGGGAATAGTCCAGTATATCTGCCATAGTATTTAAGGGAGTAGTACTATGTAGTACTATGTAGGAATACTAAGTACTCCTTCATTTTTCTGAGCAGTACTCTGAAATATAAGTCCTGTAAGCCAAGCTCTTAGCACCACCTCCATTGTTTTCCTCCAATGTACAAATAATCGAAGAGCCATTTTGATAGGAGTCAGCGGGGCTGAGATTTGAACCCAGGTCTCTCTCCCCAAAATTTCCTCTCTCCGTCTCTGTGTATTTCTGTCTCTCTGTCTGTGTCTGTCTCTCTAACTCTATCTCTTTGTGTCTCTGTCTCCCCCTCTTTCTCTTTCTCTGTTTCTTTGAGAGAGGGTTTCTCTGTATAGCCCTGGCTGTCCTGGATCTCACTATGTAAACCATGCTGACCTTGAACTGGGAGATCTGGTTGTCTCTTCCTCCTGAATGCTGGGATTAAATGCAGAACCACTCTCAGGCGTTTACCCTTTTAGACCTCCTGTACAGAATTATTCGGCTTGTGGGAGTAATTAGACTCTTGCCCATGTAAACTTAAACTTGATCCCCTAAACCTGTAAGGATGACACCTTAAACTATAAGTTCCTGTACAGAAGGAGCAATGGCTTAAGTTTCAGGCTGTGTGATGTGTGTCTCTCTTTTTGTCTTTTGTTTTTTTAAGACAGGGTCTCACAGTGTAGCCCTGTCTGGTCAGAAACTTGCTGTGTAGACAAGGCTAGCCCTGAAATCACAGAGCCCAGGTGTATGTTAGCATTACTGTGATGTCATCCTCATTTTGTCTTTGGCTTTTACTCTTCTTAATCATATTTCTCTGTGCAACACAAGTTTTTCTTTAAATTGTAGCAAAATACACATAACCTCAAATTTACCATCCCCCTCCCTCTGTGTGTGTGTGTGAACATGTGTGTGCAGGTTGTATCCTATATGTGTGAGTATGTAGGGGAACATGGGCACTAATGCAGAGACCAGAGCAGGATGTTGGGTGTCTCCTCTGTCATTCTCTGCCTTTCTGTTTCAGCTAGGCTGACTGGTTAGTGGGTTGTTGACCCATCTTTGCCACTGATGTGGACACATGACTCTAAAAAAAAATGCTAGAGACTCAGATTCATGTACTCATGTTTGCAAAGCAAGAGTTTTACCCATTAAACCATCTCCTTCTCTCTCTCTCTCTCTCTCTCTCTCTCTCTCTCTCTCTCTCTCTCTCTCACTCTCAAGACAAGGTTTCTCTGTGTATTCCTGGCTGTCCTGGAGCTCACTCTGTAGACAGACTAGCCTCAGACTCAGAGATCCACCTGCCTCTGCCGCCTGAGTGCTGGGATTAAAGATGTGTGCCACCACAGCCCAGGGTGACCCTTATTTTGTTCAAATGAACAGTTTAATGTTAAGGATGATTTCATTGTGTCCCAGTTACTACCATCCACCCATCTTTATAACTGTTTTAAAATGTTGTTATTGTTATTATTATTATTATTACTACTACTACTACTACTCTGTGTGTGGATAGGTGTGTTTCTCTGTGTGTGTGTGTTTCTGTGTGTGTGTTTCTGTGTGTCATAGTGCAGGTATGGCATGCTGGTGGGTCAGAGGACAGCTTTTGAAGGTTGGTTGTCTTCTTCCACATTGGGATCTGAGGATCAAATTCAGGCCATCAGGTATGAGAATCTTACTTGCTGAGCCTTCTTGTTGGCTCTCCAGAACGTCTTTATCTTGAAAAACTAAAGCTCCATTCATTAAGCAGTAGCTCCTCATTCCCCGTCTCTTCCAGCCTGTGACAACTACCACTCTATTTTCTGCCCCTATGAATTTGACTAGCCACCTCCCGTACGTGGAATCACACAGCACTTGTCTTGTTATGAATGGCTTGTTTCACTTAGCATAATGTTCTGAAGGGTCATTCATGTTCCTTCTGAGGTAGAATAATACTTCATTGTGTGTGCCACATTTTGTTATCAATAGACACCCTTTTTCTTACCTCTTGGCTACTGTGGACAACTCGGCTGCAACAGCCCTGGCTGCAGAACCGTCTTGTTGATGGGGTTTTCACCTCTTTGGATTTGTATTCAGAAGTGCATATTTGGTGTGGGCACATGCATGTCCGTGTGTGTTGTGGGGGGGCAGGCGATAAACCTCCAGCATCTTTCTTTCTTTCTTTCTTTTTTATTTCTGAGACAGGGTCTCTTACTGCTCTGGACTTCACTGACTAGGCTAGCCTAGCTGACCAGCATGCTTAACAGATCTGCCGGTCATCCTCCTCTCTGGGATTAGAGCATGTGTCACAGTACCCAGCTTTTTATGTAGGTTTTAGGGAGTCACAGTACCCAGCTTTTTACATGGGTTTTAGGATTTAGATCCTCATACTTTTAAGGCAAGTGTTTGACCGGCTGAGCCATCTCCTCTGCCCATTAATACTTAAGAGCCCATGTTTCTTGTGTCTTATCAATCATGTGGTGGGAACCTGGTTAAATACTTAACAAATGCTGTCTCGTTCTCTCTCTGCATCAACCTGGTACAGCACATAGAAAGTCATCCCCAACTTGTAGCTGACAAACAAGAGCTCGGAGAGATTGCTTATTTGCTCAAAGCCAAACAACTCTGAAGCCTTGAGGCAGAGTTGAGAGCTGGCGGCTGCCCAAGCCCTGCTTTTAATTGCTGTGAACTGCTGCCTCCCTGCGGCCTTGGCTCCACCTGTCTGGGCAATTTTCTGCCTTGGTGGTGCTGTTTCTCAGTCCCGCTCACATCCCCACCATTTTCCTGCCTCTCGTGTGTTCACGCTCTCTGGAAACCCTGAACAACTTTCGTGAAAGCCCTTTGACTGCCAGGACAGTTTTGTGTGCTGGAAGCCGACAGAGCAAGGCCTGTAATTTGCTTTCTAATCATAGACCTCCGGATTCACAGTGGCTGCCGGGATCTCCTTCTGCATCATGTGGCCACCAGCTTCTGGATCCTCAAAGAACCAGCCCCAGGTCAGCTCCTTGAGGGCAGGGACACTGTACTCCCACAAGAGTCAGGGGAGGGCTCAGCCCACCTGGTTGGGATTCTCCTAGCTCCCAGATTCTTGGCAACAACGTAAGACTTTTTTCTCTCTCGAAAACTCTGTAGAAATATTCCACAAAACTTGCCCTTCTCTGACTTTCAAAACTGTCAGAGCAAAATACCCAAAGTTTGGGTGAGTTTGTGGATTTCCGCTCATATGAGACAGACTTAAAATGTGCAGGCTGGCTGCCTTTTTTCCCCTCCCTTTTTATTGTGGAGAATTCCAAATGTATAGAAAAGTAGAGAGAATAGCATAAAGAATTCCAAGAAGCCACCATACATAGCCCTTCTAGCCAACGGCACGGAAGATGAGCTTTCCTGCGTTCATACTTCACTCGGTAGATGCTCAGTAAATCCGCACAGAGACTGAGTCTGCATTCCTTCTTCCATCACTGCATTGAGAGGCGAGGGCCAGTTGGTTTTCAGAGAGTGCCAATGGCAAGAGCGTGCACACCGGTGTCAGACACAATTGTTCAGATTCACAGAGCTGGGTATCTTTAGGCAAGTTAGTGATCAGGTTTATTGTCTGTAAAATGGTTATAGAAATTGAAGGGCTTACTTCTTAGGTGTGGCTGTGAACATTAAGTAAAGATAAAGTAGCTGTCTGGGTTTGTTTTGTCTGGAGGCTGGGCTTCCGGTACCGCAAGCTGGCGTGGACCTCGCTATATAGCTAAGGATGTCCTTGGACTTCTGATCCTCCTGCCTCCACCTTCTAAATGTTGGGCTTGTAAGTATGCACACCATGCCTTGTTTATGTGGCGCTAGCTTTGAACCCACGGCTTCAAGCTCTCTGCCAACTGAGCTACATGCTGGCCCTAGTAATGCATTTTAAAAAGTGTTCTTGTTGTTGATGCTTGTTTGTTTTGGGTGTGTGTTTCTAGGGACCAAACCTAAGATCTTGCGCCTCTAGACAAGCACTCCACCTTTGGTCTATATCGCCACGCCTATTACCATTAATGCTTTTCATTGTTGCATTGAAGGTTAAATATTCTAGTTGGAAGAATCCATGTATTTTTCCAAGTACAAAAAATAAAAATAAAAAAAAATAAATAGGAGTCTACTAGAATTGAAACCCTAGGATTTGGCTCCATTTTTTTTTGGTCCCAGTCAGCATTTAGTCATAGGCTCAAGAAAAGGTTGCCACAGCCAGAGCCCATGCCCCAAATGTGGAGGCTGGGAACAGGCCCAGCGTGGGGGCCATGCAGACTGACTCCATCTCTTTGCTTAGCTTCCATCTGCCCCCTGTGGGTGCAGTGACCCCCATGAGAGGGACAAGTCAGCAGTCCCCTCCCTGGGTGAGACAAGCCCAGCTGGAAGAGCCCAGAGGTGGAGAGCATCAACACTGTGGGATGTCTTGTTGCTAGGAGACCTGAGGAGGCAGCAGGACCCATTACCAGAGGAGGGAGGGAACCATGATGGGTTGATGTGGCACGTGGTCCCAGATGGGCTTTTGTAGGGTTCTGCGAGGAGATGGTGGTGCAGCCACTGGGATCCTTGCCAGGAAAGGAGGAGGGGTAGGAGCAGAGCCTCTGGAGAACCTGACTCTTTGGGTAGACCATGGACTGCGTACAGGCTGTTCATTTTTTCCTGCTTCCCGTATGTCAGAATCAGACCGGCATCGGTATCCTGATTCACTGTGCGACCCTAGAAAGCTATGTGGCTGCTATGTTTGCCGGGCCCCAGTCAGCTTCTTCCTCTGCAGAATGGGCTCTATCCGTTCCTCGATGTGGTTCCAAGCGAGGCCTGGAGGGAGCCAGAGCAAGCGCAGACGTGGCTTTGCCACAGTGCCAGCATTTCTAATCATTGACTTTTCCTTTACGGAGCAATGAAGGAGCTAGAGTCTCTCTGACAGGGTTGGAGCCCTGGGGGGGACTTCCACTGCGGGGGGCCTGTGTCAGAAGACGATGGGGACCTCCTGGCAGGACTCCCAATTAGTGAGACTCTAGGGAGTGGCTGAGAAGGTCAGCACAGTTCAAAAGCAGAGAGGGGCTGAAACGGGGGCTCTGTTGAGTTTCCAGGAAGGATTTTGAATAGTTCTATCAAGAAGCTATGAGTGTGAGTAGCCAGAGATGAGGGTGCAGTCTCTCTAACATAAATAATACCTGTCCACATGGAAGCCGCAGAATAAGAAAAGCAAAGTCCAAACAAGCAAAATGAAATGATCCCATTTGCATGAAAAAAAAAAAACCCTCTGGAAACACTAAAACGTTTCGTATTTTAAAGCATGAGTGTCAGGCAATAATGCTACCCAGCAGTTGGGAGGCAGAGACAGGTACATTTCTCTGAGTTCAAGGCTGGCTTAAGCCAATTCCAGGCAACCAGGGCTACAGAGAAAAACCTTGTCTTAAAAACCAAACCAAACCAACAGGCCCACTTGGTCTACAGAGCCAGTTCCAGGATAGCCAGGGCTACACAGAAAACCTTGCCTTAAAAAACACACCAAACCAGTAAACCAAACAAACAAAAAGCAAGAGGACCTGAATTTGACCCTAGAGCTGTGTGTTTTGTTTTGTGGTTGGTGTGTTGTTTAAAGCCGGGTGTGGTTGACTGCATTTGTAATCCCAGCATTGAAGGCCCAGAGATTCTTGGGGCTTTTTGGCCAACTAGTGTAGTCTACTTGGGGTGTCCCAGGTCATTGGAGACCTAGTCTCCACACGCATACTTATACAGGTAGGTATGTTTACACATAGACACAATTTATATATTAAAAAAAGATTTGCATGTGTACATACCCATGGTGGCCAGAAGAGGGCGCTGGATCCACTGGAGCTAGAGTTTCCAGTTGTTGAGCTGCCTGATATGGGTGCTAGGAATTGAACTCAGGTCCTCTGGAACAGCAGCACCCACTCTTAACCAACGAGCCATCTCTTGGGCCCCAAATGATTTTCTAGTTGAACGTGATGGTTCAGGTTTGTGATCCCATTTCTTCGGTGGCTGAGGCAAAAGGATTACAAGCTTGAAGCCCAGCCTGGGCTACAGAGTATGGTCCTGCCTTTAAAAAAATGTCTTTCCCCTCATTTTTTTCTATACATACACAAACACACATTCTGTATCATTGACTATGTTTGTATTTTGTAGCTGTTTGATATTTAACTGTATCATAGCTATGACCACATAGCAACATATTAGATCTTCACCATTATTTTGTATATGTATGTAATATGCACATGTTCTCTGTGTGTGGGGGGGTTGATATTTGCACATGTGCGTGTACCTGTGAAGGCCAGAAATTGGCAATTGGCATTGTCTGTCTTCCTCTATTGCTCCACGATTTACTTTTTGAGACGGGTGTTGGGGGGGGGGTCTCTTCACCGAATCTGGAACTCTTCAGTTGGCTGGTTGTACTGACTGGCCAGTAAATTCTGGGAGTCTACCTGTCTCTGTTCCCCAGTTCCTTGACAATGTCTAAATTGGTACAGTTTCCTAATGCTTGGTCCCTAATATCTAGACCACGGTAGTGTGGTGGGTAAAAAGGACGAGGAAACTACAGCTACCCACGAGGGACCCCGGCAGGCCTGGCAGGGCTGGAAGGACTATATCACAGGCTTTACCTGTGTAGTTGGACTGCCTGGGCTCAAACTGGTCAGGGGCGATTGTGCTGGTCTGTTCATCCAGTCTGGTTGCTCCTCTTCACACCTGGTACCCCCTTTCCCCGCTGCGATGCTGGGCCTAGTCTGGTATGATGGGCGTGGCCCATAATCCAAGCTGTCCATCCTAGAGGTTGGCATGGCTTCCCGGTCAGGTTGACAGACTAGAGCATTCACAAGGTGGGCCAGGATCCATGGGAGCTGGTGGTGGCAGTTGTAGCTCTAACAGTAGAACTACCCCATGTACTGTCACTGTCCTCTGAAAACAACCCTATTGTTCCAAGTGACAATACTACGAGGTATCCAAAGGTACAGCCATTGGCTTGGTTACTAAAGTGGAAGTGGGGGGTGAGTTGGGATGGGATTTGGGGAGCCTCTTTATTGGTTGGCCTCTAAGGCAGGGATTTGGAGTGGGGCAAGGATGAGAGGCAAGCCAGGTTCTGCTCCTTTTGTTGTGCAGAGATAGGCACAGTCTGTCTGTTTTGGGGAAGGCAGCAGAAGGGGTAAGGTGTGTTTTAGGACCACAAGTTCATTTTCCACTGAACGAGCAGGCAGAACTCTGGAGAGAGCCAGCCAGGCTGGGACGGGTTCCGAGAGGGAAACTGCAATGATCCAGTCTACAACGCTATTCTGCCAAAGCCCATTTCAGATCTGTGGTGCACTCTTTACCGCAGGGTAAAGGTTTGCAAGTTTGAGGCTAGCCTGGGCTATAGAATGTGATCCCATCTCAATGTATATAACAAAAGTGAAAAGGTATATATATCTTCCCAGTGTGTGCATGCATAGAAAGTGATTTCTTTAAATTAGATAGGAATACAACACACACACACACACATGCACACACACACACAAACAAACACACACATGCACACACACAAACAAACACACACATGAGCACACACACACACATACACAGAGAGAGAGAGAGAGACAGACAGACAGACAGACACACACACACACACACACACACACACACACACACACACACTGAGGACATTGTTGATTAGAGACGACCTAGGCCAATGTTTCTAACTTTTCATGGACCCAGCAGGTGATCTATGCATGGGCTGTCCTTGAACTCACAGAGATCCTCTTGTCTCTGCTTCCCAAGTGCTGAGATTAAAGGCATGGTTTAGCAGAACATTTCTCTGATGTGATATATCACCTCTGTTTTTCCTTACAATAACCACAGAGTTGGAACAAGGAAACTGGGACATGAGATTAAGCAGTCCTACTGAATGGATAAGGTAGGGCATATAGCCCAGTCCCCTGACTCCAGAGGCCAAGGTTTCTCTGGAGCTGTGTGGTGTGACTATATGCTGCAGACATCAAATGCTAGCATCCATCATAATAACAGGGGAGCTGAGGGTACTCTTGAGCTGGCTTCTGATTCAGTAGGTCTGGGCAGATCCTGAAAATCCCCCACCCGAGAGTTTTAGGTATTTTTGCTGCTGCGGGGACAGTACACGGAGAACTACTTCCCCTCTGCTTACAGATAGGAAGAAAAGACGGAGGGAAAAGATACGACGCTTCCACAGGCACATTTATGTCGCGACATACATGTAGAAGTCAGAGGACAGCCTCCCTTCTGTTCACACTCCCCACCTTGTTTGAGACAAGTCCTTTTTAGCTGCAATGTTTACTTGGCTAACTGCCCCTCGGGCTCTGGGGATTGACCTGTCTTTCTGTTCCCCTATAGATGTGCTCTGGGATTATGGACAAATACACCACTTCAATTACAGAAATACCTGGATTTTGTAGTCTGAGGAACTGAACTCAGTCCCTTTTTACCTGAGAAATGCATCTTGGTCTCTGCTGGACTAGTGTAATGGTCCACCTTGGCTCCTGACCTCTGCTACCCTGTATCCATTCCCTATCAGGCACGAACCATTTCTAGATACTTCCTGCCTCTTCTGCAAGTCCTTAACTGCTCCTCTGTTGTCTCCCTTCACGGCGCAGTGGAAGTTTCTGCAGCAACCAACTGGTTCAGATCTCCAGAGTCTGCTCTGATAACCGCTGAGTGTATGTGGCCGTGAGTTTTACATTTTGTTTCATTTTCTTTGGTTTAAATATAGGTCACATGTGGCTAGCTACTAGACAGGGCAGGAAACCACTTGGAATGTCATTCAAGGCTCTGATTGGCACCATCTGCCTGTCCAGCCTCAATGCTCAGCATCCCAGGGCCAAGCCACGTGTGCCCAGTTTCCTGTACTTATGGTGTCCTTCCCATCAGGCCTGCTTTTGTGTGAGCTTTCAGTCCAGGTTGTTCTGTAGCCCTGCCTTCAAAGATCAGTCCAAGGTCCACCTCCTCCTGAGAGCCTTTGACATCTGCTTTCCTCCAATCTCTTTCCCCTCCAACTTCTTCCAAACGTCATCTTTTCCTCTGCATCTTTCCTGGTTTCTGTACTCTACTGCAATTGGCTGGGGTCCCTATTTTATTTTCTACTGAACCGTGAGCTTTGAGACCATGTGACCATTTCCCATCGCAAGCTCTTACTTGCCACCACAGGTCCCTTCCAAGTACACAGAGGAGCTAGATAAATGCCACAGACTTGCACTGGGAGAGCAAAGATGCTAATGTGTCGTTCCTGTCCTCCAGATGCACAAGTTCCTGCCAGTCTGATCCATGCCCAGAGAGCCATGGAAGCCAATGGTTATTTTGGGCAGAGAGATAAAAGTCACAGAGGGCCCTGTTGGCCAAGGGAGCCCAAGCAGGGGCTGTTGAAGCAGAAGGCTGTGTTTATACACAGACGTCTTCTCTACCCAGCCTTGCCCAGTGCGAATAGATGGGTACACCCAGACATCGATGCCTGGCTGCCTTCTAAAGCCAGGATTAAGTGGTGGTACGGCGGCTGGTCTGGCCGTCTGGTCCCTGCAGATGGATGGATGAGGAGAAGGTTGCAAAAACTGCAGAGCTGCACCAGCTTGTGCAAGTGAAATATTGGTCCCAGGGCGGAGACTGGGAGGCAAGCACATGTTTGTAGGCAGAGTGATGGGCAGTGATGGGCAGCAGGTGAATTTTTGTTTGGCCTGGTTTGGTGGTTCCTGAGGTTTTCAGATCGGCTCCTGTTTGAATGTGGAGACGGTTCGAAAGAAGCAAAGGGACATATTGCTATTTTGAGACCCTAATGCTAAGAGTATTTCACACCACAAAAATCTCAGGCTTATAGAAAACATTTTTTTTCTTTCTTAGGCCATGCATGATAACACATGCCTTTACTCCCAGCATGTAGGAGGCAGAGGCAGGCAGATCTCTGTGAGTTCTCCAGCCTAATCTACATAGTGAGTTCCAGGACAGGTAAAGATACACCAGGACCCATGTTTCTGGTTTGGTTTTTAAATAAGCCAGGCCTGGTGGCCTCTGCCTGTAATCTCAGTGCCAGGGAACGAGAAGCAGGCAGATTCCTGCGGCTGTGAGAGATCTTGTTGCAAAAACAAACCAGGTAGACATAGTCTTCAGAAGAGCAGCCAAGGCTGTTTTTTAGCCGTCACACACTCTTGCACATACCTGCAGACCCGCATATGCACACATCCATGCGCACATGCCTGAACACACACACACAATATATGTAAATTAGTGAAATCATAACATAGATGCACATAAGGGCGTCACAGATTGACACATACTTTGTGTAATGGTCTCTTGACAAGACCTAAAACATCTCAGCACCTCCACCGTATATTTGTGTTCAGCCAAATGTGTGCAGGGTCACGAAGGGAAAAACACAAGCTCCTGAGTTAGGAATGTCTGAGACTGATTCTTGGGTCCCCTCTCCATTACCAAAGGAACACCAGACTAGTGACTTCAGTTTCATCCCCTGTAAAATCAAGGTGGATATGTAATTTCTGCTTTACGTGGTAGTGAGAGATTTAAGATGGAAAATGTAGGCAAATTGTGAGGCACCGTGCCAGCCTGTAGCTGGGGATTCTAACACTCGGTGAAGATGCTTCTGATTGATAGTGATGTCTGTTCCCACACCGGGACCACAGGCACACAGACAGCTTTTCTCCTATCGCCTCCCTCCTCCCAGCCTCTGTGTGATGCTCTCTGAGATCTCGGACTGTAAGGAACCCGAGATGCCACAACAATGAAGCCTCAGCTGACACTTCCGGCTCCTGACAGGAGTCTGTATTCAGTGGGAACTTGACCACATTTTTGTTTTTTTTAATATTCAGCCCCCATAGCACGGTTCCCAGACTCCTAGAGGAAGGCACATTTCCCAGACAGTGGCTAGAAGCACTGGGACCCCAGGGGGCATTTTAGCCAAGGTAAAATTGAGGTGCCGGAACTCATTCTTGGGGTGTCTTGATATTCGGGTGGACTCTTGACTCCCCTTGCTTCCTGACCTTTGGCTTTGGAATGAAGATGACCACAGTGTGCTTACATGACTACCAAGGAAGTTTCCTGTGACTTGAAAGATGCAAAGTGGCTTCTCTCCTAAAGCAACAATGAACAGGGAGCTAAGGGCCTTCTGCAAGTCACATGACCACTGGGAAAGACCAGTGTTGTAACTAGCCATGGGGGGTGTCTCAGGAGGGAATGAGGAAGGACTTCCTGGACGACTAGAAGAGTGAGCACGGGGAAGGGAAAATTCATCCAAACAGAGGAAAAAGCCCGAGTGAGAGCAAGCACGTGTCACCTACTGTTCCCTGGGGACCCATAACCACCAGTCTGACAGCAAATCGCATAGCTTCTGAGACTAAGGCTGAGGCACAAGGAGAGATCAGACGGGCAAAGGTCTCAAGAGTCAGGCTGAGGTGAGTTCTTCCATAGAGAATGAGGTACTGCTGAAGGCTCTTCATTGAGAAGGTGAGCAGAGTCTGCCCCTTGATGTGCCCATGGAAACCAGCAGCAATTGTCAGCTGTCCAGGGCTTGCTTGTGGGTACGAAGATGGCAGTGGAGGGCAAACCCGAAAGGAGAGGCAGCTTAAACCAGAGCCCCATTTTGACAGCCGAGCCTGGATTCAGAAGTCAACATCAGAGGAGACAAGGGTGTGGCAAGTAGAGAAGAGGGGGGTGTAGGAAGTGGGGGGGGGGTGGGATGGCTTTCCTTGGAGGGAATACAATCTTGAGGGTTTGTGTATCTGAGAGAGACCATGAGTACTGCAGAGGTAGCTGAGGGGGTCTGACCTGTGGTGGGGGAGGGCGTCTGAGCTGCCAGGCCCCCTTGGTGGATAACAGCCTGTGATCCTGCAGCAGCAGCGAGAGGGAGTGCCTACCGTAGCCCCCCAGCTTCAGGCAGGTCAAGGCATTGGCAAGGTCATGGAGCTCCTGTACTGAAGAGTGCCCCCCACCTTGTGCCAGCCCTTCACAGGGGCTGCTTCGCTCCTCCACCGCGCTGCATTAGGTGGGAACTAGTTAGTGCTTTATTCTCACGGCCTGCCATGCAGCTCTGGGGCATACGCAGCTGTCTATACCAGACGGTGTGTGGGAGCCTTCGGTTTCCAGTCTAGGCCAAGGTTCAAGAGGAGGTGAGACCCTTGGGGACTGCGGTTTGGGGAGACTTCCTAGTAAAGTGGAAGGGAGCAGCTAGCAGGTGAAGGGCTGTGTGTGCTGTTGCTCATCCAACCCGGCCTTCTCCTTCCGCTTGGACCCAGCTGCCCTGCAGTGCCAGCAGTGAGGGACAACATCCTTGCCAGGCCAGCTTCCCAAGCCCGGGGGACACACTGCTTTAGAAAGTTTGGCTCCAGTAGCTTCCTCCCTCTGGCTCAGCTCTTAGCTGCCTGGGGCCTAGCTCAGCCCACCCTGCTGCCCTCCGGGGCCAGAGCCAGATGTTGCAGATCCCTTGCCCTGAAGTACCCTCGTTGTGTGACCTCCGTTTTAATCCAGTGTTATCTTAGCTCCCCCCTCCTCCATGACACCTTTTCTTATTTTTAATGGGCTCCGTTAAGATTTCAGAGTGTCTAAGTCGATACTAACCAAAAGAAACAAGTGTGAGCCACATGTGAAAGTCATACATACAATTAAAAAGACAAAAAAGCAGCTCACACATGCTCTTAGTTAGTCCCAGCACTTGAGAAGCTTACGTGGGAGGATCCCTTGGGTTCAGGAGTTCAAGCCCAGATCACTGGGCAACATAGGAAAACTTTATGTTAAAAAACAAAACCAAAACCAGAAAATGCCAAGTGTGGCCCATGCCTTTAATCCCAGCACTTGGGAGTCAGATAGAGGTGGATCTCTGTGAGTTTGAGGCCAGTTTGGTTATAGTGGGTTCAGTGAAGAGGCACTATTTCAAAAAGATCAGGTAGAAAGCATCTGATGTATTCCACATGCACTAACATACATGTACACATACATATACCTATGCATGCACTACATACAGGACTGAGGTTGTACTTAGGGGTAGAGTACTTGTCTAGCATGCACAGGTCCTGGACTGAATTCCTAGAAACACACACACACACCAAATGAAATCATTCTAATGACATTTTGTTTAATCTGATATATCTATAACTTTTAGTTAATTTTTTTAAAGACAGGTGAGTCTTCCACACCAACATGCCCTGTCCCATAATATTAAGATGAGAATTACTGAGACAAGTAAACATTCTTTAATTTTAGTACTCAGACTTCAAAATCCACTTTCTGTCTCACATTTACTGCACGTTTCCACTTGTGCATTTCCGGTATTTGGCAGCTGCTACCCGTGGCTAGCAGATCCCATGTTAATTAGCACAGACCTAGAGGCAAGGGGGAGTCTGTGGTGGTTGGGGCTCAGTGTTTGGCATCAGATGGCTCTCTGGTCACACTCTAGTTCTGCCATTTTTTAGCGGGTGGGCATTGGCACCTCATCAGTCCTCTGAGGCTCAGCCAGTTCAGCTGTCAAAAGGATCGGTAATTTCAGGGCCAGAGAATTGTTTCGGGGGTTAATCCCATGAAAGTGTATCTAGTGCCAGGCTCAGGGGAAGTGCCCAGCAAGTGGCATGGAGGTTAATTTCTAGGGCCCTCCACTGTTCTTACCCACTGGGCCCATCAGAATTCAGTTTTTTCTTCTTTAGCATCCAGGGCTTGCCCCAGATGTATACTGCTTCCTGCAAGGAAAGATGGGGGTGGGCTCAGCACTGAGAATAGACCTCCCCTGTCCCTTCTTCTTCCGCCAGACCAAGGCACTCTGGATGATAAAATCTCTTGGGGCCTGAATTCCTCTTCTGAAAGGTCAAAGGGTGGTAGAGGAGTCCTGTCTGAAGTTTGGTGGAGTCTCTGACCCCCCACAGTTGTGGAGGCCTGGGGCTGATGCCATGGGCTCCACCTTCTCTTGTCCTGGCTTTCTTGGATCTTAGACATTTATACTTTTAGGTCTCCTGATTGTTAAAATTTAAAAGGAAAGATTTTCTCCTCCTTCTTAGGCAAAGCCTACAGGAAGTGCAGTATCCTATCCTTTCTCTCCTGTGAGCCCCTGCTGGGTTCCCCTCGTAGCACCCCAGTAACAGATGGGTAGCAGCAGAGAGTTTTTCTCAACAAGGCTCAGAGAAGTCAACTTGTAGAAGTAAGACAGAAGAGACGGAACCAGGGCTGAAAGCACACCTAAGGACATAGTGCTATGGGCTCTTTCTCTTCAGGGTCCCTGATGTTTCTCTATGGTGGCTTTTATGAGGCATGGTGATGTTGAATACCTCCCGTGCCTCAGTTTCCCTTCTTGGAAAAGAGAAACAGAAAAGTGCCATGGCAGTGATTTCAATGATGCCTGCAGAGCCCGTGCACTCTTTAGGGTTCCCATGCTATGTCTTGTTTGTGATTTCTCTGGAGAAATTATGTGGGGAAGCTGGAAGGGTCCTTAGAGCTCACATTACTCCGTAGAGTGATCTTGGCCAAATCACTCACCACTCTGGACCTTGGCTACTTATTTATAACTTGGGGGGGGAGGGGTGATGTTAACTCAGATGATGCTATGAAATCAAGTACTTTGCAAACTGGAAAGCTTCTAATAATAGCACTAAAAGAGAATTGCAGAAAATAACGTTAAAAACAACAGAAACAGAGACAGACATCATTCTAGAGACAGCCCAGCTTCCAGTGGGTTGCCGCTGACCGGAAGTGAATCGGGCCCTTTGGGTATGAATCTAAAATGAAGTCTGGGAACATCCTGCTTTGGTCCTGAAGTAGCCTGGGTTTTCCTGGGAAAGTAAGAGCCTCCACGTGGCCAAGGAGGCTGGAAAACAGGCTCTGCCCCAGGGGAGGGATGGGGGGGGTGGCAATGTCTGGGGAAAAGAGAGGGGGTGTCTGGGAAAGAGTTAAACTGAGGAATGGGGAGGACCTTGGCTCTGCAGCCTTGGGAGCTTGGGGTTGAGAAAGCAGAAGAGGAAAGGTTGGCTTGGAAGGAAAATGCCTGGAAGCAGGCAGCTGAGATAGGCTTCTTCACAACTGTGCCACGGAGCAAGCTTCCCTGATGGCACTCCTGAGTTTGTCAGGTCGCTCCAGTCATTAAGCTGAATAAACATTGTACGCAAATAGTGTATCCCCTTGAGAGTCAGTGACTTGCTTGGAGGCCGTACTCCTAAGGACCTGTGTGAGGCTCCTTGCCCAAAGGAGCCTGGAGATTAGGTCTAGGAGGAAGCCCCTCCCACTTGGCTTAAGCTGATTGGTTTTCCACCTCTTGTCTGGAGAGGGGTTGGCTAGTGTCATTCTGCCTGCTCCTCAGACTAGTGGACAGCAGGCAGCAGCAAGGAACTAACTAACCCTTGAGACATCCCATTTAGGGACTTGTCCGCACTAAAGAAAAGGCCTGGCTTGGAGGCTGAGCAAAGGGATTCTCTAAGGAGTGCTGGCCTCTCCCATTCTCTCCCCCACTCTGCCCAATGATCATAATGCAGACATAACTGCAGTGTGTGTGTGTGTGTGTGTGTGTGTGTGTGTGTGTGTGTGTGTGTGGTGGGGGGCGGGGGACGGCGGACGACAAAAAGCTCAGGTACTATGACCCAGACATTGGCTTGCACATAGTAGGTATTCGGGGTGATTAGAAAAATGAAAGAAGAGCTGAGCATACCTGAGGCTGACAGTGATGTTTAAGCGTGAGGGTCACATGGGTTACCATTGTAGAATCATGGTGGCTGTCTTTGGTGACCATGTATGAGTTTGATGCCATCTCTCCCAGGCCTTTCCCCCCCACACACACTGGGACCCAGAGACAGGTTAAGTCCAAGTCTAATCTTGTCTTTCACGGTTTACAAACTGAAGCCCGGAGCATGGCAGCAGCTTGCCAAGAGTACTTGCTGAACCAGTCGCAGAACTAGATTGGAACCCAGGCCCTCTATTTTCCAAAGTGCTCTGTGGCTGCCAACGGCTTGGATAAGAGAGAGGTCATCTGGCGAAACTGGCTCTTTGACTTGTAACAGTGCGGCTGCAGCGGAGGAGTAAGGTTTAGCTTGGCTTTGAGCCATGACCTCTGTGGCCCCTTTGTAGAATCTGGGAGCACACACCACCGCGTGCCCTTATATATAGTAAACATCTCTACACAGGTCCAACCCCTACAGGATTCCTTCGCTGTTACACTACTGTCATGGTCACCGAGGCACCGAGGTACTGGGGAGCACACCCACCCAAGAGACACTCAGGCTGGATGATTCCCTGAAGGCAGTTGCCTTGAGGACTCCCTACTGGGAGAAGAACACTACGTCCCAGGCGGGTTCTGTCCCCGTGCTGAGCTTGCAGGGGAGTGAAAGGGATCGGTAGGGGAGTGAAGGGGACCCGACTTTGTGGGATGGGAGGCCCACAGAGGCTGAGTCACCTCTTCTGAGTCAGGGATCCTCCTCCTTCTTCTCCCCTCCCCCTCCCCCTCTCCCTGAGCCCCCACTAGGGCTTGGCCCAGAGAGCCCGCGAGCGAGCGAGCAGGCCGACTGGCCAGGGCCAGGACTGAGACGGCCATCTCGTCCCGCAGTGGACCGCGGGGTGGCAGGGAAAGGGCGGGGGAGGCAAGGCAGGCAGCCGAGGAGGCGGAGGCAGGGGCTGGGCACCGCGAGCGAGGAGGCAGGCTCGCGGCCGCCCCTGGGCTGGGCGCGGAGGCCGCGGCGGGGGCGGGCCGCGCGGCGGGCGCCAGGCCCGGGGCTGTGGGCACGGTGCCCAGCCCCCGGCGCACGCCGACCGCCGCGGCCGCCGCCGCCGCCGCTGCTGCAGTCGGCATCCATCAGCGGGCGGGGGTGTCGCGGAACAGGCTGCTCCGCAGAACCCTCCCGCGCCGCCCCGCCCCGCGGCCTGCGGGCCCGGAGGAGCCGAGGGGACGGGCCCTCGCCCAGCCGGCCCGAGATGGGGACCCCCAGGCCCAGGTAGGCACGTGGGGACCGGTGATCAGATGGCATGGGAGACCCGGGGCGTGCTACGTCTAGGCCCAACCTCCAGCCGTGGGGAAAGAGAGGGGGTGAGATTAGGAGCCGAGTCTGAAGGCTGTTGAAGGGGGCCCCTTAGCCAGTGTTGGGGAGACCTTTGCTGGTCCTCTCACCTCTGCGGCTTCCTCAGTGCCAGGAGTCAGAGGTGTCAGCTGGCACCTTGGTGGAGAATGAGCCGTTGCTGGGCGGTGGGCTAAGAAAGTGGCCCACTCTGTTCTGGAAAGCCATCCCACCTATCTCCTTTGGTGGCCTAGGGCTCTCTGGTTTTCTTCTCTAGGCTTCTGATGCTGCGGGGATAATATCCTGGCTAGAGGTTGGCTGCTTGGATACCGTTCTCAGTATCATCCCCATCCTTTGCTTACTGACCCTTTCTCTCTTGCATCTCCCCTCCTTTCCCTGCCTGAGCTGGGTGTATGAACCTTACCCCCAGGACGTCTGAGGATTCAGGCTGGCATTGTGCTGGTTGGTAGCTGTACCCCCAATCAGACCATCAGAGAACCTTTACATCTGAAGAGGTCAAGTTCCCAAGAGGTTGAGGGTCTTGGCGACAGGTCTAGGTGTTTAGGTGACTCAAGCACTGTGGTATTTATTGGGTGCTGAAGTCACCCGACTGGCTGTATGGGCCACAGGGTCCATGGTTTATGAAAGGCTGAAAAGCACCCGGCTGCCTCTCTCCTGCCAGCCATGGTTCTTCTTCTGGCTTCCCCCGGAGCTCTGCGATGCACTGGGGTGTGGGGGGTGGAGGAGAGCTCACCACTGGTTCCTACCATTACTCTGAATTGGCACGTCACCTCTCCTGCACACCAAGGTGTGAGGGTAAAGGGCTGTATTTAGGACCTCTCTGGAGCTATGCAGGGTTCAGCTGCCCCATCAGCCCAGTCTCTGGGAGCATTAGGAGCCTTCCGGAATCGTAGCAGTTGGTTGGTGGCCCCGGAGGTTCCTGTCCTAGGCTAGGTTGTGCAGAAGTCCTGTGTGCCTGCCACCCATCTAGGACTCCAGATGGAGCTTGTGGCAGAGGCAGCCTGTACCAGCTTCTTGTCAGTCATGGTGGCCCAGAGAGGCTCTGCCAGCCACGGAGCTAGCTTCTGGTGGCCAGCCTGAGATCCCATGTCCCCAGAAACTGATGCACAAAATTTATGGCTTACAGCACACGGTCTCCAGGATTTGGGGGGACATCTGACAGCAGTCCTGAAAAAGAGCATGGGGTTCCTGTTAAAGCATTCCCTGGGCCTTGTGGCAGTGCTCTGGGCCCAGATCTGTGAGCTTCTTGAAGGGGTTCTATGGTAGAATCCCACAGGAGGACAAGGCTGGGCCCTATTCTCACGGGATTAGCATAGAGAGGTGGGTAAAGGTCTCAGGAGGAAGAGAGATGGTCCAAGGTCACAGCTCCTGAGTGAGAGGACTTAAACTTTTTGGTTAAGGTTTCTCTTCCTTGCCCAAAGGCCTGCTCCCTGTTACTTCGTATATAGTACTCTGCCAGAGCATTACCCTACAGGCCGAAGGCTGTGGCCCCCCTTTTAGGAGAGCCCTCACATTGGTTGCTTCCTAGCTCTTCTCCCATGAGGTAAACAATGGAGACTGTGGACCCTCTTGGTATCTTCAGGATGGAAAGGACTCTGGGGGTCCAGAGATATTCTGAGCCTGTGCTGCAGAGGGGCAGTGGAAAGGTCTCTTGACTAGACCAGCTGCGGTGGGGAGCTCCATCCCCACACGTGTCTGGACTTCTCTGCACTCATTAAAGGGAGCTGATCGTTTCATCCTGGAGCAAGGCTAGTGACCATGCAATCAGAGATGGTATTTATTGAGCACTTAATGTGTGCCGTGCCCTGATAAGTGGTTCGCATCCTTGCCCAGCAGCACTATTAGATAATATTATTATACACTTTAAACAGAGGAGCAGAGGCTCACAGAGCTTGCCTGCCCGAGGTCACACAGCTGGAAAGTGTGGGGCTGTAGGAGTCCAGAGCCTCTTGTTTTACCATGACATTATACCTGGTTAGAGTCCAGTCGATGCCAGTAATTAGCTAGTAGACTAGGGCTGGTCCAGACAGAGAAGGGTGAGGCCAGGGTAGCTCTGGACTGAGTGCAAGCATGGCCTGAAGGAGCCGGGAAGAGGTGTGGGTGGGAGGGATTAGCACTGGCCCTCTGCTTGCCCCCTGCTACATTTGGTAGGGCTCCAGCAGCCAGAAGTCACACAGAGGGGATGTTCAAGCAGTGACTGGGACAGTATCTCTGTCAGCAAGGACCTGTGCCTGGCTGGGGTTGGCAGCAAGCTGGTTCTGCTTTCTTAGTAGGAAGGAGACTTCTGGGTAAGAATAGCAACAGCTAACATTTATTGAGCTCTTACTACATGCCAGAAGCTATTTTCATGTCTTACGCGCACAACTCCTACATTCCTCACAAAACCCTGTGAGGTAGCAACTTTCCTTCCTCCCACTTTCTAGATCACATCAGTGGCTCGCTGAAGGAAGCTAAGGGGTCGTGGAGGCAGGCTGGGTCAGAACCACTTTCCAGAGCTTTCTTAGGCAGCTAGTCCATACCCTCCAGGGTCATCTTCAGTTTTGTTCATTTGGAAGTGGTCGTCCAATCAGATGTGTGCCATCTCTCAAAAGTCTCAGGTCTAGCTGGGCAAGCTGGCCATGGTGCGCATGTCTGTAATAGCAGACCTCTAGAGGTTGAGGCAGGAAGACTGGCATGAATTTGAGGCTGGCTTGGGATATCGAGGGAGCTCCTTGACTGCCAGCATTAAGTCACATAAGTGAGATGCAGTCACCAAAAATTGAACAAAAGGAAGGGGCCAGTGAGATGGCTTAGTGAGCACAGGGGCTTGCTGGACAACCCTGCTGATCTGTGGCCTGTCTACAGGAGAGGGGAGAACTGACTCCTAACAGTTGTCCTTGGCTGACCACGCATGTACCATAGTGCACACACCCACACACCCACATACACACTAATGATGATGATGGTAGTGGTGGTAGTGGTGATGGTGATGATAATTTTAAATTCTGGAGAGACAGCTCAGTGATGAACAGTTTGTTGCTCTTGCAAAGGACCAGAATTGGTACACACACACACACACACACACACACCTCCCTACCTCTCTAAAAGTCTTTTTCAGTCATGGATGATAGAGCCATCTTGGCCCCAGAAGTAAGAGTACACTACAGTGACTGCCTATTTTGATGCTCAGGGAAGGTTTTAAGAAGAGGTGAGCCCCTTAAGCTGGACACTAATGCCAGGACAGAGTTTGAACGTTGTAGGGGTGTGGGAAAAAATGGGTGCCTTGGAAGAAGAACGGCTGAGACCATGTGCGGGAGAAAAGTGCAGGGAGGGTCCAAGGTGCTGAGAGGTGACTCAGGATGTCAGCTTGTGCTTGTACTTCTGAGCAAGCTCCCCGATTCACTCTGCTTGGGACCGGCTCTGTGACCTTGGGGACATCACTTTGTTGCTTCAGGCTTCATTTTCTTCCTTTGTAAAATGTGACTGTGGGACCCTCGTGGTTATTACATAAAGCCTCACCACGGCGCTGGCACATCTCAGCACCTCTACGAGGATTTCTCCTCTCTCCCTTCTGTCGTTTAAATGTCAGGCTGAGGTATTTGGGCTGGACTTGAGCCTGGAGATTCTGGGGACCTTTGAAAGGATTTGGCCTGCGGAGGAGTGTGGCGGGATGGTGCTTGGGGAAGGTCTCTGGCAGGTGTGTGACCCACAGAGAAGGCCGGCACTGTGACCTTGCAAAGAAACCTCCTCTTGGAGAGTTGGGCTGGGAAGTGAGGGAGGTTGAAGCTCCATTAAGATGTCCTTCCGTGGGATGTTGTGTGGCTTGCCAAGTTGAGGGAGGAACTGTGTGGGGGTGGGGAGAGCCCTGGGGAATTCAGTTTGAGGCTCGGTGTGATAGAGAAGGGCTGGTCTCCTGTCAATCTTTCTGTGGGTTGGGCAGCATCTTATTTGAGCATCTGGCTTTTCTCTTTTGAATGGATTCCTTTGGATAAATCCCCCTCAGATCTCATTTATAATAGCAGCAAATTGGAACTAAATGTCCAACAATAGGGGGATGATTGAGAACGTTTCGGAACGTACACTGGATAAAATCATTTGCAGTCGCGAAGAGCTGCTGATCTCCTCAAAGCACAGAGCTGGGTGCTGCAGACTCCCTTGTACCCTTCTGTGTGTCATGCTTATGACTGCCCGGTGCCAGCGGTGGTGTGCATGAGAAGGTGAAGGCTTGCCCCTGCCCGACTTGAGGGCTGGATTCCTGTCGTTTTTCTTGCTTTGTCATTGTCATGTGCTTTCTCTGTGATCAGAAAAGCGAAGGGGGAAGGGATTTGTTCAAGGTCACGTACTTTTAAAATTTAAATTCACATTTTTTTAAAAAAAATACTTGTTTTTATCTTATGTGTCTGGGTGTTTTGCCTGCATGTATGTCTGTGCACCACATGCATGCTTGGTTCCTGCAGAGGCCAGAAGAGGGCATCAGACGCTCTGGGACTGGAGTTATAGGTGGTTGTGAGCCGCCATGTGGGGGGGCTGGGAAATAAGGTCTGGTCTTCTGGAAGAGCAGCCAGTGCTGTTAACCACTGGGGCAGCTTTGAAGTTCTCATTTGTTGGTTTGTTTGTTTGAAATTGTGTGTGTGAGTGTGTGTGTGTGTGTGTGTGTGTGTGATGTGTGATATAAGTTCTACTATGCCTCTTTTAGATGCATTCTAAGCAGATGCTCTGCTTCGAGGATTGGTTCTCTCCACCGTGTGGGTTCTGGGAGCTGAGCTTAGGTATTCAGGCCTGGAGGTAACTACCTTTACCCTGAGCTAGCTCTGTAGTCCGGTCACAGACTGTAGGTTTCAGTAGTTACCACATTCTTCCCACCTCTGTTCACCACATCCTTCTCAATTACTACTCTGCATTCATGCTCCTCAGTGGAGTTACAGCCCCAAAATACCAGTGCAGGGGAAAAAATCTACACGAGACTGCATTGAAAACAAGGAAACTTTGAGTTGAGCTATACCGTCCAGTGTAGAGGACAGGCTGTTCACCATGATCATCAAAGGGATGACTTGGAGCTGGGACTCAACTTTTGTTTTGCTCAGGGTCCCTGGAGGGCACTCTGGCACATTCCAGCTCAGGGAAAGACCAAAAATTCAACATATGCTCTTGCCAAATTCGTATTGTTTTCATATCTTTGTAAAGCTCCAAACCACAAACTGAGGGCCATCTTGAGTGTTGAGGGAGAAGAGCAGAAAGACACCGTGTGAGGAGTTGGACTCTCTCAGGTCAGGGCTGAAATCTTCTATTCTTACCAGTTGCAAAGGTTTGGGGAATCAGTTGATGTCTTTAAGACTCAGTTTCCTCACCTTTACCGTGGTAGTCCACATACCTGCTCCTAGGACTGTTAACGTACATTCATTAAGACACATCAAATGCTAGACATTAGCTAGTCTACAGAAAAGCACTGTGATGAGGAAGCCATAAGGTGAAGTATTTCTGATAGGATTGACTTTAAACAGGAAGACCCTACCAAACTCTCCAACATCCAGATTATAGTGGTCTAAGATTGGGTTGGATTATTAGACACAGGTAGGAAGGGATCAAATGGAGCCACGCAAGTGCAATGAGAGGTAAATTCAAGCAAAAATTTCCCCCCCTGAGACATGGTTTCTCTGTGTAGCCATGGCTGCCCTGGAACCCACTCTGTAGACCAGGCTGGCCTTGAACTTAGAGACCCACCTGCCTCTGCCTCATGCGTGCTAGGATTAAAAGGTGTGCACCACCACTGCCCAAACAAATCTTTCTTCAGTGTTTTATTATTTTTTATCAGCTTTTAAAATCTCTCTCTCTCTCTTGCTTTTTCTATTGCGTGTGCACATTTGCCTTCTCCCCCTCCCCGAGTGTGTGTGTGTGTGTGTGTGTGTGTGTGTGTGGTTTCTGTGAGGGAGGACACACAGATGTCACAGGAATGGAGGTCAAAGGACAATTTACAGGAGATGGTTCTCAACCTTGTTTTTGAGGCAGGACCTCTCTTCCCTCTTCTGCTTGGCCTGTGAACTTTCGAGAAATTCTCTTATCTCCCTCCCTGCTCACAGAAGTATTGCTATTACAGATGCGAATTACCATGTCTGGCTTTTTACCCGAGTTCTGGAGACCCACACCCAGTTCGTCAGGCCTATTCGGCCAGTGCTCACACTCCCTGAACCACTCTCCTGCACCTTAGTGGAGTTGCTGTGTTAATTAATGCAATTTAATTTTATCTTCTATCTTCACGTGGACTGAACTAGGTTGTCAGGCTTGTAAGTGTTGTTACCAGCGGAGCTGCCTCCTGGCCTCTTAGTTTAATTACAGGGATAGCCTAGAGAGATGGCTCAACCGTGTAAGGGTGATTGTCCCAAGTCTCATGAGGATCTCCTTTCTCAGGGAACACATGGTGGGAGTTTAGTGAAAACCACTTCCCAAAATTCCAAAAATATATGAAATCAGAGAAATTCAGAAAATGTTCTCATTATCTCCATCAAAACCCTACTCTACAGAAGAAGCCAGACGCAATGGAAGCAGATCTTCTATGTCAGGACAGGTCACGAACAGCACTCTTGATTTAAAGTTGCATTTTAATTTGAGGGTTTATTGTTATTTTTCACATGCATAAACAAAATGTGTCTCACAGATGTTCATATCTGGGGACATAGCTTAGTGGTTCCCTTACCTGGGTTCAGGCCTCAGGACTGCAGGAAATCACCACAGTAGACAATGCTTTTGTGGTGACTTTAACGGATACATCCTAGCCTGTCTGTCTGTCCAGCCTCCTGTTGGTGGGCTTTCAGAGTTGTTGTTAGTTTTACCCTGTTCTTACTTAGCAATACTAACAAGGGAACTCCATTGGTCTTTAAACAACCTCTAAGAATCAAGTGGAGAGAGGGGAAAAATATAGAAACTTCGAGGCTATGAGTTTCCCTTTAGCCACTTCCTACTTCCCTTTGAGAACCTTTGCTGTCATTCTGAACTCGGAAGCACCCCATCTTTCTCTGCTCTAGTATGTCCCTCGACAGCGATGTTCTCAGCTTCTTAGGATGCTGTAAGCTGCCCTGTTGGATCTTGCTACAGCTTATGCCTTGTGTCCTTGGACGAGTTTGTCTGCCTATGTGGTAGGGTGCCCTTCTGACCATGGGCACCACTGCCTGACAGGCGCCTGCTGTGTGTTGAGTACTGAGCCAGAGTGAGTGGGGCATGTGGCTCTGGGTTGTTTCATTCTCACTAAATGCCTTCATGTAATGGATTCCGCTCCCATTTTACCTGCTCACACTGGCTTTCAGAGAGGCCAACTAACGTGTCCAAGGTTGCCCAGCCTGTGGAAATGTGACCTCTGCTCTGGCTTTGTTTTCAGAACTGCTATTCTCTGTGCTCCTCCTGCTATCCCATTGGTGAGATCCAAGCAAAAATAATAATTCCAGTGGGACGTGAAGATAATCCCAGCTCACAGGAAGCTGTGTCAGGGTGCTCTGAAGGTCAAGGACAGTCTCAGCTGCCTATTGAGACCTTGACTCAGACAAATCAACCAAATAAAAACAAGAATCCTGTAAAACTGTAAAGTGCCCTGCATATCTATGGGAGAACTGGTGCTACTGTGGTCATTTCTACGCCCAGGGCAACAGTAATTTTGGCTCCGTGGTTTATAGCAAGTTAGAGGCCATGGCATGTAGCAGGGTTGAGGAGGAAAGATCCCTGGGCTTTGAGCCAGCAGACTTGGGCCTAGTCCTGGCTGAACTCAAGCTGACTAGCTGTGTGATGTCAGCTACCTGATCCAGCCCGGATCAAACCCTCTACTCTGTACGGCAGCTCGGATGGATGAGGTATGGCCCCAAAACGCTGCCAGACTGCTCTGACAAAGGTCTTGGCTGCCTCCTGCAGTTGTTAGTGTGGTCCAAGCGGGAGGTATCTTTCCTCTTTGATGTCCGGACTCTGCAGATCAAGGCTATTCTGTGGTCCCTGTCCCACACTAGCAAATCCGTCTGTGGCTCATTGATAGCCTCTGAAACTTGTAGACAGAGAGCCAGTGCTGGTGGGTGGTGGCCTCGTTGTCTTGTTTGATTTTATTTAGTGCCGTCCGTGTGGATGCCACAAGCCTTTGACAAACTGTCATCTCCCAGTGGCACGTCCATACCTGAGCACCCACCTGTAAGGATGACTGGAGGCTCAAATCCTTTTAGACCACGTGGGCCTGGCTCAGAAAGAGTACAACCTGCACCCTCCTGCCAGTTCATTCACTTCCAGTCAGTGTGACTGGAGGAAGCCAGTACTCAGCCTTGGGGAAATCCCTGTGGGATGGAGCCCTGCTTTCAGAAGAGAGAAAAAGCCTCCCTAGGTGGACGCTTCTGATGCTTTCTCTGCTGACTTCTCAAGTAGTTCATGTTCATAGTGGGAACAAAGGAAACGCAGAGGCAAAAGCTAAGCGTCCTGCATTTTTTCCTCTGAGGGAATGTGAGTGTTAACGTGTTGGCCTTTGAACAGAGGCAAGGATGCTGAATATCTCTGGAGCACTAACTGTGGGGCTTAACGCCATTACATGCTTTATTGGAGCCCGGCTCACGGGAACACAAGATAGAAGCGTCCTCGCCATTTTACAAATGGAGAAAGTGAGTGACTGAGGAGAGGTTTTAGAGATTTGCTGAAGGTGTACTTCTGTAGCACGCATCCTGCAAGGGACTGTGCTGCCTCTTCCCAGCCCCCATGTCAAGTCCTCCCATCCTACCCCGCCCCTGCTGCGTGCCCCAGCAGAAACAAGACCTGGTCAGGAGAGGAGAGTTAAGGGAACCCACAGGCATTGGTTGAGGCACCCATGGTGGCAAGGACAGAAATGAATTTCAGTCCCCAGACCAGAGGAGCCAAAAGAGGGAACAGGCTCACCTGAGCTCCAGGGTGGCTGGAACAGGGCAGTGAGCTGAAGAACTGTCACCACCTCCCACAGAGGGGAAACTGAGGAAGGCTCACCTCTCTCTCCTGCCTTCCAGCCAAACCCTCCAGTGTTTGTAGGCATGGGAGCTCGAGGGGACAGTTCAGTGGGCTAACCTCCTGCTTTGTGCATATGGAATATTAATCTGGAAGTAAGAATAAGCCCACAAACCCAGTAGGCATTGTTGCCAGGGGGTAGGAGAGATGTGTCCCTTTGACCTCTCCCAAAGAAAGAAGTCTTGTTTGCTGAAAACACATGCCCAGAATCTCTTGGTACTTTTGGTGTCTCCTGCCCCTCTGACTCCCTTCCCCTCTCTCCCACTTCCACTCCTATCTCCTTCACATCCTTCCTTTCCCTCCCTCTCCCCTCCTCCCTACCAGCACCTCTACTTCTGAATCAGAATCCCCTGGAACACCTTGGGTGTCACCAATGCCCAAGAAGAGACGGTCCCACCATATACTGGGTGACTGCTTGTGCGCACCTCTCTGATGGCAGGGCCCTGGCAGTGTCTGTGGTCTGTTATCTTGTGGTATCGCCCCAATGTGGGAGGCACAGGAAGAGAAGTGGCGTGTCGGGATGGTCCTCAGGTAGGAAGTGGCAACCTTGAGAGGAAAGCCTATGGTCCAGGTTCTGATGGCTCTTCCCAGTGGATTTCTGTCTCCCTTGGAGAAGACTGCCCTTTGCTGGCTTCACCCCTGCAATTTTAACATCCATTGAGCTTCCCCAGCCTGGGGATGTTGAAATACTGAAATGCTGGATAGTAGGAGAGCCTTTGAAATCACAGCAATCTGGCCCTGCCTTCCGTACCTACGGCCTTGCGAAAGTCAGTTTCTTGGCAGCTGCCTGTTCTTACCAATGCAGTAAGGAGGCTGGGGGCAGGAGATTGGTTTGGAGATCCTGTGATTCAGGTCTGATAAATCAGAGGAGAAGCTGCCTGGCTAGGAGACACGAGGGCTCTGGGGTGACTGCAGCCCCAGAATCCTGGACTGGTATCAGCTGTCTGATCTTGGGTGGGTTACTGAACTTTTCTGCTTCATTTTTTTTTTTTTTTTTTTTTTTCATTTGGAAGATGGAGATTCTAAAGAGAGTCTGTTACAGGCTCTTGTAAGGACTAACTGTGCAGACTCCATAGATCAATACCTGCCAAGGGATGAGTGTTATACTTTGTATAATATTAATTTTTCTTACAGTTTTGTCTTGAGGTAGCCTCATTGTGTAGCCTAGGCTAGCCTCGAACTTTATATCCTCCTGCCCCAACTTCCCAAGCCCTGAGATTGTAGATACAAGTCACTAGCCAGGGCTCTGTTTGGTTTTGAGGTGGGGTCTTGAGGTTGCCCAGATTGGTCTTGAACTTGTTTTACCATACACCTTGCTCAATGTTTATGGATACTTATCAAAAATGGCTTGAAAGTATGACAATAATAATGAGACAGAAACCTCCATGGAGTTTATATTCTGGAGGAGAAATAGAAATAAGTAAATGATCAGTAAATGTAAATTCAGTTTGTGATGATGTCTCAAAACAAAACAAAAAACCAAAACAATCCCAAACTACTGGAAAACCAGACAGACTAAAGAACTTTAATTAATACAAACATAAACAAACTAGCATGCTGTCACACTAAAAGTTAGGGAAAGAGACCCATGTTAGATAGGGTAGACATATGGAGGTAAAAGTTGTCATACAGAACTGGAGAGGTGGCTCAGTAGTTAAGAACACTGACTGCTCTTCCAGTGGTCTTGAGTTCAATTCCCAGCAACCACATGGTGGCTCACAACCATCTGTAATGGGATCTGACGATGTCTTCTGGTGTGTCTGAAGACAGCTACAGTCTACTTATATATAACATAAATAAATCTTCAAAAAATACAGAGACTATCCAATAAAATAATTTAAAAATAAGTAAAAAAAACAGATCTTCAAAAAAAGTTGTCATACCCAGAGAGGGGACAGAGTCACTGCTCATGAACAGGGAAGACGAAGTCCTGATGCAGGGAGATGCCTGCACAGTTGAAGCACAGACAGGCTGCAAGGACATACGGTAGAGGAGGCAGTGTCTGCTGGCAGGGATAGGAGCAGATGCTAGAAAGATGGGCAGAGGCCTCTATAGGCTAGTAAGGAAGGTTTGTCTTATTTTGATGGGAAGTCATTAGAGTTGTTTGGGGGGGTTATTTGTTGAACAGGATACTCTATATGTTACTCAAGCCGGGCTTAAACTAAGATCCCCCTGCCTCAGCCTCCTGAGGGCTTTGATTACAGGCTTCTGCAGCCACATACCACGGGAGGTTTTAATAAGGGCATCCAACTAGATTCCTCCAATCCTGTGGTTGCTCTTGGAGAATAAATCCTAGGAGTGACCGCAGGGAGGGAGACCCTGGATCAGCAGGTTTGGACGCGGTCGGTAGAAAGAGGGGTTGAGAAACGAACACATCTGATGATTGCCTTGGAGGTGCTGACTCACCCCAACCTCAGTTCGAAGGTTAACCAGATGTCAGCTGATTCATTTTAAAGAGCTGGTACAACCGTCAGGCCAAGTGGATATTGCCTCGGCTGAGGAGCTGTCTCCCTGCAGGCCATCCAGATGGAAACCTTAGAGGATGTGAGGGCTGCTGAGTGGTCCTACCGAGCCCCAGATGCAGGCATCCTGCTAAGCCAGCCCTACCCAGGCCACACTGGCCCTTTTCTACAGACAGTGGTGGTATTCTGGCTGACCTTTCTCTTTTCTAATCCTGTGTATTTACCCTCATATGTTGGTGCCACCAGCCTGGCCCCGCTGGCTGGCCTTTGTCTTTCTGCCTCTGTTGTCGGCAGACGTGTCTGCCCTCCTGGTCCGAGTGTTCGCTGCTCAGCCATGAGGGGTCTGTGAATGCTGGGAAGTCTTTAGCCTGGGCCTGGCCACATTGGTGTTTCATGCTGGGAGTCCTGACCTTCTGTATCAGTTCCTAACACTTCAGACTCTCCATAGGCTGCCTGCTCTTCTCCCTGGTCATCCAGTCCCTCCTGCCGGGAGGTATGAAGCTTCCTTTGTATGTTTCTTGAGGGGTAAGAGCGTCATGTTCTTTCTGGCCCTTTGCCCACAGGATGACTCAGCCCAAGTGCCCCCTCCTTCTAAATGTTTGAACTCCATCCCTGCCCCCGACCCTAGAAGCCTGCTTTGAGAACAAAGACCACATTCTGGATCAGCAGGTACCCAGACTCTTGGGCAAGGCTAAAACATACCCTGGAAGATCTAAATCCCTGCATTGAGCTCTATGGGAACTGGCACATAGTTCTCCCAAGGGCGCTGACTGTACCCAGTCTGGCCTGGCCACCTAGCAGCTCTCCCAGTGTGTGCTGGCCTGAGCCTGAGCAAGAAGCAGGTCCACGTGACACAGCCTGCTGTGTCAGAAGCCACAGTCTAGTTCTTGGCTCCTTTGCTATGGCCTTGTGAGAGACAATGCTGTCATCCTTGGACTTGTCAAAGTCCTATTATAAAATTTTTAAATTTTTTTTTAATTTTTAATTAATAAAGTTTTAAAATAGGTGTCAACAGGATTTATTAAGCTCCTTCTCATCCAGTTATCTGAATCCATGAGCATCAGGAAAAAATTATGTTTTAACCTCTAGGGTTTATGTATTAGTTATTTATTTGAGGCCAGATCTTACTATGTGCTCAGTATATAATACAGGCTGGCCTCAAATTCATAGCAAGCCTTCTGCCACAGCCCGAGTGCTAGGGTTACAGGCACAAGCTTTCCTACCTGGCTAGCCTCAAGTTTTAAGGCTAAAAAATTGGGTCCTGCCATGGCAGCAGGTGCGTTGGCACACACCTTTTAATCCCAGCACTTAGGAGTCAGAGGCAATACAGTCTGTGAATTCCAGGCCAGCCTGGTCTACAAAGCAGGTTTTGGGCCAAGCATATATACAAGGAGATGGGGGGAGGGGGGCAGAGAAGGAGAAGGAAGGGAAAAGAGGGCAATCCAGGAGGATCAGCATCATTATCACCAGCTCATGGCACGGTGGCATGTCCTTGGGAATTGAAGGAAGAAGACCACTTGCAGGTGTTTGACGGGAGTCTGGTCTTGAACCAACTAGAAGGAAAATGTTAGTCTGTTCTGACGCTTGGAGATAAAGTAGCTGATACTTTGCTGAAGTGTCCCTCCTAGATGACATTTGACTTTCCGGGATGTTGTGTCCTAACAAGCCCGCCGAAGGTGAAAACAAGCGCGTGGTTCATCACTCCCATTTTACCGGTAATATACTATAGACAGGCAGGGCTTCCCAAAGAGACACGGTATCAGCGCAGAACGAGGAGTAAGAAGTCTCTAGTCTCAGAGAGGATGGCAAAACGTGCCGGCTTGTAATCTTGAGTATATTCCTCTTAAGAATTAAGAACTACCAAGAAACTTGGGGTGAAAGCAAACCAGCCTGAGGTGGCGCGGATTGCTGCGGTATTCAGGAAGAAAATAACAGCCTTAAATATTGTACTGAAATTTAAAATCCCTGTAAGTGGTGAACCTGAGTTTTCAAATATAAAAGCCTTGGTATTTTAATACATTTATTTTGTGCGGAATGCAGTCTAGGTGACTTCAACATGCAGTCTTGAAACATACTCACCAGAGGATATGAGATTGCTGCTTGTATATGGAGAAATGAGAATGTCGTGGTCATTGGAACAAGACTAAGCGGCTGACACATGTGGAAAATGTGGGGTGGGAGCAGACGTTTTTGTGGAAGTCACACAGGGCTTTTGTTTGTTTCTGGTGACCTAAGACATTCCGTCCCGTCTTCCATGGGTCCATTCTTATCCGCACACCAACATCACATATCACCACAACGGTATCTGTGGAGTATGTTCAGTCCTAGTTTCCAGTAGACGTGACCCTTAACCCTGGAAGGAAAAACACAGCGGACACAGCACAGTGGGGGAAAAGCCAAGGGAAAAAGCCAACATGGAAATTAGTACAGACAACACTTGCCAAAAAACGTGCAAGGAAAAGAATGTTCCGCTCAGTTGTAAGAGTGTGCAGAGGGTGGGGAGATGGTTGGGGAAGGCTTCCTGGAAGAGGGAACAGTTAAGCCACATATTCAGGAAAGGATGTGGGGTTGGCTGAGCACTTGAGGATGTAGGCTGTACCACGCGCACCATAGGCTATACCACACACCCCGTAGGCTATACCACGTGCACCATGGACCTCGGCATGTATCTGAGAGCAATGCAATTCCCTTGTTTACCTTGTGCAGGACTGTTATGTAAGGGGGCGGTTGAAGATTCATGGGGAGTGCGAAGATGAATGTAATGAGAAAGGCCAAATAAAGGAGTTTGAAATTTTAATGCAGGGAATGATGAGCTGTCAGATTTAGGCTGGAAGGTGGGGATGGGACCGGCAACAGTGAGACTAGGCAAGCCGAAGTGTTTCTATTCCTGGGCTGACGCTTTGAATACTGGCAGTGTGTCTTCTCCTCTTAATAGGGGCTGTGGGGTCCTCAGCATGTGCTTACTTAGATGTTCATATTTTTAATGCGTTTATTAGCATATATTAAGTTACACAGTGACAGGTTTCCCTGTTTCACATTGTCATGAGGATCTGTGTGTTGACTAAGACGGGGTTGTGTGCGTGGATCGTTGACATCATGCCCGTTTGCTCAAATGCTTGCTGTGAATTTTGCATGCATGCTCCTTTTCTCTCTGAGAGGATATGCCTGTAATCTACGTGTCCAGCCCCCTGGCTGTGGCCTCACTCTTGCTCCTTGGTGTTCAGCCTGGGCCTGGGCTCTTTCTCCTTTGAGGAGGTTATGTTGGGTTTTGTGCTGGGGGGAGTTGAATGCAGGAGAGAGAAGGTGGTCCTGCCGTTCAGATCTTGAGAGCTAGGCCGCCAGTGGGAGGAGAGCAGACTGAAGAAGCTAAGGGACACTGTTTGAAGACGGGGCCGTAACTCAAGTCTTACCTGTGACAGAGTGGGTCAGAGTCGTCATTTCTCAAACAGTATCCAACTCCTTCTTTCTGTAGGACGAACAGAAGATCTGCAGGAAAAGGGATATTCACTTAAAATCTCTTTCCTAGCTATTTCCAGGCAGCTATGGGTTGAGGAAAGAGTTCCAAGACTCTGGGCTGAAGCCAAACAGAGGACGCAGGAAGGTGATTTGTGGACACATACCTCAGACACTAGGGTCATGTGACTCCTTACCACAGTCCAAAGTGTCTACATACGCTTTTGGGTTTTTTAAATAATTTCTTATGTATATTTGCTGTGTGTGTCTTGGTGATGGTCGAGAAACTAAGAAGGAGCGAGCTATCCCTCCCCACCCCGAAGCTGGGTACCAGTCTTGAGCTCCCTGATGTGGGTGCTGGGATTTGAACTTCAGTCCTTTCCAAGAACAGCAGGTGCTCTTAACTACTGAGCTCTCTTACCCGACTTTGGATTTTTTTTTTTTTTAATCACAAAACTGTTTAAAGAGGTTTTGCCCATTGACCTCCACCAGACAAGGACTGAAAACCCTCAAGTGCAGGCTGAGGGAAGGGAGGTCCTGGGCTCAGCAGACAGGTCTGTGACCCTGCGTGTGTTATGTTGTGTCCAGGGTTCCCGTGAGCGGCAGAGTGCCTGTGTAAATGGCTTGAAGAAATGGCTGGAATCTCTAAGTGGGGTGAAGCAGTGTGGCCCCGCCTTCCCTTCCTCCCCATCTGGTTACCTAACAGCAGCAGTGGGGATGTGCAGACCTCCCTTTGTGCCATGTCAGCTCATAAGGACTTCCATGTGGGCCCTGTGGGTGGAGGACACTTGTGACCTCTTCATGGCCCTGGGCTCATCTGTGGACTGCGTACCTTCGCTTTGGGCTTGTCCGGGGCCCACAGGGATGGGAGGCATAAGTAAGGCCTGAGCATATGTAAGGCCCTTATTCCCCTTCACACGGTTGAATAAGTAAGTAAATTAAATGTTTTGTTTGATGTGATTTTTTTTTTTTTTTTTTTTGAGACGGGTCTCATTTTGTAGCCTAGGCTGACTTCAAACTTGTGATAATCCTCCTGCCTCAGCTTCCCAAGTGCTGGTGATGTAGGTGTGAGACACTCACACCGGGCAATGATGTATAAATGGAAGAAGTGTGAACCCTGGAGCACGTGGGTGGTTCTGAGTGTTGGATGCCTGTCTAAGGCCTTTCATGGTGGATGGTTGAGGATAAGTTCCCACCAGGTCTTGTGTGAATGTTTCTCATTCTGTGTATACAGTGTATGTCATATTCTGTGATAAAGAGAACTTAGAGGAAGGGTCTGGACCAAAGAGGGATGGTGCCTGCCCATTTTTCTTACTCTGGGTATGGTTGGGAAGGGTTGATAAGTTAATATACTTATTACAAATACTCACGTGTTGGTTGTGATACCTGTAATCCCATCACTGGGGAGGCTGACACAGAACAAGAGTTCACGCCTCGGCTGTTGGACTGGCTCAGTGGGTAAAGGTGCCTTTAGCCCAGGTTGGATTCCCAGAACCAATCACAGATGAGAGAATCAAGTTCTGAAAAGTTGTCCTCTGCCTTCCACACACATACCATGGTATGTGCACACAAACATGTGTACACACGCAACAACAATAAAAATGTAAAAAGTTTAGTGCTGACATGGACCATGTAGTGAAATCAAGGCTAGCTCGCCTCGGCTGTATGCTGAGAAACAAAATAAAGATCCAAGCAATTTCAAGGCATCTGGAGTGTAAGTGAGGCCCCCTCTCATCCCTGAGGTCTTTCCATTTTCCTAACTTCTCTTAATGGTGGCAGGTCTCCTTTATAATCTCTTACAGCGTGAATGAAGCCTGAGGCTCCATTTCAAAGGGAAATCTGTCCCAGAGATATCCCCCCGAAGCCCCTCAGTGTGTGGATGAGTCCTAGAGAGGTGAGGTGACACATTTGTGGCACACAGCCTGAACCCTGATATCCTACCACTCCATGGGTGGCATGGAGTATTTTCTATAGGGGTCTGCCTATGTTGGTCCATGGGGCCCCATCTTGACAACGTTCTGTGAAGCTGGGGCGTGTTTTGTGTGTGTGTGTGTGTGTGTGTGTGTGTGTGTGTGTGTGTGTTTGTGTGTATGTGTGTGTGTGTTACTGCAGCTTGGAAGTGAAGGGAGTTGCCTAAATTCACACACACAGGTCTGTAGTTCAAGGCTTTATCAATTTGCATTCAGTGTCCTAAGTTGGCTGAGGGGCTGTGGAAGGCCAGGTGTAGTGTGGGACAGTCAGCCTGGCCAGGGCCATGCTGGTGCCCGGTGAAGAGCACAGCACCCTAGAGACACACTCATTATCCTTAGGAAAGGTCAAGATCCCAGGTCTGGACACCGAGGGAGGGAGGCTCCTCAGAGTCTCATGCCTCCTGTCTCTCTGTTCCTGTCTCCCACCCCTGCCTTCTGTTTGGTTCTTTGTCCATTTGTCTCCTTCGGTCCCTCACCATGTGTGGTTCCTGCCCCCTTGTCACCTTATCATCCTTCCCCTGTCACATGCTCTCCTTCATTCCATTGCAGGCGTGCTGGTCACCATGACAACAGAGACAGGCCCAGATTCTGAGGTGAAGAAGGCTCAGGAGGAGACTCCACAGCAGCCAGAGGCTGCTGCAGCTGTGACCCCCCCGGTGACCCCTGTGGGCCACAGCCACCCAGAGACCAATTCCAATGAGAAGCATCTGACGCAGCAGGACACGAGGCCTGCTGAACAGGTGAGTACTGGAGTCTGGGACGTCTCTCCTCCGTCCTCACCAGTATTACTGGTCTGCCTCTTAGAGTCTTGGTATTTCCTCAGCTGGAAAGAAGAAGAATTCAGATGTATTCATGACCTGTTACACACTGAACTCTGGGCTGGGGCATGCTGGCCATTTTATATTTAATCCCCCAGTCCCAAGAGAGGAGGTGTCATCTCTCCCATTTTATGCTGAGAGGATCTGTGGCTCAGTGCAGTGAACCCTGTTACCCAAAGTCACATACAAAGCCAGAGGTGGAGGTGAGACTCAGAACACGGGTCCTTTCCACGTTAGTCTCCTGCCTTCTACTCAAGCTGAGCAAACCCAGGGAGACCTTGACAAAGCTCATCCCCTGAGGACTACAGAAGACTGAGGCGCTCACTGAGCCCTCCATGGAGGGAGACAGCTCTTCCCTCCATTGTGATGGCCATAGATCCCAGTCTACCGTTAGACCTAGTGACAGGTAAGATGGGAGAGATCAGACAGATGGACAGATGTCCTGATGAGTCACTCACTGTTCTAGGGAGAGGGACAGAGTAGCTCAGTGCTGACCTCAGCTCTCTGGGCTCCTCCTATCCGAAGAGGCTGTCTATGGTAGTAGTAACCTGCAGGAAGACACAGACCCCTCCACTCACATGGAAACACCAAATGCCCATCATTCTGCACCAACCCGTTTACAACCCCTGGTCACCCTGAGGGTCTTAGAAGGTGGCACTTCTTATTTTAGGGGCACCTTGGTCTCAGCCACCCAGTACTCCTGCTGTTTCAAATCCACTGATTTCTTTCCTTGCTTGTCCCCTCAGAGCCTGGATATGGAGGACAAGGATTACTGTGAGGCCGATGGCCTGTCAGAGAGGACCACGCCCAGTAAGGCCCAGAAGTCACCTCAGAAGATTGCCAAGAAGTTCAAGAGTGCCATCTGCCGCGTCACCCTGCTTGATGCCTCTGAGTATGAGTGTGAGGTGGAGGTAGGAGACGCACAGCACCATATGCCCTGCCTCAGGCTGGCTGGCCTTGGCGCCAGGCTAGCTCCTGTGTCCTGAGTCCAAGCCAAACCACAGGAGACCCCACTGTGATGTCCGGAGCAGTGGCTTGGCCTGGTACTCCCTGGTGCAGATGGCGACACTGAAGTCCAGAAAGGGCCATTACTATTGCAAACCGAATTAAGACTCAGCACAGATCGGCACCAGGAGAAGGTGTCTGTGCCTTGGTAAAAATGTCACCATTGAAAGACTTTATGCAGGGCTGACTATGAAAGGATAATCCCACTGCGATTCCAAGTTCCGTGTTATCCCCTGCAACTCCCATCCCCACCCCCTGGCTCTGGCTCACATCTTTTGAGAGCATCTTCTCTTTCTCGCCCACAAGCCTTAGGACTTTGGTTTTCAGCTGCTTCTCTTGATTTCTGTCAAGCAGAGATCTCCAGCACGCTCCCAGGCAGGCCCACGATCTATGAAGACCCAGGCAGGGCTTATAAGAGAGACCTAGATGAGAAGGACTTTATAGACCCAGAGAATGAAACCTGTGACAAGAATGCTGAGGTCCTGCCCTGCTGAGAGGACTCTTTCTTTGTCTGGTGGAACTTGAAGGTCCACCAGCCTCACAAAACCTCTTCTTTCTTCCTCAGAAGCACGGCCGGGGCCAGGTGCTGTTTGACCTGGTCTGTGAGCACCTTAACCTCCTGGAGAAGGACTACTTCGGTCTGACCTTCTGTGATGCTGACAGCCAGAAGGTGCCCGGCTGGGGGCCTGCTATGGCGGGTGGGCAGGGAGGCATCTCTAGTCCTGGCCATGTTCTCCAGCTTCCTCCAGACTTTCAGTAGGCATCTTCTGTTTCTCCATCAGCAGCCCTGACCACTCACAGGTCTCTGGCCGAGCTCCCTGCCCCGAGTCTTTCCTAAGGTATTCCCACATGGGATCTGGAGCGCTATGACGGAGTTGCCTGGGTTCCCTGCGTAACAGAGCAGTCCTATCCAACGTCCTCTGCCCACCCTAGTGGGGGGCTGCCTGGCTTTCCATCTAGTTGTAGCTACAGTACTTGGTGACTGTGGCCATCTCAGGGCATTACCAGCCCTAGTACCATGTCTAAACCCTGCTGGGAATCCAGGCCCTAGTGCCATGTAAGTGGATCCAGGCAAGGATGTCCCCATGAGAATCTATGGCTGGCCACTTCTGGATAGTCGACCCTCCCAGTTCCACTGTGCCCACCCCTCGATCATCCTTCTAAAGGACAAATCTTCTGTTCTCTTCCAGAATTGGCTGGACCCCTCCAAGGAAATCAAGAAGCAGATCCGGAGTGAGTGTTTGCTTGTGGTTGGTGTGTGAGGATGGGTGGGTAGGGCCTAGCTTCAGTGCTCCCACCTCCTTTGGGATGTGCTGCCAGATCACCGTACTCCTCTGCCGTTCATGGCAGGATAGGAAAGCGAGTCTGAGGCCCAGAGAATAGAAGCAACAGTAAGAACCTCCCAGCAAATTAGTAAAGAAACTACAAATGCATTCAGGAAATCAGCTCTGCAGTCTTCCAGAAACAAGGGACAGATGACCTGGAAACAGCTAGCTTTCTGTCCAGGGATTGTGTAGTAACTAACAGCCCTTAACTCAGAGAGTGGCTGCTACTTACGCAAGGTCACAAAGCCAAGTGCTGGCTCAGCCCGTCTGAGCCTTGGCTTTTGTCTTGTTCTTGTATCAATGTCTCAGGAGGAGGGAGATGAGCAGAAAAGGCTGCCTGTCTTTTCTGGCCCAGAGAGAAGAAGCATGGTGGGAGGGGGGAGAAGGAGGAGGTGGATAGCTTTAGCAAATGGCCTGCAATGGGTGGAAACCTGGGCTCTCTGTTCCCAGGCCCTACACCTTGGTTATGCTTGGCCTCTTCAGAGTTGGATTCCCTGGTCCCCTGGCTGGGAAGCCATAGCTGAGTCTGTTGCCATGACAGCAGGTAGCTGGCCCATGGAAACCAGCTGACTCTACAGGAGGGGGCTTGAGGAGCTTTTTCCTGTAGGTTCCTGACAATTGGAAACAAAAAGGCAGGCACATAAGCAACGCCTGCTTCTGTGGGTCAGCAGGCTTTTAGGTCTGAATTTTAGGCTGTCTTCTAGGAGTGCCTGTCCTGCTGGGAGGCCAGCCTTTCATACCTGAAAGAATTGGAACGGATTCAGGCAGCCACGTGTGTAGAGTTAATAAAGATTAGTGGCCTTGCAGAGAGGCAGGATCAGTGACAATGCCCTCCCTCGGGTCACTGCCCAGAGCAAGCCTGGAGGTCCCGCCCACCTGCCTTGACAAGGACTGTTGTTGTTCCTGTGATAGCTCAAGCCTTGGCCTTCACACCTCGTAGCCTTGATCTTTAGGAAGCACCACCTCTAGAGGACAGCAGAATTGCCTTAATAGACAACGTGCTTGCTGCTTAAGCCGGAGGACCAAGTTCAGATCCGCAGCATGCATTTGTAACATGGGTGGATTCTAGGGGCCCGCTGTCCAGCTGGTCTAGCCACATTGATAAGCTCCGAGTTTGAAGAGAGACTAGTATCAGAAAATTAGGGGAAAGTGGGTGGCCCAGCATTCATGCAGTGCAGGGAACACTAGCTAGACTCTGTTGTCATAAGGAAAAGAGGGAGGACTTAAGGGGTGGGGGTGTGTAGGGTGCAAGGGGGAGTGATCACAATATATTGTGCATATGTATGAAATCATCAAGAGTAAGTAGTGCTAGAGACACGTGCTAGAGACACGGCTCAGTGGTTAAAAAGCACTTGATGCTCTTGCACAGGACCTGGGGAAGCTTCCCAGCACCCACCATCTTTAACTCCAGTTCCAGGGGGGGGAATTCTGGCTCTCTCTTCTGGCTTCTGCAGGCACTACATGCACACAGTGCACTTGATATGCTGGCAAAACCCTTATATTTGCCAAGTAAAAAACAAACAAATCTTTAAAAATAATAATAAGATAGAGAACGTTAGAGGAAGACACCCCACATCAACCTCTGATCTCCATACTGCATGATCAAGGTCAAAGCGCACACACACACACACACACACACACTCCTCCTCTATTAGAGCTTTGCCTCTGTCCCCCATCTCTGAAATGCCTGCCTACTCATCCCAGGGACCCCAGGGGAACAGTTTTTCCTCCTTTCTGTCACTGGTCACATTCCCTCACCCTTGATGGTGGTGACTTCATGAGTCCTTGTACCCTGGGCTTCCCTTCCCTCAAGCCTCACTGCCTGTCACATCATACACCTTTGGCCGTGCCTCTGAGGCTCTGCTTCTTCTTGGCAAATGGACTAGCCCTTTCTGCCTTAGCTGGGGTGACCAGAAAGTGACACACACTTAGACATCACCCGGCATCATTGCCGTTTATTCTGGACACAGTGCTTGAATGTGAATTCTAGCTCAACGCCTACTTCTTGCGTTTCAGAACTGTTCCGTGTCTCAGTTTCCTGGCTGTAAAGTGGGGTCATGATGGCAGGGTTTCGGGGGTTACTGTGAGGATGAAGTGCATTGTCATATGTATGACACAGCAGCACCTGCCCGGGTATACTCGGTGTGCACTGGCTCTGAGTACTGTTGGCCGTCCCTGCTGACCTTCCTGAGACAGAGCCTGTGGCCCCGGAGGCCTTTCTAAGGAGTCTTTGTGACTAAGAACCTGGGGTCAGGTGACCAGAGTTTGGAAACCTGCTCTCTGTTACCAATTAGCTGACTGGGCCTTAAAAAGGAAACAGAGATTAGAAAGGTAGCTTGCCAGCGGCGGAGGACTCGCCCGCCCGGCAGGCTTCAGGCCCAGCCTTGATCCTGAGTGCTGCCAAAGACTGTAGCAAACCAGAACAACAACCAACCAACCAACCAACCAACCAACCAACCAACCAACCAACCGGCAAGAACTGCACTCTTAGGGTGATTATGAAGTTTCTGTGCTGTAGATGGAGGCGCTTACCTTGTTGCCTGCATTTCCATGTTCTTCTCTTCTGCCAACCATGGTTTAGTGAAGGGTTACTTCCTTTTCATTTTATCTTCTTTCCAATCGTTAGCTCATAACTCCCTCAAGAATGTGTGTGTGTTGGGGGTGGGGTAGAGGCGTGCCTCAGCACAGCATAAGGAGGTCTGAGGATGCTCTCAGGAGTTTCTCCTTTCACTGTGGGTTCCAGGGACTGAACTCAGGTCATCAAGCTTTTATGACAGTCACTTTTCCCTCTGAGCCACCTCACTGGCCTCCTCCCAAGTCTGTTAGCCTAGACCTCAGTTTCCCTGTTTATCAAATGGAAATGGTGTTCCAGGAGCAGGAAGTCTATGAAAGATTGCTCACAGGCTAGCGCATGTAGGACAGCCACTACGTTGATAAGACCTCTCTGATGTCTCCTGCCTTTTTCTCTTAGGTAGCCCCTGGAATTTTGCCTTCACAGTCAAGTTCTACCCTCCTGACCCAGCCCAGCTGACAGAAGACATCACAAGGTGAGGATTGTGAAGAGAAGGGTAGTGTGCTGCTGGTCCTGTGGCACTGTGAGTGGGGCTGGGCATGCTGGCTCTGGGAGACAGGGCTGTATATGATGAAAGTAGCAAACACAGATGCCTTCCCCAGCCAGAGCATCTTAAGAAAGCAAAGGATACAAAGGAAAACAGGACCAAAGTGCAGAGGTCAGTGGGAACTGACCTTCACCTCAGAGATGGCGTTAGAGGGTCCCCCGGGATCTGTGTGCCTTTAAAAGGACAGATGGATCTAAATGTGTGACTGGCAGCATGGTTCTTCAGGTAGAGGCTCTGGCTGCACAAACCTGACACCTTGAGTCCAGTCTGTGGAAGCCATGTAAAGACAGGAGAAAAGCAATTCTAAAGCTGTCAATTAAAATGGTTACTGTCAGGCTCGGAGATATCTCTAACCTATGGAAACTGGGCCTGAAAGTTTAGTGAAGTTAAATGTTTTAGATATTTCTGTTTGAAAAAAAACACACATTTTAAATCTCGCCAGCCAGTGCAAACTTTTGGTAAACTCTGTGGAAACCCTCCCTGGGCAGACGACCTGGCAGGCATAAAGTCTGATGTTCTGAGTGGAACACCAGCCTGTGGTGTTGAGAAGGACGGATGATAGGCTGTGCGTGTGGGAGTTTGATGTCTTCTGTGCAGGTCAGGCATGTGGAGGTGAAAGGAAGCATGTGCGTACCGTGGAGGCTGTTGTGGTGAACGTGGGCCATCTAGGTTCAAGTGACCCGAGAATTGGCAGTGGGGACCAAGCATCCTTCAGGGTAGTGCTTTCGTGGGCTCACCCTGCCTCTGGGAAGCAGGGCAGGGAGAAGCCCCTAACTGTACGTCCTGTCAGAGACAGGACCTCATCACATGATATCCCGCTCTGGTACCATTCCACCTTTGGAGTGGGCCTTACACTCCAAAGCCAAGGACTTGGCGGTTCCTGCCGTGGGAGGGACTGCTTAGCTGCCCTTGCTTGCTCACACTGGGTCCTTTTCTTTCTTTTTTCTTTTGTTGGGGTACTAGGAATTGGACCCAGGGCCTCCTGCATCTTAGACAAGCACTATACACAAGTTATGTCTCCAGCCCTCTTCTTATTTTAAAATAATATTTATTATTTTAATAAGATGATAAATGGCTTATTTTAGTATTATTTTATTGATGTGTAGGTGCCTGTAGAGGCCAGAAGCAGGTGTTAGATATCCTGGGTCTAGCATTTCAAGGCAAGTTGAATGACACTGCATGGGTTATGGGAACAGAACACAGGTCCTCTGGAAGTACATGTTCCTAACCACTGAGCATCTTCCTAGTGCCACTTCTTAAGAAAATTTGAAACAGTTTCAGTAAGCTTCCTGGGCTGGCTTTGAACTTCTGATGCTCTTGCTTCAGCCTCCTTAGCCTAAAGTTATCGGCCTGTACCACCAGGCCTGCCCACTGTTAATGGCAGTATACCAAGTTTCAAGACGCTGTCTCTGGCCGTGCGAGAGACAACAGATGTTTCTGAAATAGAGCAGGTCCCAGGCCTTAGCCTCATTAGCTTCACTCTGCGCCCTAAGATCAGCTTGGGGCCAAGGTGACAGCAGCCATCTCCTAACCCATAGTTTTAGGCCAGCACAGCACCAGAATGTGTCTTCTCTGTGCCAGACCCTGGGCCTGGGGCTTCCAGAGACACCAGGAGGAAGGTTAAGCCCTGTCCAGCACAGATGGCTCCAGAAGGTGGGGTTGTGGGAGCAGCTGATTTAGTCAAAAATAGTGAGGCCTTAAATAAACCAGTCAGAATGACAAATTGATTGAAGTGAAGGGTTGGCAAGGATCTTTGAATTTTTAGACTCATGAAAAAATGTCACAGGCCCATGCTGGACTCCTATGATGTGTGGGCGGCTGCAGATCCTGAGCCTGTGTGTACACTGATGCTGCATGTCACCGTTACTGGCTTTGAAACAACGCCACAGAGCACTAAGTATTCTAAGTCAGAGTGACTTTAAAGGAAGAGACTTTTGGGCAGTTAGTGAAAATTTGACAAAACCCAGCAGGAAAGGGCGAGCAGGGGCCCTTGGCAGAAGTGGCCCAAACCTTCCCTCCGTGAACAGTGACCTCGGAAGTGACCACGGAATGGTCTAACAGTAAAACCATCCAACTGTGAATATAAGCTGCAGAAAATCTCAGTCTGGCGGCTGGAAACGTTTCCTTAGACCAATTTAGTTAGTAAACAATTCAGTTAGGACTGGAGGCAGAAGAAGGTTTGAGGAAAGGTCCCGCAAGGTGGTTCAGCAGTAAAGGGGCTTGCCACCAAGCCTGATGACCTGAGTTTGATCCCCAGGACCTAAGTGTTGGAAGGAGAGAATCTACTCCCAAGTTGTCCTCAGATCTCCCCACACTCTGTGACATACACATGACTCCTTCCCTCTGTATTCTCTCTCTCTCTCTCTCTCTCTCTCTCTCTCTCTCTCTCTCTCTCTCTCTCTGAATCAATGTAGAAAATAGGTTGATAAACAGGTCCACCAGGTATGTGGGATGTGGTCCAGAGGGTGAGGTATACATGGGGATGTCTCTTGAATTATGTCACTAGGTATGGTAGCATTTGCATACTAAAGCAGCCATCAGTGATAGCCACATGGATTTCTGTGTTTACAGAGTAGAAATGTCTAGAACACCATGTGAATACCTGGTGGCCTCAGAGAAGGAACTGGGAACGGCCCTCAAGAGGAAACTCAGAGACACTGCTAAAGTTTCCTCCCCTCCTCCCATCTGAAAAATATTAACTTGCAAGGTCAGGGGATGCAGCTCAGTTGGTGGAGTGTTTGCCTAGCTTGCAGGGAGCCCCGGGTTCTGTCCCCAGTGCTGCATAAGCTAGGTGTGGTGGTACACGCCCATTATCCATCCCATCACTTGGGAGGCTGAGTCTGAGGCCAGGTTGAGTTATGCAGTGATACCCTTTAAAAAAGAAAACACAGAGCATATTAGATTTCAGAATTAAACCCACATAACAGCCTGGCACAGCGGTGCATGCTATAATCCCAGCGCTTATAAGGTGGAGGCAGGAGGATTCATATTCAAGAACAGCCTGGGCTATATAATGAGTCCCAGGCCAGCCTGAGACCCTGGAAACCAACTAATCAGATGGAATAGGGAGATGGTTCAGTGGGTTGGTTCTTGCACACAAGTGTGTGGAACCAAATTTGAGACCCCAGAACCAATGTTCAAGGGCAGCCGTAGTAATGTGTGTCTGTAATCCCTGTGCCCTGTGGTAAGATGGGAGGTAGAGACAGCAGGAGCCTCACAAGTCCCACAGCCAGCTATCTTGCTGTACACAGGAGTGAACAACAAAAAGAGCCTGCCTCACGCAAGGTGATAAGCAAGGATCAGCAGTCAAGATTGCTCTCTGGACTGGAGAGATGGCTCAGTGGTTAAGAGCACTTGTTGCTCTTACAGAGGACCTAGGTCCAATTCCCAGCACCCACATGGTGGCTTATCACCATTCATAACTCTAGTGTTGAGGGATCTGATATCCTCCTCAGACCTCCACAGACACCAGGCATGCATACTGTACACATACATACACACGGGCAAGACACTCATGCACATACAATAAAATAAATAACTCTTAAAATTTGTTCTCCTACTTCCATATGCACACTGTGGTATGTGTGCACTTGCCAAACGAACCAATCAACAAAGCAAAAAAAAAAAAAAAAAAAAAAAAGAAAGAAAAAGAAAAAGAAAAAAAAAAAAACTACGCTTGGAAGTCACATAGCGTGTCTCAAAACCTGTTCATAAGACACAGTGCCCATCAGCCATGAGACATCATGTCTCTGTGGGCCAGTGAGCTGATTTTATTTGGTTCCTCTGGGCCACCTGGAGGGGTAGACCCATGCCCACTCTTTCCCTGTCTCCAGGTACTACCTGTGCCTGCAGCTGAGGGCAGACATTATCACAGGCCGCCTGCCTTGCTCCTTTGTCACGCACGCCCTGCTGGGCTCCTATGCCGTGCAGGCTGAACTGGGTGACTACGACGCTGAGGAACACGTGGGCAACTATGTCAGTGAGCTCCGCTTCGCCCCAAACCAGACCCGGGAGCTGGAGGAGAGGATCATGGAACTGCACAAGACATACAGGTGAGCGAGCCTGGTCCTGCTGGCTGCAGCAATCTCAGGTTGAAGGGCCAGGCCTCAGAGGCTGTGGCTGACATATGCCACCTGGCACTGCTCCTAACCCGAGGTGCCCGGGTACAGGTCCTGTCCATGGGCTGGGAATAACTGGGGCCATCTGTGTAATGGTAAGTAACCACTTGGATCTCCATTCCTTGAGTTCCTGTGTGGGTCAAATTTCCTGTCCTGAACCCGAGGGGATCCATTTTTCTGTTACGCAGAGATTAAACAATGATGACTTGCCTCTGGGTAAGGGTCCTGATGCCGGGGTGTTGGTAGATATTCTAAAGTTTAAATGCAGATGTCAACCTGACTATGCCACTTTGCAACCAGGGGGTGTTGATAGTACATTTCACTTCCCTGTGCTTTGGTGTGTTCATCTGTTCGGCTTGGTGCTGATCAGTATGCCCCGTGGAGCTATGAGGCAGGCTACACAGCAGATATTAAAGACATACCACATGTGGGCTGAGTGTTGCTCTCCGTCAATTGGGGCATTTGTTTTGTTGATCACGTACTTTGTTGAGTTGTTGATTGCATATTTGTTGAGTTGTTGATTGCATACTTTGTTCTGAAGTTAGAAGATAATTGGCCAGATGTGCGATTGTCGGCTCATGGCCGAACCTCTGTGAGCTCCGTTCTCACCTATAAATACACAGATTGAGATGTGTTGTCGCTCAGCCGTTGGTGTCTGGAACAGCAGAATTCCTCATGCAGGATCTTCCAGACATTGAAATCCCATAACACCCCTAAGCAATTGCAACAATCAGAGTACAATCCACTGCCATTTGTCAGTGCCTGCTCTGCAGGGAATACTACCCCGGGATCAAACGGATTTGTGGGGGTCCTGTTAAGCTGAAAGTGCTTTGGGCTCTAAGCTCAAGGTTGTTATGGGCACATTCTAAAGGGTACAGTGCCACACCTGCAGGAAGGACTCTGGTGATAGTATGTCATCCCTCTGCTTGGAGGGATCGGGGAGGGCTGTGCGCTGTGAGCTGCATCTGGAGAGGAAGATCATGAGCAGATGGCGATGACGGGAGTGAGCCTGCTAGGTAGGATGGATGCTGGGTCAACGATGGCAAATACATGCTGTCAGAGAGTTGTACGTCAGCGTGGCTGAGGTCATACTGGCTACATGGAATCTTGTTGATCAGGACACAAATAGTCTTGGATGAAGGTGCCCTGCCTGGCATCTGCCGTCCATGCCTGTCTTAGATAGCAAGGTGCCTGGGGGATCTGTGAGAGTCCTAGCAATTCATAAGCAGACAGATCAATATGAGCTTGATCGGTGCCAGCTGCGATCATCATACATCTTTGAACTTAAACCACATCGACATCTGGCATCTGTGAATCCCACTCAGAGGCTCCAAGGTGGACAGAGCAGGGGAAACGGAGGCCAGAGAACCTGAGACAGATTTGCCTTTGAAACAGCTCTGGAGCCACGTTGCCTCGAGCTAAATTCAGAGGCTGCTGTTACTACTTACTAGTGGTGTGCTCTTCAGCAGGCTACTGAGTCTTCCCCAGCACTGACTGCCTCATCTGAGAGGGACATCTGCCTTACAGAGTGTGTAGGCTGAGTGGCTACGTATATGTCATGCATGTGGAGCAGTTAATAGCACCGTGATGTATTATTCGGTGAGTGTAGCCTGCAGCCCGAGCTTCCTGGCAGCCAGAGCAAAGATGGAACTTGATCCCTGATACAACTCTTACGAAAGGAATCTGAGGACCCTGTTTCTTAAGGGAGACTAATCAGCATCTGACACTAAACTGTCTTCTGAGGGAGATGAATAGGAACCCTTGGGTGATTCTAATGAGCACTCTTTTCATCCGGGTGACCTTTCAGTCATGAGAAGCAAGTTCTATAAACTTGATACTTCATTTGGTAGAAGCGGAAACAAAAATCCTGACTCCCAGTTTAAGCCTTGTCTGCTTCCTGAAGGAAACAGACTGGGTTTGAGTGTTGCAGAAGAGGTTGATGGACAGAAATCGACGAGCCCTTGGTCCTGTCCTGAAAGCAGAGGGGAGGGTCTTGGGCAAGGCTCAGCCACCTATCTTTCTGGAATGGTGAATTCTAATGGTGACACCTACAGCTGTTTGACTGCAGCCTGGGCCTTTGCCACGCCCTCAACCATCACTTTCTTTCCTCAGGGGCATGACCCCGGGTGAGGCAGAGATCCACTTCCTGGAGAATGCCAAGAAGCTTTCCATGTATGGAGTTGATCTGCATCATGCTAAGGTACCACCGAGTTCCAGAAGCCCTCACCTTAGGTGGTTCCTGGAGAACTATAGTCACTCCGAAGCTGGTGTCTGGACTGTTTCACCTCCAACTTGGAACCTTTTGGGGTTCTCATTTCTCAAACTTCATAAACCTTTATTCTCTCATACCTTTGTCACCTCCCCCTTGGATTCAATTTCCTCACAAACCTGTTTGTGCCACCACTAGGTTGGGTGCCTGTGAGAGACAGACTGAGGCCTTAGTTTTGCCACGCTGGTGTGTGGTCCATGGCCTGACACAGTATGTTCCTAAATGTTGGTTGAGTGGATGAATGATTGACAGATCAAGTGGTTGAAGAATGGGTGGTCAGTCAGGTGAGGTGAGGGCAGGAATAACTAGGTGACCATGGGGAAATTAGGTGAGGGACTCCACCGATCCCCAGAGCTCAAGGTGGTGGCAGGCTGCCCCTACCTGGCTCCAGAACTCCCATTCCGTGCTCTCTTCTTGTGCAGGATTCTGAGGGAATCGATATCATGCTAGGCGTCTGTGCCAATGGCCTGCTCATCTACCGGGACCGCCTGAGAATCAACCGTTTTGCCTGGCCCAAGATCCTCAAGATCTCCTACAAGAGGAGTAACTTCTACATCAAGATCCGGCCTGGGGAGGTGAGCCTGGCCCACAGCTCTCTCTCCTCACTCACCCCCACACTCCAGGGGTGACTGAACCTAATAGAGTGGACCCCAGCATCTGGCCTGGGATTTTCCTACCTAGGAAACATGAACAAAGTTCGGGGGCTCATGGAAGATGGATCTACTTCATCCCTGCATCTCTTTGTAGACTTCAGACTCTGAACATAATGACTTCATATTTTGTTTAGTGTGTGTATGTGTGTATCCGCACTCATTTACATGCTCATGCATGTACACATGCACACACTTGTGCACATGTGCTATGGTCCCCATGTGGAGGCCAGAGGTCATGGGGACATTTTGCTGTACTCAGGTTTTTCATTACACCATTACTGGTTCTGGGAAGAGGACTCGGGTTAGCAGACTGAGTGGCAAATGCTTTTTATGCTGAGCCATCTCTCCATCCCTGGACATAGGCTTTCAAGCAACATATGTGCATGTAAGCATGTGTTCTCATACACATACTTTATGAGCAAAACTAAAATGACAACCACATGGATTCAGGCTACACAGAAAAAAATCAGTGCATGCACAGATATGCCTGTGTGCAGTAGCTCACTGTGTTTGCACACCAAGACATATATAGGCATGTGATGACACACAGTATGGACACAGAGGCATGCATCCACACCTCTTCCCTTTAACTGCACAGTCCCCTCAAATGCCCTTTTGGTTCTACTGCTGGACTAACTGTGACCCAGCTGGCATCCCTCGCCACTGTGCCAGCCACAGCAGCCACTCTCTGTCACCTGTAAATCGGATCCTGCCAACCACTGCCATCTCACCCCAACACACACCAACCTGCTGTCACTGTAGCAAAATACCTGATGCAATCTGACTATAAACAGGAAAGATTCGCTTGGGCTCACAGTTGGGGAGGTTTAGTACGTGTCTGATTAGCCCATGGCTTTGGGCTCCTGAAGAAGTATCACATTGTGGCAGGAGGGCATAAAAGGCTAGAGTGGCCATGACATAATAACCATGCAAAGTAGACAAGCAAGAAGTGCAAAGACACTGGCATATGAGGGCATACCCCAATGTCCTAAAAACTCCAGCAGGCCCCACTTTTTTTTTTTTTCTTTCAAAGATTTATTATGTATGAGTACACTACAGCTGTCTTCAGACATACCAGAAGAGGGCATCAGAGCTCATTACAGACAGTTGTGAGCCACCTGTGGTTGCTGGGATTTGAACTCAGGACCTCTGGAAGAGCAGTCAGGGCTCTTAACCACTGAGCCATCTCTTCAGCCCTAGGCTCCACTTCTTTAAAACTTTCTACATCTTCCAAATGCACCATACTGGGTGAAGTGTTTAACATCTTCACTTTTGGGGACATTGAAGATCCTGGCTACAACACAGCCCTGGCCTTCCAGTCTCAGCACAAAGCTCAGTGTCTGGAGAGCAGTCCTTTCTCTGAATGCTCACCCCAAGCCTGCCCAGCAAATCCTTCATTCCTCTCATAGCTCTTGCCCATATATGCAGTGACCTTTACTGATTTTGTCCTGTGTGTGTATGGTCTGTATGTCATTGTATATGAGTGTGTGGGTGGTGTGTATATGAGTGTTCAGTGTGTGGTTGTCTTAGTCAGGGTTTCTGTTCCTGCACAAACATCATGACCAAGAAGCAAGTTGGGGGGGAAAGGGTTTGTTTATTCAGCTTACACTTCCACATTGCTGTTCATCACCAGAGGAAGTCAGGACTGGAACTCAAGCAGGTCAGGAAGCAGGAGCTGATGCAGAGGCCATGGAGGGATGTCACTTACTGGCTTGCTTTCCCTGCCTTGCTCAGCCTGCTTTCTTATAGAACCCAGGTCTACCAGCCCAGGGATGGCACCACCCACAAAGGGCTGGGCCCTTCCCCCTTCGATCACTAGTTGAGAAAATGCCTTACAGCTGGATCTCATGGAGGCATTTCCTCAACTGAGGCTCCTTTCTCTGTGATAACTCCAGCTTGTGTCAAGTTGGCACAAAACCAGCCAGTACAGTGGTTGTACATGAGTATCTATATATTTGTGTGTGTGTGTGTATGTGTGTGGTGTATACATAAATGTGTGTATAGGTATGTATATCAGTGTGTGGTAATATATGGTGTGTACACAAATGTGTAAGGAGTGTGGTATACACATGAGTGTGTGATGTGTACATGAGTGTGTTTATGATGTGTAGTTGTATATTGTGTATATGTGGGTGGATGTACATGAGTGTTTTGTTAATGTACATGAGTGTGTGGTGTATACATGAGCGTATGTATATGTGTATTTGTAAATGAGTGTGTGTGGGGAGTGTACATGAATATTTATATGGGTGTACATGTATGTATGTGTAATTGTACATGAGTATGTGTGTTGTACAGTTTTACATGAGTGTGTGTATTGTGTGTTATGTACATGGGTGTGTATGTACCGTATGTACGTGAGCATGTGCATAATTGTACATGAGTGTGTTGTACATAAGTGTATGTGCATGTGTGTGCAGATGGAGGTGCAGGGTTGATTGAGGACAACTTGATCATTCTTCCACCTTATTCACCGAGGCTGGGTCTTTGCCAAAGCTAGTGCTGACCAGTATGGCTAGTCTGGCTAGGCAGGTGGCTCCTCCTTCTTCTGAGGCTGCAATTGCAGGTGGCCTGCTGCACCCTCCTGCCTTTTATCTAAGTTCTGGGGACTTGAACTCAGGCCCTCAAGGCAAGCACGTGACTCTGGAGCCTTCTCTCCAGCCCTGTTTAGTTGAGACCTCCTACTCCCTAGAATCTTCTGCGTTGATCCCTCCCGTGTCCAGCACAGGACCTGTTGTTGAAAAGGGCTCAGTCCACCCAGTTTACATGCATGAGCAGTCAGAAGTCACATGTGCCTGAGGAGAGAGTGAGCAGGTGGGCTGGTGTGTGGCCCAGGCCCCACCTTTAACACTCCCTTCTTGGCTTCTCAGTATGAGCAGTTTGAGAGCACCATCGGCTTCAAGCTCCCTAACCACCGCTCAGCCAAGAGGCTCTGGAAGGTCTGCATTGAGCACCATACGTTCTTCCGGTGAGTGGAATGTGGGGACTGGATAAGAGAGGCCATGAAGATTCAGGGGAGCAGGAGTTAGCACAGAGGCAAGCCCCATCTTTCCCTGAGTCTCCCCTTTTGGGACTTAAGTGTTGTAGTTGGGGGACACTGGAATAAAAGCCTGCTGTTGTCTGGCCTTGGGTCTGGCAGTGCAAGTTTGGTTCCTACTCCTCATCTGCATTACTCTCTTGTAGGCTGGTGTCTCCAGAGCCCCCACCCAAGGGCTTTCTGGTGATGGGCTCCAAGTTCCGGTACAGTGGGAGGACCCAGGCACAGACCCGCCAAGCCAGTGCCCTGATCGACCGGCCTGCACCCTTCTTTGAGCGTTCTTCCAGCAAACGATACACCATGTCCCGCAGCCTTGATGGAGGTATGGCTTAGGCTGGAGCTGGAGCAAAAGTGGTCCTCAGGAGACAAGGGGCTCGGATATGGCAGGTTCTCCAGAGGAGACCCAGGGTGTAAACACAGCAAGGCCTAGAGAGGAGACAGACAGTAGTAGTTGTGGTGAATGCTCCCAAGCTTGTTTTCACCAGAAAAGACCCATGAGCACTACTGCTCCTGGGCAGTGCTGGGTCAGGTCTGTCCCACAGGGATGTGACACACACTCTCAGGACTTCTCTGGGCCATGATCTTGTAGAATTCCAGGTTCTGCCACCTGATTTTCTGGGCCTCTAACCAGGAAGCTCTGCAGCACACAGGTTAGCATTCTACCAGGAGAGTGACATCATATGGTTCACATGAAGACAAGAGGACCTGGTCTGGCCCTGACCCTCTCCTACAGGCCCCATTCCCAAGACAGGGACAAATGGAACCTAGATTGGAGGGAAGACAGTGACAGAGGTTAGCCCAGAGTGGGAGGAGCTTGTCAGAGGAACAGAAACCTGGACTGTAGTCCTGAAGGTAACACTTCTTCTTTTGACACCCCCTCTTGAAGCCTCAGTTTAGCTTGTCAAATGGAGGTGGTAATTCCAAGGCTAATCCCCAACACAGAACAATGCAAATCAAGCCAGGCAGTCACTTTGCAGAGGGAACTGACATTTCTTTCTAATGGAGGCCAACCCCCAGGCTCTGGTCGTTTGCATAAAGGTTTTTTTTCTACTAAGACTCAGTCCCCAACATTTTGGGTTGTACCCAGGGTTGGTGCAGTCTTTGAGTTTGTTCTTCTTCTATTCAGAAAAGCATTTTGGGATTGTAGCAAGAGAGACTAACATTAAGGAATCCCTTTGAATTCCTGTTAATTTATTCAGAATTAAACCATTTGTAACATTTGTAACCTGCTGTGTTGAGTGAAAGCTTGGTATTGCTAGGTAATGATATACCTAGAGGTGCTCAGGGACCACAACCCAAACAGCAGTGTTTGCTGGCCCAGCACCAGTGGGAGGCTCCCTCTGGGCCAGACACTCTCTTAAATACCTAGATATGTTAGTTTATTTGGTCCTCACCTCATCTTTCTGGTATAAATAGTACTAACCTACTGATGAGGAAAATGAGGCCCAGAGAGGTTGTGTAACTTACCACTGTCACACAGCCAGGAACGGTTGGCTTTGAGATGCAAACCCAGACTCTACAGTGGTAGAAATTAGAAAGGAGCCCAAGGCAGGGGACCAGGGCATGCAGTGGGCTGCAGTGGGGAAGAGTTGTCTCTGTTGCTGATGTGGATAGGCAGTGGCGGGGCTGGCTTTCTGACTGTGTACGGGGACCTGCCTCACACAGTCACCTTGCCACCTCTGCCCACTTTAGCAGAGTTCTCCCGCCCTGCCTCAGTCAGTGAGAATCACGATGCAGGGCCTGATGGTGACAAGCGGGAAGATGATGCCGAGTCAGGGGGACGTCGGTCAGAGGCCGAAGAAGGAGAGGTCAGGACGCCCACCAGGATCAAGGAGCTGAAGGTAGGAGCCTACGGGATACTATGTACTCTGTAGCCCCTGGGGACTGAGAGGGCGACTTGAGGCATCGATGGAGCCTTGGCCTTCGTAGGTCCTAAGTGTATTCTGGCACCCTTGCTGTGGGGCACACCACGGACATGACCTGGGCCTTGGACTGGACACCTGGACACAGCAGGATTGGGGGTGGAGGTGGGCACGCTGCCCCCTTTTTGCCTAGCTTCCCTGGGTTGAGGGTGCTAACCTCCTAGGAGACTCAGACACCTGCTTACTTAACTCCTTTTCTCCCTTTTAACTGTTGTCTGGCTGTGTCTCCTCACCTGAGTAGGACCAGGTCACCAAAGGCCTCACTGTGGAGTACTAATGTGCCCTGTCCTGCAGCCCCACTCTCACTGTGGACACATACAGCCCAGCATGTGTCTGTACATGTTCCCACACCCTAGACTCAGGCACAGACAAGACAATAGCATGTGCACATGCACAGGCTTGGCTACACACAAGCTAGGTGTGGCTTCTTGGCATTGCTGAGCAGTCCTTTTCTGTCATGTAGCTCTGTCATGTGACTACAGGTCCCCTAGACACACCCTCACTGCTGGAAGCAACAGGAAACCCCAGACACACATCTACCTGTGAGTGTGTCTCCACCCATTAGGCCTCTAGTTCCCTGGCCCTTCCTTTCCCTTCCTGGGATAGCTACCCGCTTCCTGCCACACAAGTTCCTCTGTCCACCCACGACCTATGCGCAGCCTAGCAGCTTTTCTGGCCTGTATTAAATGGTGGGGTTGGGTGTGAGTGAACAGGACTACTCTGCTGGATCAGGCTGGAGGCGGTTTCTCTTACGTGTTTGCCCTACTGACCCTGCTGGTTCCTTTCCCTCCTGCTATCCTACCAGCCGGAGCAGGAAACCACACCAAGACACAAGCAGGAGGTACTGCATGGACCTGCCCTTCCCCCCATAGCCATCAGATTCCCAGTTCATTTGTCACCATCCCATCCCTGGCTCATGCTTCTTACCTTCAGCCTCATGCCTGCCCTCCTTCCACACCCTCTTTCCTTCTCATCCTTTCTGGTCACCACCCTCCTCATTAAACTCATGTCTTCAACTTCCAGGTCAGATTCTAGTCCCATCCATGTGCGGTACCCACCACGCAGTGTCCCTCGTCGCTGGTCCTGGTCATCTATGCTTGCCTTCCACCCCACTTTCATCAGCCAGTTCTGTGCGTCCATTTAGCTCCTCCCTCCACTCCCACCCTCCCTTCCTTACCATCACCTTCTCCCCACACCCCATCTTCTCTGTGTCCTTTGTATCTCTTGACAACCAGATGTGAGGGTGGGGCCCGGGTGGGGAAGGAGGAGCATCAGCTCAGTCAGACTTCAGTCCCACCCCCTTGTGAGTGGGCTGCTGGTGCTTCCCTGGAAACCTCCTCTCCTCTCTCTTTTCATCTTCCTGCTCTCTGCTTCCATCAGCCTTCGCCTCCCACCCCCACCTGTTGTTCCCTTTCATGGCATCCAGACCTCTCCGGACCGGTCAATACAAGAGAAGCAGTTTATTCTTGTGGAGAGCAGGCCATAGAGCCTGGTCATGGGATCCTGTGGTCTGGGCTTCAGCCCAGCTCTACCACCAACTCTGAGTCTTAGAAACACTTGGTGGGCCCTGATCTCCAGCTACCCCATAGGGCAGGCATATTACCTGTGACTCCAGCTATACCTGCCTTAATCTTGTGCCAGGCCGGGACACTTACCCCTTGGTATCTCCAAAGCCTTTAAGCTCTAGGAATTTCGAGCACAGCTTACCCACAAGGCCAGCAGGCCCATTTGGGATCATCTCCTGTTAAGACCCACTCACCACTGAGGCCCGTTCTTGAACCCTGGGCAAAGTTCACTGAGTTTGACCTCTCAGAGTGACACTGTGTGGCCACCTTCGCCTGGGAGGGAGGCCTGAGGTCCAAGCAGGTGTCTGGGGAGAAGGCAGAAGCCTCCGTTGAATTGGCTTTCTTCCTGGGAAGGTTTGAGAGTAGTAACCACAGTGATTCTTAGAAGCTAGAGATAAGTCCAGGGGAAGATTCTAGCCTTACGAAAAGGCAAGATTATCTCCCTCAAATAGCCTTGCAGATAGTCTTTGGGCTGCCTGCTCACTTCTCTCTGTCCCAGAAGCAAGTGGGTGACCAGCATTAGCAGCTCTCTGTGGTTCATCTTTACTGGACCCAAGCACACTCCTCAATCTGAACATTGATTAATTATCGACAAACCTGGGACTCCAGCTCTACCTGAATGATTCTTGTGCTAGGCCTTGAAGCTCAGCTCTCTTCTTCTTAGTCTTAAATGTCTTTCCCCAACACAAACTTCACTTCCAACCCAGCATCCTGGTCTCTGAGGGTGCCTGACTCTTTCTAATCTTAGAGAGTAATTACTCAGAAGGCATCTGGAAGGTTCTAGGTGATGTATAAGGCAGTAGCTCATGACAGAGAATGCTGCATAATCTTTTTCTGGTCCTGAATAAAGGAACAGGGCCCAGTTTTTAAAGTGATCCAGTTTAGGCATATTTTTATCCCAGGCTTCCTTGGAGCCTAAGCAGTTGGATAGGGCCACAGAAGAGCCCAGACTGCATACTATTAAGTACAGTCTTGACCAGAGGAAGGAGCCAGGATTCAAGAGGATTCTGGAAAGCCAGCGAGCCAGTGCAGCTCAGTACAGACCAGGGATGTCTCACCTCGGTACATGCTGCCCACTGTGCCTAAATCATAAACAGGAAAGCCTGTGCCTAACTTGGTCTGTGCTCAGAGCACAATGGGAACCCAGATGTGAGTGTTCAGTGGAGTTGACTGTTCTTCGGTAAGGGAGGCAGGAGAAAAGAAGGCATGACATCATCCAGGCACCCCGTGCTCCTGGTCAGCACACCCCTTGGAGTTCATTGTCTTTGCTTTCTTGGCTCCTTGGACTGTTCTGAGGGGAACAGTGTAGGGATGGGTAGCAAAGGGTGGTGATGATGTTCTTCCTGTGTCATCTTCTGCTTACAGTAGGTCAACTTACACCTCTTCCCTCTCATGCCTAGTTCCTGGACAAGCCCGAGGATGTCTTGTTGAAGCACCAGGCCAGCATCAATGAGCTCAAGAGAACCCTGAAGGAGCCCAATAGCAAACTAATCCACCGGGACCGAGACTGGGAGCGGGAGCGCAGGCTGCCCTCGTCGCCCGCCTCCCCCTCCCCGAAGGGCACCCCTGAGAAAGCCAGTGAGGTAGGTATTATGCTGTGACCCTTGACAGGGACTTTGAGTAAAGAGACACAGGGTGGGGGTGGGGGCTAAGTATATATTTACATTTATCTGCCACACAAAAATGTGTCCCCTTGTTGCTTGCAGACTAGTGGGATGGGGAGGCGGGTTAGGCTGAGAAAGTCAAACCCGCTAACCACTGGGTCCTAGGGACCATCTTAAAACATGGAAAATGCCAAAACCTCATGGTAGCTTGTTTGTATTCCCCTTCAGTCAAGCAAAGAAAAATGGGGAAAGGGTGTTAGAAACTCGGGTTCCGCAACCCCATGTGGGACCCACTGAATCAGCTGTTTGCCAGGAGAGTTTCAGGGAGCCAGCGTTTTTTTGTTTTTTTGTTTTTGTTTTTGTTTTTTTTTTAAACGAGTGCCTCAGGCAAGTGTCTTGCATACTCAGCTTTAAGAATCCTGGAAACCCTACCCAGGGGCAGACCCTTTGGGGCTTATGTCAAAGTACAGGGAGAACATGGTTCCTCTTGGAAGGATTCTGTAAGTCTACTATACCAACCTCAGTGCTCCTGAGGCTTTCCCAGAAGTACCCCATGTGTCCTGCCCTCCAGGGTGGAATCATGGGGCTATTTTCTTAATTGAGAAAGATGAAGATAGGATTTGGGGAAATCCCATATCTATACCCCAAGCTGCTATTATTATTATTATCATCATCATCATCATCATTATTATCATTATTATTAGCACTCAGCAGTATTTACCCCAATTCCAGTGTAGGCACCTTCCCTCTCAAGCTGCTCTCCTCTGACCACCAGATGGATCATGGTCTAGACTTAGGCTCCTGGTTCCATTACCTGTCAGTGGGAGGACTCTGAGCTTGTTACTTAATCTCTTTGAGGCTCTGCTAGGTGAATAAGGATGTTTATAAAGGTCAGATGAAACAATGCTGGGAGAGGGACCACATGGCCACCATTCTGTCTGATATGGAAAGCTTGGTGTTCCTTATGGAGTCCCAGGATTGCCCCTTGCAGAATTCCAAATCAAAGCTGGAGGGGCCCTGGAACCCCACTCTGCTGAAAGGCTGTCTTTTACTGAGACCCAGAAAGACAAAGACCGCCTCGCCATGACGGCTGCGTTTGTTGCGTTCCACGAGTCATTGTACGTGTCTTTAATTCACAGCTGACTTGAGGCGAGAGCAGAGCGTGTGCAGGCGAAGTCAGCTGTGTGCCTGCTTTCTCTCCAGTGCTTTGAAAATTGGTGATGCGGCCATGATTTAATTCATAGAGCATTTGATTGAACTGGTACTTTCCATGGTCTGAGCTCACTAGATAACAGAGGGCTTGTCTCATGAGGCATAAAGCTAACACAGCTGGGATCCCATGGCTGCCAACATCACACAGTCAGGGTTGTTTGCGGGGCCTTGAAGCCTAGTACTCTAGAAAGGTTTCTACACCTAATAGCAGAGGTGACAGACTTAGACATTGTGACATGACATTGTCAACTATGCATGTCTTGATAGACATTTGTAGTCACCTAGGATGCACATGGTCCCTAGGCTATAGATTGAACAAGCCCCTCTTTTGAGGGCTTCTGAGGTCCCAGCACAACCAAGACTCAGACTGGACTGTGGGTTTGATTTAGTAAGTTTGTAGTCCTCTTGACTGTTCATTCCCTCAGGAAAGACTTGGCCAAGGTGACTTCTAACAGTTCTGAGATGGACCATGTCTTGGCCAAGATGCAACTGAAGTGTGATGGAGAGCTACCCAAAGGGTGAGATGCCAGCAGAGAAAGAATGGGTAGATGACCAATGTTGGTGAGCTAGGACCAGAGTTGAGGGGTGGGCCCCACCTTCTGGTGACTACTTGAACTGCTGGCAGAGGGACCTTATTAAAAATGGAGGCTGTTCAGCCATTTCCTTAGCCCTGAAAACTGCAGTCACCATGCCTGGAGAGTACAGGAGCCCACCTTAGAGCTGTGGACCGTTTAGAACTGACCTTTAGGCTCCTTGGCATGTATGGGTTCTTTAAATTTGCAAAAAGGGGAGGAGTCATAGACAAGAGCTTGACTCTGTCCTCCAGTGGGTGATGTCACTTCTATGAGCTTCATTGCATAGGTATCTTAAAGGGACCAGAATGTCATTCCATTGGGAGGTCATTGGCAAGGTTAACTGAACAATGGAGGTGTAAGCTCAGTGTCCCCTAAGAAATGTTGATAGTTATGGGGCCACTGCTGAAGGTGACTGGAATCCCTGGCCCACTATGGCTTTATGGAGGACCCTACAAGGGCAAACCACCCAGAACTCCCAGAGACATCTCTAAGCTTGTTGGGTCCCACTCAAGCCAAGGAGGAAAGTCCATTGGTCAAACCCATGTAGTTTGAAAGCCAGTTGTGTCGGGGGTTAGTGGTATGGATGCGTGCATACATGTATTACTCTGTGTGTGTGTGTGTGTGTGTGTGTGTGTGTGTGTGTGTGTGCGCGCGCGCGCATCTTCCTTAATCACTCTCTACTTTTTTAATTATATTTTTTGTTTGTGTGTTTATATGCAGTGTGTATGTATGTATGTGTGTGTGTATGCAGTGCATATGTCTGTGTGTTGTATGCGTAGAGGTCAGAGGACAACTTTGCAGAGTCTCTTCTTCATCCTTGTGGGCCCTGGGGATTGAACTTTGGTTTTCAGGCTTGGCAGCAGGCACTGTCACCCAGGAAGCCATCTCAGCAGCCCTCTACTTTATTTTTTGAGATAAGCCTTTCACTGAGCTGGGAGCTCACTGATTCAGCTAGTCTGGCTGGCCAGTGGGCTCCAGGGATCTGCCTGGCTCCATCTCCCCAGAGCTCGGACCACACCTGGCTTTTTTTTTTTTTTTTTTTCTTTTTCTTTTTCATGTGTTCTGGGGATCTGAACTCAAAGCCTCACGTCTGAGCAAGAATGTTACTGATTATAGCATCTCCTCAGCTTCTCAAGGACAACTTTTAAAAGATATGACTGTGACCCCACCTACAAGTTTGAACCATAGTTTAAGCCCATGGTACCTCTGGCAGGCTTGAAGCCAGAGTCTAAATGATGGTACTCTAAAATCCCTCAGAGTGTTAGTGAGAATGGGGGATGGACAGAAGCCTCAGGATTGCCTTGCAGCTGACCACAGCTGTTGTTCTCTGTCTTGCCCCTCAGAAAAGGCTCCTTTCCGACTAACCCTACGAACTAACATGATAATATTAGGGCTACAACACTGGACTATTTAAAGACTATGTGTGTCTCTCCTGCTCTCTTTCTCTCTCTCTCCCTATCTCCCTCTCTCCCTCTCCCTTTCCCCCCTTTCCCCTCTCTCCTTTTCCTCTGGCCTGGGCCTCCCTTGCAGGCCCAGAGGATCCAGGACACTTCTCAGCAGAACTTGGTACCTGGAACAGCAGCAGGCTTGGAAATGTTCACTCAGAAAAGCCTCGCAGCATCTCCTGAGGTTACTGTCTCCATTTTCCCCACACCCCTTTCCCCTGGGCCTCCAGCTCATCCCTGTCAACCATCCAGAATCTTAAGAAAGCCCTTTCCCTGGGGTGAGGGGAATAGGCCATACTCTGCCATGAAGGGGATAAAAGAGGTGGTCCATATGTCCTCGTGTTATAAATGGCAAGTGTCCCTATCCCAGGGATACACAAAGGGCCAGCCCCTCCCTCATCTGTTATTCACCAATAAGGACAGGATTGCAGCTATGCCCAGAAGACAGAAAAACTGGTTGCCTCTAACTCCAAAGGGGCAAAGACGTGATCCTCTCTGGGGGCATGTTCTGACATTAAGATTGGGATTAAATGTCTTGACCCTTAAATGACCCTTGATCCTGAGATCTTTCTGTGTTTAGAAGCTTGACTATAGTCTGTGGGTTAGGGCATAGTCTTCCTTCCTTCCCCTGCTTCCAGCCATCGAAACTCACCAGACATTGATCTGAGTCTCCAGGAAGGCAAAGGTAGATAGATGTCTTCCTTCCTAAAGCATCCTTGAGTTTGTAGAGAGGCAATCCTAAGTGAAGGGGCATTGTTTCAGGGTCCAGACAAGCGTCGGGTTAAGGGTTCTTGAGGCTTTCCATGGCCCTGTGTGGGTGCTGGAGATGGATCCCCACATTCCCCCTGTCTGCTGAGGTTTCATAATCTATCGGAGTTGGAGTCTAGTGATAGGAAAACATCCTTTATCCAACCTCTGTGCCCCATCTGCCCACGAGGCTTGTGGGGATATAGACCCTGTTTCCCCCACAGAGAAAACTTCTGTGGCTGATGTGAGTTTACTGTGAGTGTAGGAAGGATATGAGCACGCTCTAGACAAGGGAACATACAAACTGCAACTCCCCTTGAAGTCTCAGTGTAAAAATAAAAACAAACCCTTCATCCTCTCCTGAGGGCAATGGGGACATGGAGATGCCCTGATGTCTGGAGATGCTCTTAGAAACAAGGACAGTGCCTGTGTAGGGACTGAGCCAAGTGTGCACCTTTCTCCAGGGACCTGCCACATCAGCCTTCCTGTTTCATCTATGGTCAACAGCAGCATTCGTTCCTTCCTGCCTCCCTGTCCCCTCCCCATCCCCCCTCTGTCTTACCCCTCCCTCCATTCACAAGGTCTTTCCATGTGGCCATAACTGGACTCAAATATATGGTCCTCCTGCTTTGGCCTCCCAAGTGCTGAGCATGAAGTTTTCTGTCCTTCCAACTGAAGTCTGTCCTTCTGATCAGGGCTTCTTCTTGATACTTAGTGGCCATGGACCTGCTCTGCATCCTCCCTGAAGCTGTCCCTTGAGAAACTGAACACCCTTTTTCTGCACCTCTTCTAACAGCTTCTCCTAGGATGTTCTAGAGAGTTCCCTTCCTGGACTCCCTCTGCCCCAAATGTAATCGACAGTTCCAGATGGGGCCTGAACAGCCAGGAGTCAGTGGAGCTGCCCTCTGGGGTTTCTTCTTGTCTGCCATGAAGTAAACCTTCTTCCACTCCTGTGTCTGGAGCAGAGGCAGCTCCATCACACGGCAGAGGGCACTCTAAGCAAGGCCCTGGAGAACCAGGGACCCAGGAGAGAATCCCATGGAGGCTGGCTTATCCCCGGAGACCTCAATGTTGCACCATCTTGTGACTCAGACCAGATGTGGCTTTACCAGTGCACTGGTGCCAGTTGTTCTTTCCTTTCATAAACGGTGCCCCCACCCCACCCCATCTGTCCTTAACTGTCGCTATTTTAACATCGGAGACTTTGTCTCTTCCCTCAACATTAGTGTGTGATCTTCTGCAAATCCCTTCACTGGGAGCCTTGGTTTCCCCGTCTGCAACAAGGTTGCCAATTGGAGTAAATTTAATTATGTAGATGAAGGGCTGGCACTGCCTGGCATCTAATAACTAAACATTACCATGTGTTTCCCTTCTCTGCCTCTAGAGCCCTTCCATCTGTGCCAGCTTCTGCCACGCACGCTATTGCTCATCTAGCCTATTTGCTATTTGGAATTGGAATGGGAATATTCCAAAAGGGGCCTCTTTGGTCAACTTTGACCATCATCACCAGGCTTAGATGCTGAAATTGAAGCAGCTGACAGAACTTGCTTCCTGGGGAGATGAGACAGGTCCTTTACCTCTGCAGACTGGCAGAACAGGTCCCTCTGAAGCTTCAGGTACAGACAGCTGAAAACTACATCTCAGAAAGCTGTACCAGACTGAGTCTGGACCTCCCCTTCCTTTGATCTTTCTTATTGGCAAGATTCTCTTAATGAGGTCAGACTCCCTGACCTGGGAAACATGTCTTGCAGCATTTCCTTAATCCGTCCAGCTCCGTCAGATCATATGGGCTTGGCACTCGTCACCAAATCACAGCCTGAAAAGGAGCCCTGATTCTGGGAGGAGTTTCAAGCACACCTTATCATGGAGGCAGTCTTGGGAGGGTGAGAATATTAAACTTCAGAGACCTCAGAGTCATGTCTTGGGTTCTGGGGTCTATAACTAAGCGGTGGAAAGTTGTTTTCCTCCCCTGCGCCTAGATTTGAAAGTTGGATTCCATGTCTGTATCTTGAAGGCATTAAGTGAAGGCTGTGACTTCAGGTCTCAGAGTGCAACTTCCCCAGGGCTGCTAGGTGTTTGCAGTATGAATTTATTAGACCTCTGATGAGATTTTGTGGGAAGAAAGTGTTCTACGGTCCCAGGAATAAAATCCCAATGGTCTTAAGGCTCCAGTAATGATTCGAGAAGCAAACCCGTCATTACCCCAAGCTGGTGGGAATGGATAGGGAACTGTTCTGTGAAGTCTGACAGTGCCACACTGTCACTTGGCTCTACTGTCTGTGGTCCTTTCCTTCTGTGGATGATCTGGTCAGTTCTTTGCTATTTTCCATAGATTTTCTTGTTAGGATTCTCCAAGAATTGGTCTTAAAATTGTTTCTTTTGGGCTGAACCCCAGAATGTTCAAGATGTTTAAGCCATTGCTCCAACTGGTGCCTTTGATAGACCTGTTTCCCCAGAGAGAGGTGACGCTGGATGTCTCTGGAGCTCTTTTGCCTCAATGGCCAGAGATTCCTTGTGGTATAAGTGGCTTCCCCTCTGACAGTGGGAAGTATTCAGTTACAAGAGGAAGAGGCCTAGCCCTGTGGATCTCCCCTTTCTCATTGTTCCTAGGGGGGGCACAAGACCCTTTGGAATCAGTGATTGAAAAGGGCCTTACTGGGAAAAAGAACTTTGACAATAATGATGGGCTTTGTCACTGCTTTCTGTCCCTGCCCAGTGTGGGGGACACAGCATCAGACCCTTTGGTGGTAGATTGGTCCTTTTTACAGAGGGGAGTATCCCTCAGCTGCCTGCTATTTCATGTTAACTCTTCTTGCTCCAATTGAAACACAGGGCTCAGAGCACTGGGTATTTATAGAAAGAGTGTACACTAGGCCGGAAGACCTTGGCCTCCTAACAGTGGCCGCCACACAACAGGAAGAAAGTGAAGCAAGCCTCACTGAGACCCTCGCTGATGGCAGACTCTCCAAGGTAGACATTCTGGTGGACAAGTTCAAAGTTGAAGTGGCCACAGAAGAAACAGTGGGAGCCAGAAGAACAAGGACACAACAGCGAGGGAAAATGATCGCAAGTCCAGAAGACTCTGAGACCATCAGGAGAGGTCCCAGAGAGGCTATTCAGGCTGCAGCCTACACATCAACAGACAAGCTTCTCGAGGGCTCCAGGCTCAAGATCAGGAGCCACCGAGTCTCAAATGGCCAACTAGAGAACCAAGTAGAATTGAGCAAGGAGCTGGAGAGGCACCAGACATGCGGAAGACCAACCACTCCGGGGGCTGGGCCAGTGCAGGGAGAGGTTCTTTCTCCTGCATCGGATAAGGGGGGACTCCAGTCCTTCCTGTTGGATCCGGCCCAAGCAGAGGCCAGAGCTGACTCGAGCGATGAGGCTGACACCTCCTTCACAGAGAGGAGCTTCTGTCTGGACCATGGAGAGAAAGACTCCGAAGATCAACTTCTAGCCCCACCCTCAGAGGATAGAGAAGAGCTCCTGGATGTCCCTCCCAGAGATGGGGCCTGGCTGGCACTAGCAGGGGTGCACACAGAGAACTGGGAGCCAGAGTCCTCAGACCCAAGGGCTTCTGCTCCAGGTTCCATCCAAAATAAAGATGAAGCCCAGATGACTTCCTCAGCAGAAGAAGCCTGGTCCCCCAGGGACCATGGAAGACCTGATGACCTGTGGGGAACTTCTGTTGGTCAGATTCTTGAAGAGGGCTGGGAAAATACACAGCAAAGACTAGAAGGAGAGTCAGCCTACCCAGTGGCCAGTGGAGCTGGAGATAAGGTCCCCACGAGTATAGACTGGATGGGAAAGACTGAGAAAAGCCCCCCAGCGAGATGGAAGAAGAACCCCTCCAGTAGAGGAGGAGGGGTGCATCTCGATGCCCAGGCTTGTGCCCTTCTGAGAACCATTCCTCCTTGTGTTAGGAAGCCAGCGAGGCCAGACCAAGGCAGCTTCTTGTCCAAAGAGAAGGGGGCAGTTTCCACTAGTGCGGTAGAATCTGAGAGAGAGGACAGGGAGACAGTCACCCCGCTGCCAGTTTCCTCTGGTCACGATGAGGGTATGGCAGCTATGGAGAACACTTCTCTAAGTCCAGTCCCTCCTGGGTCGGGAGAGCTTTCGGGGTCCAGGGGCTTCTTTAGAGATCAGTTCCCTGTAGTCCTCAAATACATTCATCTTCCTGAAGAAAGCCCAGTACCCAAGGACCCACGAGGTGAACGAATAGCACCTCCAGTTGCCAGCAGGAAGCCCAGAGTGGCCCCTGAAGGAACCGGGGGACCTTCACTCCTGGGGTTGATGATCCCTTCAGGAAAGCAGGAGACTTCACTCCAGAATAGGGACCGAGGGGGTTCCCAGGAAGATATCAGCAAGACCTCAGTGGCTAACAAAATTCGGATATTTGAGACTCAAGGAGCTGAGACTTGCCGAGCCAGTCAGGGTGAACTGAGTACCCTTCCACATGAGCTGACTTCAGAAGCTTCCCCAGGACAGGTAGAACAGCAAAATGAGCTTCTAGACTTGGGCTTTGTCCAACTCCAGCCCCCTGGGGACCTGGCCAGCCCCAAAGCTACCTGTTCTTCTGTCATGCCTCTCGCTAACCAGCACTGTGGGGTGGGCACCCCAACCACCTCCCACCAGGAAAGACGCCCAGACCCAGAGCTCGTGTCCCCTGACTCAGGCTGTGAAACTACGCTGGAGGAAGTTACTGGGGTAACTGGCCACGTGAGCCCCTGCACCCACTAAGTCCCCAATTCTGGAGGCTGACCGCATGCTACGTGGCTTCTTAGAAGCATGATTCAGTGGCCCTCACCACTCCTGCAATGACACTGCTTGTTCGTCCTTAGAAGGTCTTCTACATGGTCCTGAGATAGCCCAGGCTGAAAGATGGGGCCATCTGCTTAGCTCTTGTTAGCTTGTTAGCGTCCCCAGCCTTTGCTGTGACCTTATGTTCAGAGGATCACACAATGGCCACAGAAGGAGCCAGCAGCAGCAGATTACATACTCGCTTTGCCTTGCTCCTCCCACCTGCTGGATTTCTCCCTGTCATGCTTGGCTTATCCAGTGGTCTTTCTTCATCCTTTCCCATCCCTGTATCCTACCTTGTAGAAGCTGACAGTTCCAAGGTTTCCTCCACTGTTTCCCTCTCCACCCTCCTTCTACCTCCTTAAGACTAACTGTCTTCTCTAATCCAGAGCAAATCCGGAGATGCGGGCAGGGAAGACAAGAGCTCCTTCGACCGCTTAGCGCCAAACACCCCTGGAAAGGGGGGGCGTCTGAGATTCGCCAGCCCTCTCGGCCCTCAGGTCTCTGCAGTCCCTCTGTGCCCGATGACTTTGGTCATCTTCATCCAACTGGGATGCGCCGTTCCCCAGATTCCCACCTGCTCTAGTAGCAACCCCCTTGTGGCTGTTTTCACTCTGGCTTGTCTGCGATGTATTCTCACACCTCTCAACCTTCTGGAACCTGGCCACGTGGAGGTGGTTAACAAGTGAATCTCTGAAGTATACTGAAATGAGTTTTTTCAAAATATTTTATGGGTGTTAGATTGGTCTTGAAAAAAAAAGTCACAAACTAAGCCAAAAAAAAAAAAAAAAAAAAAAAAAAAAAAATGCACGCATGGTGTTTAATCCCTGACAGGCCAGTTGAGAGGTATGTATCTAGGACAAAGTTTGCTGGTTCTCCTTGGGTGTTCCCTTGGCCTGCCGTTGTCAATTACACTGATGTGGCCAGAACTTCCTCTCAATGGCTACCATCAAGTTCAAAATGGCACTGGTGTGGCTCCCAGGAAGCTGGAGTCCAGAGGGCCTGGGCCAGTATCTCTTCTTTCCCTGGATACTGCTGCCCCTCCCCCAGAGGCTCAGTGCAATTGACAGGCTGCTGGCTTCCTCTTTGTTCCTTCAGCTCCCAGCTCCAGCCTCTCCGCCACCTCTCCCGGGTTCCCCTGAACCCCTGTCCTTCAGTTTGCCTCTCAATGCCGCCTGCACGGATGGGCCTGTGGGCCAGGCCTCCATCCCTGCCTTGTGCACAGTGCCGCTTCTGATAGGCTTTTGGATCTTAGCCTTTGAGGGGCCTCCTGTCCAGAACTGGCTGGAAGGATGTTAGCTTTGTACTTGCTTTGGCATCCACGTGAGACCCTCCGCAGGAGTATCCCCACTCTCAAGAAGGTTTTGTTTTATGCTTGGTTCCAAGGAAATCTTTCTGGGGTGTTTTGTTTTCTTTTGTTTTGCTTTTTCATTTCCTGACCTGTTCTTTCACTTGGGAACATCACTACAACCTTGAGATTTCTTCTGGCATTCACCATCTTCACCTCTCTCTCTCCCCTCCCCACATCCCCATTCCCCTGATTTTATCTGGCCATAGAGAGCAGGGCTGAGGGAGGGCTCGGACGAGAAAGTCAAACCACCACGTCCACGTGCCCCAGAGAGTGACACGGGAGATGAGGACCAGGACCAGGAGAGGGATGCGGTATTCTTGAAGGACAACCACCTGGCTATTGAACGCAAATGCTCCAGCATAACGGTCAGCTCCACGTCCAGCCTGGAGGCTGAGGTGGACTTCACGGTTATTGGCGACTACCATGGGGGCGCCTTTGAAGACTTCTCCCGAAGCCTTCCTGAGCTCGATCGGGATAAAAGTGACTCTGAGACAGAGGGCCTGGTGTTCGCCCGGGATCTCAAGGGGCCCTCCAGCCAAGAGGATGAATCTGGGGGCATCGAGGACAGCCCAGATCGAGGGGCTTGTTCTACCCCAGAAATGCCCCAGTTTGAGGTACAGTGGAGCTTCATGAAGAACAGGGCACTGCATGTTTAGAGGGCTCTGGACCATGAGTAAGCAGAGCAGCCATCGGCTGCAGCCTGGAGCTCGGTCTGGTGTTGCATGACTGCCCCTCGTAGAACAGCATGGTTCTGCAACCGCATGTTCACCACTTCCAGGTGCTCCATGGTATTTTAATCCTGTGACCCCATCACCTGCTGAGGTCAGGTGATGCATTACTGACTCCTTGACCCCTGACTGTGCTGCATGGCACCTGGAGAGAGCATGTGTCCGTGGACTCTGAGGCTCCCACAGCTGGTTTGAAAGCTGAGTGGTTTTCCTTGATGCAGGCCAGGGCCTGGAGAAGAGGCAGTTATTTAAACCCACCAGGGCCTGAGACATTAGGGGTGGCAGTGGAAGAGAAAGCACAACACATCCTTTGGGGAGGATGCAGGGCCAGCGTCTGAGGTTCTCTGCTTTGGGGGGGGTAGAGCTGCACAGAGGATTTTCAGAAACTCCTCCTTGTAGATGATCCCCACCCCCACCCCCAGACAGTGAACACTAGCTTTTTAATCCTGGGACATACTCCAGGCTGTACCCTCTGGGTGGAAGGCTTGTTCTCCCTGCCCATGCCTCACTGATCCAGGACAGCTCACACAGCCTCTCTCAGTGCTTTCTGGGTACCTGGGAGGTAGCGCCATCCCTAACACAGCCTGCTCTGCCCTCCCATGCTTTGGCTTGAACACTTCCCAGCACAGCCAGGACAGAGGCCGGTTGCTCTGCCCTTCTCCCACCAGTTGGTAGCTGTTCTACGGCTGAGGTATTCTCAGCACCAAGGGACAATTAATTGAGCAGCTAGATCGCAGGATTCTGGAAAAATCTCTCCTTTCTCCCTCTTCTTTGCAACTGCATGAAAAACCAGAGCTATTCCTTAGACCTACAGTGTGTAGCCATGAACTAGACCTGAGAGAGGAGTCAGAAGAAGCAGATCATTTATTTAGCTTGAGACACCGAGAATACAGTGTGTAAGCTGGTGGCCCTGGGGCACATCTGGCCAATCGATGTGGGTTTTTTTCTAGCTTTTAATTTTAAAAAGTATGACACTGTATTTCTTATATCATAAAAAAAAAAAAAAGCCAAAGGAATGCAAACCATCCAGAGGCCATGATAAAGCCAAACCTGAATGGAATCCCACAAGCTTTCTGATTCTTTCGGCCAGCTAACCTCCTCACCTGTTCCCACCCATTGCCTGGCCCCTGGGTAATTCCGTGTGTGTAGTTCTTGCTCTGAGCAGCACTTTACACGAAGTGACTAAAAGGTATAGACAATGTGTGTGTAAGGAGAACACTGAGCGTTGAGATTAACCATCCCAGTACAGCCTCAAAAGACATGCAGCCCCCGAGCAATGGGGTCAGGCCCTCCTCACGCAGGCTGTGGCTTTGGTGGCTCTCTCTCTGGGCCGTTCCTTGGTGACACCAACCATGCCTTCACGTACTTCTCCAGAAACTTGACCAACCATGGGGGTGGGAGAAAGCTTTCTCGCTCCTTGCATCCCTGTTGTCTGTGAAGAGGAGTTGTGTTCAAGCTTAACTTTTCAAGTGTTCCCTTTATGTCCCTGTAGTCTGTGAAAGCAGAAACCATGGCCGTCAGCAGTCTGGCAATCAGGAAGAAGATTGAGCCGGAGGCCATGCTACAAAGCAGAGTCTCCGCTGCAGACAGCACCCAGGTAACCCGCGCCCCAACTGTAACCTGACGCAGGGACCAGGCGTTTGAGCGCAGGGTCCTCACTGAAATGGCCAAGCTTTTTGGTCAACCTTTTCCTTCCCCTCATCCTCCTGGGGTCAGAGGTGGGACAGAGACAAAAAGTGTGCTTTCCCATCTGTAAATGGGGGTGATCCTGTAGGCAACCTCCCTCTTCCTGGGAGTGTTGAGTGCTCATGGCTAACAGGTTAGGGCCAGTCAGACTGCTTGCTGGGTGAGGAGAGATTCTTTCCCAGGTGGCTTGGGGGAGAGAAAAGGAGACATCTCAATCACTGTTGCTCATTTGGGCCATTTGTTATGCACGGAAGTTTCGCATTCGATTGGGAAGATGATCAGAGCAGGCCCAAATGACCGAAGAATGTGTTGGTGAGGTAGATCACTTACACCTTAGAGAAGGCTGGCCTGGCTGGGCACAACACACAGCTTAATGCACACTTCCTGTGTGTCCTCCGTGGGTCTTCAGCTTTGAAAATGTATAGGTCTGAGTTTGTGGGTGTGAGTGACTGCTCCTGGTTCTTGTCCACAAGGCTTCAGTGCTCAGTCCCCTTCTCCTGGTGGCCAGTGTGTCTCAGCTGCAAAAGGGACTGGCTGCTCAGCGGTAGAGCCCTTACCTGGGGTTCCACGCCAGCACAACAACCTGGAAGATGGCATAGAATGACACAAATGTATTTTCCAGACTTTTCCCCTACTGTTCCAGTGTGCCAAGTATGCAGCCGCTCTTGCTATCAGAGAATCATAAGCTGGGTGTCCTCAGACAGGCCTCTGCCTCCGCTGACTTGCTGTGGATTAGTGACCTTTGTTTTCAATGCAAAGTATAAAGAAACCAAAATGACCTTAAATCCCATAATCTGGCAAATCTTGTCACCAAAACATCAAAATGTCCAGCTATAAAACTCAATAGGCTGGACGGCATTATTCATGTCGTCTCCTGAAAAAATACTAACATAAATGTTCACATCTGCTCATACGTAAAGTTATTAGACAAAAGTGACCACTGACTTTTGCAGTGTATCCCTCCCTCTCAAGAAGTTTAGAACTTACTCATTTGCTGTCTCTGTCTCTCTGTCTCTGCGTCCCCCTCTTTTTTTGCGAGACAGGGGCCCTGCTAGTATCCCAATCTGGCCTCAAACTTACTGCAGCTGAGGGTGACCTTGAACTTCCTCCTGTTTCTACCTCCCATGTGATGGGATTACAGGTTACACCACAATACCTAATTTTTGTGTGTGTGTTTTTTAAAATGGAGCCTGGGCCTAGAACCCAAGCTCCATTCGTGCTAAGAGAGCTAAGTAAGCACCCCACCAGCTGTGCTGCACCCCAGCCTGGTGTCCACTATTCGGACTCCACTTGGGAAGCATATTCTAATTTGTGTTTCCGTCTCCCCTCACTGGACCCCAGATTTTTATCTTTCCCATTATTCAGTGCTGTGGTGAAGTTTCCTTGTTCATATTTCTTAGTGAACTTTAAAAAGTTTCAATTTCTGTTGTAATTAGGGTTTCTATTGTTGGGATTAAAAACCTGAACAGAAGCAACATGGGGAGAAAAGAGTTTATTTCAGTTTATAACTCTCAGGTCAATATCTATCACTGAGGGAACCTCAGCCAGGAACCTGGGGCCAGAAGCAGAGGCCATGGAGGAGTGTTATTCACTGGTTTCTCTTCACGACTTGTTCAACATGCGTTCTTTCATTTCCTCCTTCCTTCCTTCATTTCTTTTCTTTTTCTTCCTTCCTTCCTTTCTTCCTTTTCTCTTTCTTTCTTTCTTCCTTCCTTTCTCTTTTTGAGACAGGGTTTCTCTGTGCAGTGCTGGCTGTCCTGGAGCTAGCTCTATAGACCAGGCTGGCCTCAAACTCACAGAGATCTGCCTGTCTCTGCCTCTTGAGTGCCACCCAACTTCAGCCCACTTTCTTATATCATCCAGGACCATGTGCACAGGGATGACCCCGCCTCCAGTGACCTGGGTCCTACCATATTAATCATTAACCAAGAGAATGCCTGATAGACTTGCCTGTAGACCAATCTTTTAGAGACATTTTCCCAGTTGAGAGTCCCTCTTCCCAAATGACTTTATCTTGTGTCAAGTTGACATTAAACTAACCAACATGACATCAAAGGGTAACTTCCTGGGGATTGTTAAATCAAAAGTTGGGTAGAATGCATCAGCTTGCATAGTTGCTTTGTCTGATAGAGTGGTTGAAATGAAGTCTTTGAAGGACCTTGGGGCCCCTCCACAACACAGTGTGAGCACCCCCAGTGCATGCCCACTCCTGCAGTCTTTCATCTTATAACTAGAAATGCTACAAGCTGGGTGACAGGTACATGTAGTTCTGGCATCTCTAATGCCTCCTCCTCTGCCTCACAGGTTGATGGAGGTGCTCCAGTGGCAAAAGACTTCATGACAGCTCCCCCCTGCATCACCACAGAGACCATCTCGACCACCATGGTAAGTGGAACCCAGGAAGCTCCCATCTCTGACCTGCCTCTTACCCCCTCTAACTCCCTGTACCCAGAACTTGGTAGCTGCTTGAGCAGGTCCTCAGCTGCCTCGAGGCAGTGAGACAGATGACCAGATTCCTGTTGTCTGGTACGTTGGCTGCTCTAGTCTTCGGGGTTTGTTTTGTTTTGCCAGTTGAACACTGTGTAAAATGGAGGCCCTGACTCTCAGTTATCTGGGCCATTCCAGGTATGCAGGGGCAGAGAAAGGGTAAAATGATCGAATTCTCAGCATGCAGGAATCTTGAAATTCCAGGTAAATCTTACCTGCCTGAAAGCTCCCATCCCCCATCCTCCAGCCAGTCCCCAAACCAGTCACCCTCGGTGTCACAGACCACTTTCTCACCATGGCCAGCAGATGGCAGCAGTGAGCCTGGTTGGAATATTCAGAGTTTTTTTAGACACCTTTAAAGAGACCTTATGGATTTTGCTGTTTATTTTCCGTTTTACCATTTACCAATAATGAAAAGTCCTTGGTCTCAAGTGTTATCAGCTGTAAAAGAGGAATCACCCCCCCCCCGCCTTGTGTGGCTCACAGCTCCTTATGGGACTCTAGAGCAGCGGTTCTCAACCTTCTAATGCTTCCACCCTTTAATACATTTCCTCAGGTTGTGCTGACCCCCGACCATAAAATTATTTTGTAGCTACTTCACAACTGTAATTTTGCTGCTGTTATGAATTGTACATGATACATGCAGGACATTTGCTATGTGAGCCCTGTGAAAATGTCCCTAAGTCAAAACACACAGGCTGAGAACTACCACTCTTGAGCTTTTAACAACAGAACCGGACAGACATTAATCTGCACACAGGGTTTAAGTCAGATGACTTCCTGAGAAGTTTAACCTTTGGCTTATTAACTATGACTATCTACTGTTCTTTCTTCTACATCCTTTACACGTGAGAAAACTTAAATTCAGGGGGATAAAGGGATGAAGGTCACATGACCTCGGGCATTCTGACATCGGAAGTTCCACTTTCATTGTCAGTCTCTCTGTTCTGCCCGTGTCCTGACCTGTGCAAACATCAGTTCTGTGGGTCTGGGGATACAGAATGCAGTAATATCGGATCCAGATACTTCTTGAGCTATTGAGAGTTGCTTTTGAATGTGGTCCCTTGTCCAGCCCCTGACCTATACCTGGGAAGATGATATCATTAAGTCTGACTCCTCAGCAGGTGGGTTTTAAGTAAACTGATCCCAGGATCAATAAACAGCCTGTTACCAGATGGCACATGTATCTCTGATCACTTGGTTCTTTCTCTCCCTCCCAACCATTACCCTGAGGCACCAAGATACTTGTAAGGGTAAATTTAAATGTCATTATAGTGCATAGACAGATAACTTCATTCATTTCTTCATCCATCCATTCATCCATTCATTTGTCCCCCAAACCAGTGACGAGTCTCTGTCTGCCTAGCACAGGGACACGGAGCAGCAGAAGCTGCACTGCCTCCTGGGATTCCTTCAGCTGCCGTCACACGTGCCTGTCCTGTATGTAGCTCCTGGGCACACAGTGATTAGCAAGGCCCACCCTTCTCACTTCCTGGCTGCATGACCTTGGGCAAGTCACCTGAACCTCTCTGAGCCTTCTTGCCACATCTGTAGAGTGGGGTGGGAACAACACGCACATGCCTTGAAGCATTCCTGTGAGACCCAGCAAGTGCCCCATGCAAAGCCTGCAGGACAGTGCCTGGTCTGCAGTGTATCCAGATGTCCGCTGCTGCTCTCTCTTTCTTGCCTTCTTGGAAGAATCCAACAAGTTACCCTAGAGGCCACTGGGAGGAGCTAGGAGGAGGCTAGGAGGATCTGGGGAAGGTGTTGTCTAGGTGGGGACAGTGGGGCTGTTGGTACAGGCTGGAGGGAGGCGTGGTCACAGGAGGTTTCAGGCTGTGAGAGCAGGTGTAAGGTCAGCAAGGTGAAGAAGCACATCTGGGTGGCAGATGTGTACAGTAGAGGGAGGAAGGGCTGTGAAGGAGGGCTGGACCAGAGCTTGAAGTGTTTGCTGTGCCGCGTAGGATGATGTAAACTTGATTCTGGAGACAACAGGGGAATGAATAATGTCCTTAGAGTAGAAGCAAGTGGTCAGCTGCATGTGTCTGTTAGATCATTGGCTTGTGTGGAGTGTGACCTGGAACAAAGATTCCTCCTTTTTCCTTCCTCCTTCCTCCTTTTCCTTCTTCCTTCCTTCTTTCTCCTTTCCCTTCTTCCTTCCTCCTTCCCCTTTCCATTCCTCCTTCCTCCTTTCCCTTCTTCCTTCTTCCTTTCCCTTCCTCTTTCCTCCTTACCCTTCCTCCTTTTCCTTCTTCCTTCCTCTTTCCTCTCTCCTCCTTCTACTTCCTCCTTCCCCTTTCTCCTTTTTCTTCCTCCTTCCTCCTTCCCTTCTTCCTTCCCCTTTCTTCTTTTTCCTTTCTCCTTCCTTCTTCTTCCTTCCTCCTTTCCTTTCTTCCTTCCTCCTTCCCCTTTCTTCTTCCTCCTTCCTCCTTTCCCTTCCCCCTTTCTCCTTTTTCTTTCTCCTTCCTCTTTTCTCTCTCCTCCTCCTTCCTCCTTCCCCTTTCTCCTTTTCCTTTCTCCTTTCTCCTTCCCCTTCCTCCTTTCCCTTCCTTCTTCTTCCTTCCTCTTTCCTCTCTCCCCCTTCTCCTTCCTCCTCACCCTTCCTCCTTCCAGCCTCTCTCCTTCCTTCAATAAATATTTATTGAACACCCACAATGTGTGAAGTGCTGTACCAGGCACTGTAAATCTGGTGCTAGGGGAGACAGTGCCTGTATCCCTGGGGCCCATGTAAGGACAGAAGAACGTGGGAACCTGTCTAAGGGCTGTTGTTTAGCTGGAGCGCTGCCAGGGTTCTAGGGGGTCGATGCAGCCAAGATTTGGAGACTAAGAAATTCTGGAGCAGGAAAGTATACAGTATTTGGTCTCTTTTAAAATGCTCAGGAGACAGGACAGATGGGTTAGGGATAGTGTGTACTAGCCAGTGGTTCTTACAGTGTGGTCCCAGGTGCCTGTGGCAAAGGCACCTTCCCCATCCTGCTCCAAAACACCAAATTCAAAGGCTGAGAGAAGCCTGGAAGTCTGTTCACAAGTGATCCCATGTGAGAGGAGTGTGATATTTGTATGTTAGGATCCGACAGCCAGTTACCCTGCAGACCTGAGTAGTGTGAGGTGCCTATGGGGTGTTTCTAAGAAATGCCCAGGAGACAATTGGTTTTGAAGATTTGGGGCTCAAAAAAGATCTGGGCAACAGGAAGAGGGATAGTAGGTTGTGGCATCGATAAGGTGGTAGAATTTCCTGGGACTCTGAGTGGATAGAGGGGAGCCCTGAGGAGAGATAGAGGGATTGCCTTGCCCAAGGAGAACTGTGAAAGGTGGCCCTGGCTATGCATATAGGCAGGGCAGGGAAGAGGAAAGTGCCTTGTTTAGTGACTTCTGTTCTTTGATGCAAAGATGGAGGTGAGTTTAGGATGCTGGCCTCAGGCAGAAAGAGAGCACTAAGAACAAGAGACTATGAGAACATAGTCTGAGGGATAGAAGGACAAAGGGATGGTGGCTGTCCCCTAAGCCAGAGAGAACGTGCTTACACATGACCTTTGCAGTCTGGAATCCAAGGTGCTACTGGGAATGTGCCTCATGATGCCCTGCCAAGTGACCTGGCCACCAACAGCCTGGGCAGGGGCAGATGTAGCAGAGGCTAGGATGGAGCAGAAGGCTCTGTCCTCCTCCAGGCTTCAGTAGGAAGATAGTAGTCCAGCTCCTTGCCACGCACAAACCAAGACTGGGGTCCGTTTGCCTGTGATACTACATGACAGAAGCTAGCTGGAGACTATGCAGAATTGAAGGGCAGCAGAAAGAACCCTGGTGTCCCTTACCCAGATACAGGACACTGAGTCGAAGGCAGTTCCAGGGAGATAGAGCAGTTACAATCCAGGATAAGACAGGGGACCTGGCTCAAGAGTGACCATTTCAAGGGCCAAGTGCTGGTACCCAGTACCTAGCATCCTTGGAGGCTGCCTGCCCAGAGTTAACTTCTGTTTCCACCACTGACTTGCCTTGGGACTTGAGCAAACCACATACTATAGTGTTCCCTCCTGTGTGTTCTCTGTAGAATAGGACAGTTACCAAGGACTGCCTTCAGTGCTTTCGAAGGTTAAGTGAGGTCTTACGTATGCACATACCTAAGATGTGGGATGCTTATTGCCTAGTAGGTACCGGGAAATTCTTACAAGATCCGTCTACCTGCACTCCTGCATCTACCTGCAGTGTTTGTTTACAATGCCCCTCTACCTATGCTCTTCCATAAGGGTGCTATGGGATTAAGCAAAAGTCCTTTCTCACAGACAGTAGGGAAGAAGTGGCTATGCCTCAAGGTGCACAGAAGGTCCAAGACAAGAGCTTGAATGTCCTGACTTTTAGTGCTTCCAGAGAGCAATACTGTATCTTGTTTGCCATGACATCCGTAACAGCGGGGATGCAGTTCATCCTTGTCAAGTGACTATGGGAGCAAGCATGCAGGGGTGTGTGGGGTTGAGCATATGGGGGTTGAATGCCTCAGCTCTCTGCTTCTATGTCCCTTCTCAACCTGATGGTGATAATAACCACATGGTCACATGCCCCGGCTATCCTGGAGACCTATTGAACTGAGGCCTGGCCATCTGAGCACTATTGTCTCCCCAGGAGAACAGTCTCAAGTCCGGGAAGGGGGCAGCTGCCATGATCCCAGGCCCACAGACGGTGGCCACGGAAATCCGTTCTCTTTCGCCGGTAAGTAGGCAGGGCCAGCTCAGGCTAGGGGACTCGGAGCTGAGGATGCAGGCACATAGCCCACCACAAGTGCAATGAGGGGTTCAGAACCATTTGTAGATGCCCATTGGCTTCCCAAGGTATCCATCAGCGTCCCCTCATGTAACCAAACCATAGCTGGAGGTCAAAAGGACACAGACATGGGGACACACACACACACACATACACACACATGGGCATGGACACTCATGCACACACACATGCACATGTATGTACACACACAGCTGCATCAGCTTCTAGACCAGCAAGAGCAAGGAACTAGGAGTCCAGAGGCTTGGGTTCTAGGTTGATTTCTGATGGTGTCCGAGTCCATCACTACCAGGTCTTTTCCAGTGCTTTCATTCTGCTTGTTCCGAGTCTAGTCCAGAGAGAGCCTGTCCCTGCCTGTGACGGGATGAGGACCTGGGGGGGCTCTGTCTCCTGCCTGGAGGCAGCTTTTCTTCTAAAATTCTTAGATTCTAGGGTGTTGTTAGGACTGGGGGTCCTAGGAATTTTAAATTCTAAAAGTTCCAGATCCGTGGACTTGGGAATGTTCTAGGCCTAGAATTGGAAAGATTTTTGGTATTCTTGTGTAAGAACCAATGTTTTGAAGCCCTTTTCCGGGCCCCTGTTTCCCTAGCCCTGCCCAGTGCCCTGACCTGACCCCCGGGGTGGGGGTGGTTGTATTCTGCAGATCATCGGGAAAGATGTCCTCACCAGCACGTACGGCGCCACCGCGGAAACCCTCTCAACCTCTACCACCACCCATGTCACCAAAGTGAGTAGCAGCAGGCTTCCGGGCCCCAGTGGGCTGTAGGTGGGACGGTCATTTCCATGGCTGACCTTTGGCTTCTCATTCTCTGAGGCACAGAGGAGACCTTTGCCAGTTCTTGAGCGCGTTGTTCTGAGTTACAGCTGTTTGAGAAGTGGGCCTCACACTCGGTGTTGGCAGCTTGTTCGTGGGGTCATACGCTCTCCTCCAAAGTAAATCTGAACAGTGTTTGCATCTTACAGGCCTTGAGAGCCAGGCAAATTCAGTAAGCCTGTGATGAGCAGGAAGCTCCCCAAAGTCAGGAAGTGGCTTTTGGAAAAGTTGTTGTTTACCAGGGCTGTTAGTACAGGCCTCTAATCCCAGCTACTTAGAACTGACTAGACCAGGCTAACTTAGGCAACCTAGGGACACCCTGTTTCAAACTAAAAAATAAAGAGGGCTAGAGACATTTTTCAATGGTATAGTCTTTGCCTAGCAAGGACCCTATCCCAACAATAATATTACTGTCCTCCATGCCCACCCACCCAAAACAAGAGAGAGAGTAGGGTCCTGGGTCTCCCAGCAGAACACCTAAGGTGGAAGAGCCCAGAGGGGCATTTCAGCAGGAGGGGCAGACGCCGTGTGTTTACTTGTTAAGCCAATGCTAGTGAGCAGCAACCTTACTGGACTCCGGACCTGCTGGCAGTGATGTAAATGGGGCGGGCGTGCTTGAAGGCAACCAGGAAACAGCGTGTAGTTAGAAATGGGACAGGGAAATTAAGTTGCACTTGGGCCAAGGAGATAGAGTATCTGGAGGCAGATGAGACAGGCACCAGGCACTGGGGCTGATTCAACTGTGGAGGATCTTAGCCTAAAGGAAACTGGAGGGCTGGCGAAAGGTTTTAACTCGGTTTAAAGGTTTAATGAGTCTGTGGATATAGGCCTGCTGGGGGTGAAGCTCAGTGGCAGATTGTGTCTGGTGCGCACGGGTGCTGGGTTCAAATCCCATCAGTGCAAAGAAAAAAGGAGGTGTAGGACGATAGAGCTGGGGGAGTACCTGAGAAGAACGGAGGCCTGGAGTGAGGTCTTGGGTCAGCTAGAGACAAGAAGAGGACAGAGGAGGAGGGAGGCATTCCTAGGGAATATCAGCCAAGACAGCCAAGGAGTTTAAAAATGCTGAGGTCTGAGAGGCTACAACAAGGAGCTGAGTGGCCAAGGCAAACAGGAGAGGGCCTAGTCATGGCCGGAAGCCTGAACAGCCAGACAAATGGGTGTGGAGTTGAAGGTTCAGCTGAGCCACCAAAGGGAAGGACTGGCCCTCTGTCCACACTGTGCAGGGCCCTGTCTGCAACCTGGTAACTTTGTTACGTTGTCACACTTACCAGGAAGCAAGCTCTCTAACCATTAGAGAAAAAGGCCACTTCCCTGCTGGTTTTATGGGATGTCTCACATGGCACAGCCCACAGAGTATGTAGCTCAGAAAACTCCCCTCTGGATGTTACCACTCGGGGCCCCTCTTTCTCTTCACCGTTGCCTCCTTCCAGCTAGGATTTCCTCAGTCACGTCCTCCATGAGTATGCTAAACAGACAGGGCCTGACCCATCCTCTAGTCAAGCCCCCTCCTTGAGAAAACAGTGGCTGTCATAAAATATCTTGGTAAGGTTGTTCTGAGTCATTTAAGGTAGAGCTTTGTCACCATTTACATCTCATTCATATGTTCATTCAAAGACCTACATTCGGGAAAGGGAGGGGACACTGAGGTGGTCAGAATACAAGCCACTCTCCAGAGCCTGAAGCCCGGAGCCGGGCGCACTCCATAGGTGGACATACATCAGCACCATGCTGAGACCCAAAACCATGAGAGACACAGGCTCAGCGTTTGAGGAAGGCCAGACGGGATGCCTCGGGACTCTGCCAGCCAAGAAGCAGCACCTGATCTGGGCGTGGGGGACAGCTTGGTAGCTAGGGAGTGGTGACAACTCTGTGGGAGCTACTGTCTGAAGCCCCCAAACTAGAAAAGGAGACTACTCAGGAGAGCACTGTGGTCCGTCGGCTGGCAGAGGCTGAGGTGCGCAGGCCTCCTATCACAGCAGAGCTCAGAGGGGCCTCACCTTTCTCTCCCCTGCTCTCTGCTTCTCTCTCTGCAGACTGTGAAGGGAGGGTTTTCTGAGACAAGGATCGAGAAGCGAATCATCATTACTGGGGATGAAGACGTCGATCAAGACCAGGTACAGGGATAGGGAACAGCATTTCCAGGACGCAGCCTGGTATTCAGTCCCTCTTGTAATGAGTAACCTATGAATGGTTCCCCTTCTGTGCAAAGACATCCATTCCTTGCTGACTCCATCTAATCTAAGAAGCCCCCAAGAAGGGGCATCAAATGGGGACCAGAAGATCCAAACTCTAGTCTCTTCTTGTAACTGTTTAGCTTAGCCCAGCCTCAGTTTCCCCAGCTGTGAAGTAGAGACTTATGTTCTGTTCGTCCCAGAGTCAGTGTTCTGTGGTGCCTTACTATGCTACTCTGCCCGACAGGCCCTGGCTTTGGCCATCAAGGAAGCCAAACTACAGCATCCAGACATGCTGGTAACCAAAGCTGTTGTCTACAGAGAAACAGACCCATCCCCGGAGGAGCGGGACAAGAAGCCACAGGTAAGGCTCTGGAGATCCGCGGTGTGGGAGGAGGGGGAGCAGTGTGAGGATTCTTGGAGGGTCAGTTCCATGAAGAGCCCAGGTGGCATGATTCACATTCAGCTGTGACCCTAACCTGGCTTGTGGCTCCAAGGAGAGAGACAGTGGCCCTGCTCCAGACCAAGGGAAAGAGGGAAGATGGTGTCCCGGTTTCTTTACAGTTTCAGACCCCAAGTCCAGAAGCAGCGAGGAAAAGGGTGCTGAAGATTGACAGGAGGGCTGAAATAAACGGAAGTGCCACATTCCCACCCCCAGGTCTCTGTCTTCATCAGGGTCTGAGATGCTGCTAGAGGAAAGTGAAACCCAGAGCCTTTGACTCATCTGCTTTGTTTGTGTACAAACCCAGGACTTCTCAGGTCCTTGGGTCTGGAATCCCGTAGACCCAGCAGCAGTGGAGGCCTTCAAGGTCTCATAATACAGTGTTGGGGTGTCAGGCTTCTCACGATCTACACTGGAAAGGGGCTTCTTCTGTCTCTCTGGAAGCTTGCTGAATTCAATCAGACACGGAAAACAAAAATCTCAGACATGGCCAATACCTACTGTGTGATTGCATTCATAGGAAGTGAATAGCGGGCAAAATCTGTCTCCCATTGGGAATGAAAGCAGAACAGCGTTGCCCTAGAATGTGGCAGTGAGGAGCTACAGGACGACCTTCGGGGGAATGTTTCTAGCTGGATGGGCTATGAGGATACATGCAGATAAAAGTGTTTTAGTGCTGGGGGGTTTTAGCCTATCCATGGTGCAGATGCTTAGCATGGGTGAGACCAGGTCCTTTTCCCAGCACCACTCCCCAAAGTCAAGCTCAGTGCCCTGTATACAGCTCAGTGGGAACGGACCCACCCATACTACAGTGCCGGGAGCTGATTAGAGGCAACCTAATGTGTTAGACTCCAGTCACCTATGTTCCTCACCATGCTGATTTCCCCTGGTGTCTGTCTCACAGAGATTATAATGTATGGTAGCTACCATCATGCCTGGCACACAGTAAGTGGTCTGTAACAGGTAGGCCAATCACTACCATCAGGAGTGGTGGGCTAGCAACTGCTGTGCCTAAACTGAGAAGAATGAGTTGTTATGGGCCTAGTTTAGGTCCTCCCGGTCCCATCCCCCTCCTAGAGGATGTTTTCCAAAGGCAGCCAGCTAGAGGACAGCACTCACCTGTCTGGGAGGGAGAGATGGGCCTATTTGAGAATAGGGACCTTGGGTTCCCACCTTCACTCGGCCACCACCTTGCTAAGCCATTGAACCTTCTGGGCATCAGTTTTCCTCAGTCAAATGAGCCAAGAAGGACTCTTGTGTGACGTCTGTGAGAGTGACAAGAGTCATGAATGACAAGAGTCTGTGAACAAAATGTTTCTTGAGAAGCTACCACTGACGTGGCAAGGATAAGTAAGCGGAAGTTCTTGCTGTTGGGGAAGTCAGGACAAGGGCCGTGGCGAGGAAGTGCATCAAGAAGTCATATGCTCAGCGCTCATACGCTAGGCCCTCTCAGCGCTGTCTCTGTAAGGCAGGTCCCATTTTGTAGGGAAATTGATGGAGGCTTAGAGAGTTGAGACACTTGCCCACAGTGACAGAGCAGACAGCCTGGGAGTGGGAAATGTGACGAAAGGCCTTACTCCTATAGGTGACTAAACGTTAGTCGGAATCCAGGCTCTGGGGGTTTTGTTTGTGTGTGTGTGTGTTTGGGGGAGTTGTTTCTTTAAGCACTTCCCTTCAGCCCGTACCACAGCGTGCCCATAGGGGATAGAGAGGAAAAGCAAAGGAAGCCAGAAGACCTGCAGCCAGGGTGAAACAGGCAGAGAACTGAGAGGGGACCAAAGCATCTCCACAGTAAAGGACTGTTTAAAACATTGTCAGACCAAAGCAAAAGATGTCACCTCCGAGCATGTACACACATATGTGAGCACGCAACTCTGGAGTTAGGGGCGTGCGACTCATTCCTTAGCTGCCACAAGTAAGCTGTATAGCCTTGGACAGGCCACTCTCTGTCTCTCTGGGCCACAATTCAGGGTAAAGGGCAGCTAAAACTGTGATTAAAGGTGACTAGTTAAAGTAACTAATTTCCCGTATCTTCCCACCGTTCTCCTGCCTCTGGCCCCCAGGAATCCTGACCTCTGTGAAGAGATGCTGGCATGTCTGGTCCAACCCAAGCCAGAGAACCGTTAAGAAGGGGCCTTCATTCCTGATTCTCCGACAATACCAACATCCCAGCTGCGACGTACTGTCACTGATGAGAGACTGGGAAGGGAAAGCATATATATATAGATATATAGAGATATAGATATATATACAGGAAACACCGCGTCCTTGCACTGCTGCTGGGGCTGGCGGAGCAGTCAGCTGATGGCCACAGCCAACATCAGCAACAACCTTCATTTCCTTTGCAGACAAATTGAATTGGTGGGGAAAAAAATTGTTTTTCAGGAAAATGTGTAACAACCACAATCTCTCGCCCCCCTAACCCTCTTCCGCAAACTACAAAAGCAGACCGCGATGATTGTAGACATTCCCTTGAACCCCGGCTGCACAGCCTCCAGGATGGATGAGCACCTTGTTTGTTCTCCAGCCTCTGTTGCTCCCTCTAACGCAAAGGAAGAAAGAAATAAGATCATGTAGCCAAGCAAGCGAAGTCACAGCAGCAAGACACGCACAGTCGGCTATGTTCCAAGAAAGAATGGAAGTCTCCCACGTGGGGAGGAGGAGGAACACTCAACTGTTCTTTTCTGGGTCTTGACACTGGGCTGCGGAACCCCCTCTGTTCTTCTGCCTCCTGGCTTCACCCTTGACTTCTACTCATCCTGTCTCCATTTTCTGTCTCAGCTCCCCTCTGCCTCTCTCCCCGACCCTCCTGTTCTGTGTCTGGTCCTGCTGAGGGCCACTGCAGATAACTCTCATTGGAAGGAAAAGAAGCTACAAGAACAAAAGGAAGCCACGGGAAGGGAAGTAGACACTGTATGTTTCTGGTTTCTCATGACAAAGGTGCAGCTCGTAGGCAATTATATGACTGTGATTTTAAGTTATGTATATTACATGTAACAGGAAACAAATATTAAAATAAACTGTGCTGGTAAGTATGCAGTGACATTTCCAAGTTATAGCTACCTGACTGTGATTGATGTATGCTAAGGTTCCTAGATCTTGCCAAACTGGCCCAGCCAAGAACACTGGACTCTGGGTGTGGCCAGCTCTCAGTAGGGCTGACAGATTCAGTGTAGTGAAACTGTGTGTGGTGTTTGTAACTGGGTGATTGGTGGGGAGAGTGGAGAAGCCCCCCATGGAGAGGTGAGGGTTCTGCCAGAAGGGAGCAACACAGATGTAATCCTGAATATGCCAGGCCAAAATGCCTTCTCCCCCAGCAGTAGCTGTCAGGGCCTGGTCTGTGCTCAGGACACTGCTGCTGAGGTCCATAGGTCAGTCCTCCTACCTCCGGGGGCTTGCCTTGGTTTCCGGTCCTGTCTTTCTGCTTTACCATTACCGGGGCCTTTGTTTGGGTTTGTATTCTGCCATGTCTTGCCCTGATCTTCAGCACCTTGTCACAATCAGTTCTTTCTCTAAAGGGAGGCGGTGCCCTGGCTGAGGTGGGAAGCATCGAGTCTAACCTGGCTTTCTGAAATGCCCAGCCGGTCCTTCCCCTCTGCTTCTGTCCATCTTGTGAGCCATCCTCTTCTTCCTGAGCTAAAGTAGCCATGATAAGGAGACTATGTACACAGGGAAGGCCATGATAGGCCCACACTGCATTTCCAAAGGCCCCAGCTCTCCTTAAACAACAGCAGGTATGGGTAAGTGTGGCCCAATGGCTCCATCCGCGTTAGACCCCGGCTTGCAGGACCTCGGTCAGTCAGTATCCAAGCTCAGAAATGGCCTTGAGGTGACAGGAGCCCTTGGAGAAAACCCTGCCATGAGTTGCTATTTTGGTCTGGCACATGCAGGCTTCCTCTGGCTCACCCACAATGACTCTCCCTTTCTGAGTGAAAGCATCTCACAGCAATCCCATCTTCCTTCCTGCCCTGCTAGGGCAGTTCATACATTTAATTAACAAATGTTTATGACTTGCCTGTTTGTGTCAGGCTCTGTTTTCAAGGCAGAAGGAGAGGAGGGACCTGGGAAGCCACTGGACAAGCCTGTCCCTAACTGTAGTACCTGGTTCATTTCAGAACACTTCTTCACTCCCTCCATCTGACTAGACATTCCCTGGAAGTGTTTTTCGGAGATCCCAGGCTGGATGTGCCCTCTTGACTTGCTTATTAGTTATTTTTATGATATATACCTTACCTACTCACAGGTGCTGGCCTGACACAGGGCAAGAAGCTAGAATAGCTTATGTCTCTGTGGCAGCTGAGAAGAGCCGGGCTCTTAGAAGAGTCAGCCATATACCCTTGGTGCAGGCTGGTAGGCCTGCTCCGCTCCAGTGTGGAAGCGCATTGTCTCTGCTCCAGGATCTTTGGCCATTCTTGATGGAGAAGCCACAGAACCTCCTCCCGCTCTTCACAGCATGCAAGTTCCCACTGCTTCTCTGAGCCCAGAGCAGGGACATCTCTATTCCTTGGAACCAGGCTCAGGTCTCACCTGCTTTTGCAGGAACTCCCCGGCCTGTACACACAGGATATACATACCTCAGAGGGAGCATCTTTGTTCAGAGAGTTGTACCTGCTCTGAATGTGAGCTACAGGGAAAGGACGAAATGACCCAGCTTAGCTCGTGGGAGGTTAGGGTTTGGGGAGATACTCCATGGATGTTCTGAGAGTCAGTCAGCACCCCGCCCAGGGAGGAGGGGACCTGCGAAACTAAAATCTAGGGCACTGTCTCCTCCCCTTCCTCCACTTCACAGAGAATAAGGACATTGTGTTGTCTGACTTCAGCCTACTTCTTTTTGCTTTTGCGTGTATGTGTGTCTCATCTCTGTGGCACCTTGATACCCAGGGGGCCAGGTGACAGTGAGAAAAGCCTCAGAGAGCAGTCAGGGTTCCAGGTGACCATCTCGATGCTGCTCCTAACTCACCACGTGACACCGGGCTACCCCATCCCATGTAACTCAGCGAGCAGGGCAAACCAGTTGCACCCTGAGGCTTCTTCCCACACTGCGTCTCATGCCCCTTTGTTTTCCCCACCTTTGCTTCCCGTGAATCTTTTTCACACGAGGGTACAGGAAGTGCCAGGACCTGTTTCAGTTTCTGAATCCTGCAAGCACATACCAAGACTGGCCTGAAATTGCATGAGCAACATCACTCTAGATATCTATTTTTTTTTTCCAAAAGCACCTTACCAGCCAACTGCAATGCTGTCCTGTTCCTTTTCGCTCAGTCCCCTCTCTCCTCTCCTGTCCCCACGCTCTCCCACCTCAGTGCTCCGTGCTGTATGCGTGTGCTCTCTGTTCTTGTATACTCAATAAAAGTGAAATAAATGTGTTTGATGCTGAACCATGGGCTCCATCAGCTTCCCTTATCGCCCCTCCCCTGTCTCTCCTCTCTGACCGTGGCTGCTGGTACAAACTGATGGAGAACTGGAGTGGAGACACCCAACATAGAGCACTTAGGCTTTGTTTTTGAGATAGGGTCTCACCAGATCGCCCTAGCTTGGAATTCAAAAGAGATCCACCTGCCTCTTCCTTCCTAGTGCTGAGATTAAAGGCACGCTCCAAGCCAGGCTCTAATGCAGAATAAATTTAATCAACAAATGTTTGGAGTTTTCCATGGCAGCCTAGGTCTTGGCTTAGGCTCCCTGGGCTCACAGGCAAAGATCTTGCTGGTCAAGGGCTCTAAGTTCAGTGCAGGGAATGGTGAAACAAGAAAAAAATGGTTAGAAAGATCAGCACTTGGGAGGAGACGCGTTGAAGAAGGGGGTGGAGGGCCACTGAAGGGGACCACCTTAACAAGGTGGCCAAATTGACAGTGTAGCTCAGTGGTAGAGTGTGTGCTTAGCATGTATGAGGCTCTGTGTGAACCCCAACTCCACAAAGAGAGAAAAAAAAAAGTAATCCAGTTGAAGGACCTCCCTAAGGGGGTCATTTTTTTTTCAGCCAAATAAAGAGAAAGAGCCAGTAAGACTTTCTAGGCCAAGGGGACAGTAAGTATATGGATCCCAAGACCTGGGGTGGGAAGGTATAGTCTGTCTTTCTGAAAAAGGAGTAGACCCCTGTATGGGAACTTAGGGAGAAATGTGCACAGCAATCCCATTATGTGCTCAATAACTACCCCATTACTGACTTACTTTTCTTTAAAGCAACTCACTTTGAAAATAATTATTTAAGAAAGAAAATTAGGGGACCGGTGAGATGACTCAGCAGATAAAGCAAAAGCACTTGCCACCAAGCCTGACAACCCGAGTTCAATTCCCGGGACACACAGGGTGGAAGGAGAGAACTGTCTTGCAAGTTGTCCTCCAGTCTTTCCATGTTCATCATGGTTCACATGCTTTCCCTTCACCCGTACCCGCACCCACACACATCCACACACCACACATGCACCCACACACAAACCCACACACAAAATGTTAAGAAATAAAAATAGGGCTAAGTTGTAGGTCCAACCTAACAGTGGTGCAAAAATTAAGTAATTTAAAAAATAACCTCAAAAATAAATAACTAATGTCACTTGCCAAAGAAAGGAATGTCCACAAAAATAAAAAGGCTGGGGGTGTAACAACATGTATACACACACACCCCACATATACATACCACATATATACCACACACATACACACCCCACACCACATATACACCACATACACACACACACACACACACACACACACACACACACCACAGAGCTTAACACTGAAAGAAAGCAATGAACAAAGACTGAAATGAAAACCATAATCTATGTAAAACCTAAACTACTTTCTTGGGGCCTCTGAGGTAGACATTCTACAGTTTCTATTTTGTCCTGTCAAGAAAATCGTCCCGTGTCCCCTATCTATATCACTCCAAATCTCACAAAACAAGCCTTTTTTTTTCCATATATATTTTTCAGAGTCAAAGTCATCTTGCACATACCATTCAAAATGCTTTCTAAAACTTACATTTGGAACATTTTCCTATCATTTTAGATACTAAATACTAAAGTATTAACAGCTTTTCTCTGTAAAGCCAGCTCATGAAATGATACAAAAGCTACACAATGAAAGAACCCCAGTCTTCTCCAGAGCCCTATTTGTTGTGCAAGGCAATTGCTGCAGGAGCTTTGAGAATGGTTTTCAGAATTTTTCTTGTAAGTTCCACTTAATGATCAATTATGTTTAGGATCCTGGAATAGCACTCAGTTAGCAAACACTGGGATGACACACCTCCTGGACCTGTAGCTCTAGTCTTTCTGCTTCTGAAGAATAACTGGAGTAGTTAATCCAGCTCAGTGGTTTCTCAGCTTGAGTTGGAAAGTGCAATGAAGCAATTTCTAGAAAGTTCTTTTCGTGTGTCACAGTTGACCAGTGTTCGAGAGACCGGAGCCTTTGTTTGCAGCTAAACTTCATCCAATCCACAGACCAGCTGTCTGACATCAAGAATTACCTGACCTCACATACCAAAGGTGCCAAAGTTGAGAAATTGTACTTTGGATGAACATGGTTTACAAAGTTGGATGTCCAGGCCAGCATCTTTATATCCCAAAACTTCCATGTCTGGTGTTAAATTCCCTGGATCTCTAAAAAATGGAGAAGCCATGTGAAGCCTGGAAGCTTGGTAACCACACCACAGAGTTCAGCTTCTAAGATGGGAATGGAGAGGGGAGAGAGCTGAGCAACTTCCCAGAGGGAATGGAATTGACCAGAGAGGCTGAGATTGACCGCCTGACTTGCCTCCAGCTGACCTTGTGGCAGCCCACTGTGATTAACCATGACTGCCCTGCCTAGCCTAGTCTGCAGCCCCTTGAGAGATGAATTGTGAAGCTGTGAGAGGGGCAGGTTGATGTGTTCAGCTGTCACTGGGGAAGCATGGCACAGGAAGGAGCACGTGGGGGACGGAACACCAGCTGGGTTTAGATCACGGGTTTTGTTTGTTTGTTTTGATTTCTTTGCATCCAGTCTCTGCACTCTGGGTTTGCAGTCCCTCTGTGAAGCTCGGTTTTTTGCTTTTATAGATTAAGAATACAAATTGCCAAGTTTTCATCCCCATCCTGGGTCATCATTCTGTCAGACTTATAGAGCCAGTAAAAAAGACTGAGGACGTCTATCAGCAAGGGAGACTTAGTCTTGCTTAGGAACAGAAATGGGAGATAAACTCAGATCAAGCCCTTGACCAACCGGGGGTTAGAGATATGCAGGAATGGTGCAAAAAAAAAAAAAAAGGGACTCATCCTTTCTGGGGATGGCAAGGCTTTTCCTGGAATTTGGGCACTGCTTATATGGTTTCTTCCCATTGACAATTGTCATGGTGTTGGAGGTAGGCAACTTAAGAGACAGATGGGTGATAACAAGACGGAGTTGGCTTCTGCTGTGTCCACCATTGTAGACACAGCCAGTCTTAGTAAAGTCACCTGGAGAAGAGACTTCAGACCTTTGAGGACCCTGGATTTTTCAGATAAACAATGAGGTAAAGTTGGCAGTACAGGATTAGAGGAGGGTCACACATTGGCTATGGTTAGTGAAAAGATTAGAAGTAGTGTCTATAGATCTCCCAGTGGCTCTAGTTCTTGGTAAATTCTGATGTACAGAACCACCCAGGACAAGGCTAGGCCTATGAACAGTCATTTACTATACACATTATTTGATTTGTTATTAAATACACAGTACATCTATGAGGGCTATGTGCTAGGTTCTAAGGAAATAGAGAAGAAAAGGACACGCGGCTTTCCTTACTCGGTGCACATATATTGCTTGACTGCTGTATTCTGTAAGGCCTGTGGAAGGGACTGGTTCTCTCTTCAGGTAACAGTCTTGGTTCTGAAACTAGGGATGCAGTGTCTAGAAGCTGGGACTTAGAGGTAATAGGGAACTTCTGACATGGAGACTGGCGTAGTAAATGTGGCTAAAGAGGGCCAACCTTCACTGAGCCAGTCTAACTGTGGCTACTATGTGTGTGCCAGCCCAGGTCTGCTGGCAAGTATGTTTCTGGACGTGCATGTAAACTGTATAGTTTAATTAAAGTCGTTATTCACAATTCAGGAAATAAAATGTAACAGTAAGAGGAAACTCTTATCAGTGCTTTATCATGAGGAACCTGGAAGCACGGGCCATTTCTTCTGAGTCCTGGGTCTCCGCCGGACCACTTTTTCTGTAGCACCTCTCCGACGCCAAAGCAGGCGAACTTCCGTCCCGTTTCCGCAGAGCCCAAGCGTGAGGTGTTAACGGTGAGTGTCGGCTCTTGGTGCTCCTTTCGTCCTCCAGTTTCGTTATATGTGGTCGGGCCACCTCGCTTCTTGTCTCAGAATCGCGCCGGCGGAGTCTGGATTTGATAGCTGGTGTCTTAGGAGGCCTTTCTTTCTGAGAACCCGTCACCAGGGACCCTGTGGTCAGGCTCTCTGGGGCTCACGAAGTAACTTTCCCCCCTTTTAACTGTAGATCTTGGGGACCAGAGAACGTATACTCTCGATCTGGTTCTGCCCACCTCTCTGCGTGGCTTCCGGTAAGTCACCCACCCGACTTCCTGGCTTTATTTAAATGCATATTGTAGTAAATAAAAAATTTTAAGCTTATTGTATATGCTAGGACTCAAGTCTTGTGTGCATGACAGTCAAGTACACAAAGGGACACCTGTCAGTGGAATTGAAAGGCTACAAGGTATCCAGAATATAATCAGGGAACATTTGACTTAGTCCCGAGGAAGCTTTACTAAGATTTAAATTTAAAAAATGTTTGACAAAATGCAATGGGTAGAGTTTTCTCTGGTTTAAAGATCAAGAAGAAGCCAGTGCGGTTGGAACATTCTTCGAATTGGGGTGCTCTTAAATATGCAGAAGAGTTGCCGAAAGTAATTCTTGCAGCGTTTTGGGGTCATGGTAAGAATTTTATGTTCCCTAAAGCCAGATAGAAAACGCCTCGAAGACCAAATAAATACTCTCTGCTCTTGGAAGGTGGTGAGGAGGTGTCTTTCTGTACTGCGGGATTATGAAGAATGCATTCCATTTGTATGGTTTCAGACATTTTTGACTGTGAACTACAGTCAAAAGACTTATGTTGTGACCATGTATACATACAGGCACAGGTCTTCATGGAACCAGTCCTCCTTCTTACTTGTGGCATTTTGATAGTTTAATTCTCTTCTTGGTGCTAGAGAGATGACTTGGAGGTTACAAGACTTGCCTGCTCTTCCACAGGACTTGGACTCATTTCCTACCACCTTCATGGTGCTAAAATTACCTCTAACTCCAGTTTTAGGGAATTCAGCATCCTCTTTTGGCTCCTATATAACTTTTTCCATTATTTCAGATTAGCTTTATGACTAAAAATGATTTCTTATTTAGTTTAGAACTAAATAAACAACTTGAGTTGTGTCTTGCAATTTGAAAAAGAGTGATGATTTAGAGTCCTTTCTCCTGTTTTCGTTTGTTTGTTTTTGGTAAAGACAATAAGTGTGCTCCTAATATGTTTTGTAAAAGGATTTTTTGGTTTGTTTTAAATAAAAGAGTAAACAGCAACAAGCACTTAATTTTTATGATTGTTAATTTTGAGGCCACCTCTATGTAAAATACAAACATCTAGTTTTCAGTAGTCTTATTCTGTGGATATTTCCAGTAAAGATCCTGTATAGTGCCTGTAATCTGAGTGTCTGTTGGACTAGTAAGTGACTTAGTACTCAATTTAGTAAAAGTTGAAGTAGTTGATTGCCTTAAATTGGTTCATGCTGAAAATATTCTTACCAGTACTGCAGAGACAGTGTCTGCTACACAGTTGTTTTTAACATTGTGTGTATGTGAGTGCATGATGGGGTGGTGGGCCATATCTTATATGGGATCTGGCCGGCCCTTGAAGTGAGGCTGCCAGGCTTAAAGGCAAGTGCCCTATTTACCAACAACCCCCAACCCCTTTGTTTTTAATTGCAGTGTCCTTACAAGGAATTTAACTGTGGATAAAATAAAGAATCTGAGCTCTCCTCAAATGCTTCCTGTAGACCTGCCATGTCAGTGTCCTCTGGATGGGTTGTGGCTCTGTGGGAACTGATCCCTGGGCTTTAGGTGGCTTTGTTTTGTGGTTGATATTTTGCTTGTTTCTTAGACAGTATCTTGTGTATGTGTCTCAGGCTGGCCTCCAGTTCACTACGTAACTGAGAATGACTTTAAGGTCTGATCCTCCTGCCTCTGCCTCTCTCCCAGGTGTGTGTGTGTGTGTGTGTGTGTGTATTTCTCTAAGGATCCTTTGTATGTAATAATGGACAAGCACTGTACTCAATTATCCATGTTCCCACCAGCTGTTGTTTTTGTTGTTTGATTTCTGAGACAGTCTCTAGCAATCCAGGGTGATCTTGAACTCCCGATTTCTCTGCCCAGGTCCAGCAGGGGTTGGGGATGCAGTATGAACCACTGCACCCAGGAATGCTGTTTTTAAACTAGGAGACCAGCCCTTTCTTTCCCCTCACTTTCAGCTAAGCTTCTGATGAGTGAAAGAAGGGAGTTTGAAAAGCTCTCCTCTGCTCCTAGGACTTGTTCATTTTAGATCCCCAAACTAGGTAACTAGTTTGATTTGGTCATCTTTGACAGATCTTATGGTACTCTCCAGTAGCAGGTTTTAGGTAGAATTGCAGCTTAAGATGACTTTTGCATTGTTCTAGTTTAAAATGAGCCATTTGAGCCTTTTCCACCTTCCACTGCTGTTGAGAGAGAGACATCTGATGGGCAGTGGACACAAGCCTGCAGTATCAGCAGGCAGCATTTCATTTTGGTACTATGTGACCACCTATCTTTAAGTGGTGCCTCTGGAGTGGTGGAATGAAGACTCTTGCTCCTTAAATCAAAAACCCAATCTCTTTGATCCTAATTTTCCTCATCTGTTAGACAGATGCAGGGTTGCCATGGGGACTAAAGGGAGTTAATTTCTGTCAGGATCTAATTCCTGTATTTGACATAAAATTCCAATATTTGACATAGAGAATGCACAAGAAATGAAATAACCTATTCCTATATTCTGATCAACTCATTTATTCATTCATTCCCCCGCCCCCTTGCTGTTCTAGGAGACAGAAAAGAGCCCTGCTTTTGGTTACCTTCCACTGGCCTCATGGCTTCCATGCAGATGGATCCTGAGTTAGCCAAGCAACTCTTCTTTGAGGGAGCCACTGTGGTCATTCTGAACATGCCCAAGGGGACAGAGTTTGGCATTGACTACAACTCCTGGGAGGTAGGGCCCAAATTCCGGGGAGTGAAGATGATCCCCCCTGGCATCCACTTCCTCTACTACAGCTCTGTGGACAAGGCCAATCCCAGGGAGGTGGGCCCTCGGATGGGCTTCTTTCTCAGCCTGAAGCAGCGGGGGCTGACAGTCCTGCGCTGGAATGCAGTTCAGGAAGAGGTAGACCTGTCTCCAGCTCCAGAGGCTGAAGTAGAAGCCATGAGAGCCAATCTCCCAGAGCTAGACCAGTTTCTGGGACCTTACCCATATGGTACACTCAAGAAATGGATCTCACTCACCAACTTCATCAGTGAGGCCACCATGGAGAAGCTGCAGCCCGAGAGCCGGCAGATCTGCGCCTTCTCAGATGTGCTGCCAGTACTTTCCATGAAGCACACCAAGGACAGGGTGGAGCAGAACCTACCCCTCTGCGGCACCGAGTGCAAAAGCTACCAAGAGGGCTTAGCCCGGCTTCCAGAGATGAAGCCCAGGGCCGGCACAGAAATCCGCTTTTCAGACTTGCCCACTCAGATGTTCCCAGCAGGTGCCACACCAGCAGAGATCACCAGGCACAGCATGGACTTGAGCTATGCCCTTGAGACTGTGCTCAGCAAGCAGTTCCCTGGCAACCCCCAGGATGTACTTGGTAAGAAGGAACTAGGCTTTGGGGCAGGGTGCTCATTGGGGGTACTTAGAATAGAGGGCTCATCTTGGGTTATCTAGCCCAGTGTTGTTAAAGGAGGCTAGGAGGTGGACTGATCAGTAGTCATTAGAATGCATCTTCACCCTTAGCCTAGAGAATTTAAGTCGAGAGATCTATAATGGGTCCAGCTGGCTAGCTGTCTTATCTAATAATTTGAGCATCTTAGATGAGCCTGTGTACACATGTTTGATATTGCTGACATAGCCCACGCCTGCAGAGAGAAAGGATTTGACCAATAGAGTGGTCACATTGAGATCAGAGCCCAAGGCTCCTGGTTGCTAGGCCTGATCTGTCTGTGTTCCTAGAAGCCTCTACCTGACACTGCAGTTTGCTTTTGGATTTTTAAATGTTTCTGTCTTTACTGGCTTAGACCAGGACTTTTATTTTTAATTGTTATAGTTTTACTGCCACTTGCACTCTTAATTTTAAAATAATATGTACTTATCACAGAATAAAAATAGAATTTACTCTAAGTCCTAGACCTAGAAATAACTATTTTCATGGTTGGGTGCATTATTTTTTTTTTCCTTTCTGTTTTTTTCTCTTTTTTTCCTGTGTATTTCTATGTATTTCACTTGTCCTTTATATTTCAGTCTTTTCAGTTCAGGCACACTGTAGGAGTGTATGTGATTTTTATGGAGGCAGGATCAGAGATCAGTGTCCTGTGCTGTGAGCATTTCCCCATCACCACTCACCTGCTTTACAGTTGTGTAGTGCCCAGAGCTGTGAGACTAGTTCTCAGTGGCTGCTCCTTAGGCGTTCCTGTTTTCTGTTAAATACAGCCTCATGAGCACTGTGGGGAAGAGGCTGGCTTTAGGGTTGGACTGCAGTTAGAGCTGCCAGATTTGCCTCACCCTTGACAGCACTCAGCATGGGTTCTTAGCCTTGTCAGTTCAGTGGTTGAAAAGCCACCATCTTCTTTCTATTTCTGAATATTAGTGACAACAGACATTTGGCATGCTGTTAGTGTGTGTTTATGCACATGCCACATGTGGCAGCCAAAGGTTAACCTCCAGGGTACTGTTCCTTAAGTACCGCTTGTGAGCTAGTCTCTCGTTGACCTCGAGCTCACCAAGCAGACTCTGTTGGCATCTGCCTGTCTCCGCCCTGCAGTGCTGGGAATGGGAGCACTTGTGCCACCACTTCAGCCCTTCCAATCCCAGTTCTGGGACCTCACTCTGGTCCATGTGTTTGCGACACAAGTGTTTCCCAGACTGAGCATCTGCCCAGCCCCTGTTACACCTCTAATGCCTGTCCTTATTGTCTATAAATTGTCAGTAAACAGTCATCATGGGGCTGGAGATATGGCTCAGTGGGTAATAGCACTGACTACTCCCCTGAAAGACCCTGGCTCAATCCCGGCACCCACATGGCAGCTCTAGCTGTCTGTAATGCCAGATCCTCACACAGACACTGGGCAGGACACCAATGCACATAAAAATAAGTAAGTCTTTAATAGGTGCATTGTAGTGCAGGACATACTGTGTTATATGAGTGACCTCTAAACTCTTGCTTAAACATGATTAGCAATCTTGTTTCTGTCTCTTAAACATTTCAGTATTCAAAATATATCCATGCCAGGCATAGGTAGCATACATCTTGAATCCCAGCACAGGGAAGGCAGAGACAGGTAGATCTCAGTGAGTTCACGGCCAGCCTGGGCTACATAGTGAGTTCTAGGCTAGCCAGGACCTTGTTTCAAAAATTTAAAAATATGTATGTGTGTGTGTGTGTGTGTGTGTGTGTGTTGAAAATTTGTTATAGGGCAAGTTTGAATCTGTATAACAACTCCTTGAAATTATTTCTGATATCATAGATTAAATTTTACACAAGGTCAAAAACTCACAAATTTATATTAATTCCCTACGAGAACTTCCAGCCCGGCCTTGGCTAGTGAGACCCTTTCTCAATGCTGACAGCAAACGAATGCTGTGAGTGCAAGAGAGTGAGCAGATGCTAGTTTGACAGTTTAACCAGGTACAACCAAAGAAAGTTTCACTGGGCTTTGAAACATTCCTCAGGCTGGAATTAGGGAACTGTTTTTCTCTGCCCCTAATGGTAACCGATCAAACACCATTGTTGTTAAAAGATGACATCCCGGGTTTTGGCCCCAATGTTATGGAAAAGGATGAAGAGAGTGGGGGGTGGTTATGGCCATGGAGGTGTGGAGAGGCCTGGAGGCGGAGGGGGGTGGATGTCTCTGGGATCCATGTTGGGAATCCCTTTTCCCCTAAGGGACCAGCCACACGATGGTATAGTACAGAATAGTTTACTCAGGTCATGGGGGAGTTAAGGCGGGGTGGGGGGGAAGAGAGGAGTAGATGAGTAGAGGCCGGCCATGGCACATGGAGAGAGAGGGGAAGGGGGAGGGGAAGAGGGGGGAAAGGGGGGGAAGACATGGGAGCAAGAGAGCGGAGGGGGCAAGCAGTGTCAGGTCATTGGGGCGGAGCATGCCTGGCTATTGCCAGGTGACTGAGGGGTGGGGTTTACCTGGCTGTTGCTAGATAACTGAGGGTTACAGAATCCCAACACCATGCATATAATGGGATGGAGATACTTGGTCCATTCTTTTTTTATGACCCATATATACATAGCTTAAATTTGGCCACCTTTGAAGCCAGAGAGTGCATCTGGGAGACAGCCTGTGCTTATTTCTTTAGAGTCAGGGTCTTGCTTTGTAACCCAGAATCCTGGAACTTGCAGTGGCAGTGACCCCCCTGCCTGTCTCCCGAGTGCTGATATTACAGCTAAACCACTCATGTGTAGTAAACTACTCAGATGTACTCTGTCTGCCAGGCAGAACCCTAGTGAACACAGGTACAGTGGCTTCCAGATTATTAGGTCTTTGTTGGAGACAGCTATTAGTTGGAGATTGGAAACAGGAACTAGCATTCTGAGTGCTGCTGGGTGCCCCATATTGTTCTAACTTAACATGCACTGTAGTAAGTCGGTTACTCTTCATTACAATACTCAAATAAGGAAATGGAAGCATAAACAGATTAAGTAACTTGTCTTAGGTGACAGTGCTGCTAAGTGGGAGAGCTAGGATTTGAATCCAGGCAAAGCACTAGTTATACAATCTTGGACACACCCTTGACCTCATCTTAAGATGAGAAAGGTGCTACCTTTCCTGATGACCTCGAGGAATAGGGCTAAGGACTGTGAGCATGGTGTGTAATGGCAGCTTCTCACAGCCTTAGAGTCTGTCATGCCATCTGAGAAGTAGTAAGAGGTGACCATGTCAGTGACTCACAACCATCTGCAATGGGATCTGATGCCCTCTTATACATCAAATTTAAAAACAAACATACAAACAAAAAACTTCGCCTTGATCTTGTTTTACAAATTCTGGACCCTGTCATCTCTGCTTAACCAAAATCTCTGAGTTGACAAATAGGCAGCTTTACTTACTTTCTGTTTTTAAATTTCAGGATGTAAATATGTGGCCACAGTTTGGTGGCCCATGGTTTGAACTGAGAGCAGTTCAGCAGATATTTGCCCAGTGCCTGTTGGAATAAGAATCCCATTCTGAGTTCTACTGAATGACAAGGGTACAGGTTCCCTGGTGCTAAGGTGTGGTGTGAATGGCAGCACTGTAAATCATGTAGGGAAGTGCCAGCTCTGAGGATCTTAGCCCTTCTCTGTACCTTACAGGTGAACTCCAGTTTGCCTTTGTGTGCTTCCTGCTGGGCAATGTGTATGAGGCATTTGAGCACTGGAAGCGGCTCCTGAACCTCCTGTGTCGGTCTGAAACTGCCATGGTAAAGCACCACACCCTGTACGTCAGCCTCATCTCCATCCTGTATCACCAGCTTGGTGAGATCCCTGCTGACTTCTTTGTGGACATCGTCTCCCAGGACAACTTCCTCACCAGTACCTTACAGGTGAGTACTCTGGGCTGATGCCAGTGTGGTTCATCAGGAAGGCACCCATGTGAGACCACCCATGTGGGTCACCTTTCTCTTTTTTGCTGTTTTCCATGACAGTTCCTGATGTTTCCTAGTCCTCTGTCTTATACTGTGTTGTAAGCACCTCTATGCCAGAGAGCCTCTGTCTGCACCGTCTGTTCCCATGTCACCCACAAAGGTCCTATTCTAGGTACTGAGAGTCCATATCCTCTTTACCACCTAACTGTATTATCCGTTTTTTATTACTGTAAAGGAATATGTGAGGCAGTCCGATTCGTTTTTTATTTCTTAAATGCAGTGTGGGCACATGTGCTGTGGAATGCGGGATGGATGTGGAGGGCAGAGCACAACTGTGGGAGTCTTGTCGGTTCTGAGGGTTGAACTCGGGTCATCATGCCATGCAGTGAGCAATTTATTTATTTTATGCGTGTGAGTACACTGGAGTTGTCTTCAGACACACCAGAAGAGGGCATCAGATCTCATTACTGATGGCTGTGAGCCACCATGTGGTTGCTGGGAATTGAACTCAGGACCTCTGAAAGAGCAGTCAGTGCTCTTGACCACTGAGCCTTCTCTCCAGCCCCAGCAGTGAGTGCTTTTAAATGAAGAACTGCCCGCAGCCCCAGCAGAGGTGTATTTAGCTCTTGGTTTTGGAGGCTCAGAGCGTAAGACCTGGTGGCCCTACCAGTGCCAACCTCTGTGAAAAACTAACCAAAGGACCCCACTATTGCTACGTTAATCCTTCCCAAGAGCACTAGCCAGTGAGTTAAGAGCCTCTCTCCAGTCTCCACCTCTTACGATCACAAACACATGGAACTTCCAAGGCGTGAGCCCAGGGGGATAAACCACAGTGAGCCAGAGCGCCAGCCTCTAGTTGTTGCTGAAGCTGTGAGTTGATGCAGCCTGGTGAGGCCCAGTTCTGAAGCTTGCTATTCCCAAAGAACAGCTGCAGCTCCTTAGATCTCATTTAAGCATTAAAGCAACTTTGATTTCCTGTTCAAACAAAATGTGCCAGTTTCTACAGAGATTCTCTGACAGAAACAGTAAAATTTGCTTTTAACTTGGCAATTAAATTTTCATTATGAGTGGTAATTAGGGAAAAAGCTTCAAACAAGTTAGAATTTTCATCCTGTACTATTTTCTCCCTTGGCAAACAGATTCCATTCCTTTATGTACTTGGGACAGCCTCAGTCACTCACATTTTGTAAGTTTCTCAAGTTTTGCAGAGACAGAAGCACTAGTTGTCTGTTCCCATAGCTCCTCTTCTCCTGCGTGTGATGCCCCGTAAGGCCCGTTCCATGAATGCCGTTGGGTAGCAGCCCCATAGTTATATGTTATATCATGTTTATGATACTTCTTCTGTTGCTGTGATTAGATAACCTGGTAAAAGCAACTTACAGAAGAATTAGCTTTATTTATTTGTTTATTTATTTTTGAACTTAGAGTTCAAAGTTTCATTCCATTGTGGTAGGGTAGCCTAGCAGCAGGAGCTTGAGGCAGCCGCTCACATGGCTTCCACAGTGCAGAAGCAGAGAGTGGTGAGTGCCTGTGTAACTCAGTTGCTTCTCTCTGTACATTCCAGGATCCTAGCCTGGGGACTACTGGGTAAATCTTTGTGCCTCAGTTAACCTAATCAACAAAATCTCCACAGGCATGCCCGGGTGATTCTAGCTCCTATCAGGTTGGCACCTGAGATTAACCATCACATGTGTCTGTCGGACAGACCAGATCATTATCATTTTTCAAATGAAGAAACAATCTCAAAGCCCCAGGTTCAATTCTCAGCACTGCAAAAAGTACGAGTACTGAATGTAGCGCCCCCTTCCCCCATGTGGATGCTGTTTCTAGGAAGGCACAGAACACTCTTCCAGAGCTGCCTGCCATTTGGACGTCTGTAGTTAGGCAGCAGGCAGTTGCCTGGAAACTCTGGCACTTGGAGGACTTGTGACTGTGGTGATATATCTGCCAAGTGATGGCTTGAGCCTGTTGTGTTCTACTTCAGAAGAATTAAACTGCCCTTTTCTGTTCTTTGTGGAACAGACAAATTCAATCTTTATTCCACCTCTCTGGGGACCTTCCTCACAACGTCACTAGCCTGCTAGGCAGTGTGAGGCCTCATCAAGTGCTGCAGCCATGGGAAATAATGCAGCCCAGGAAATGAGGGACTACCCTCATGATGTGAGTGAATGCTGTCACACAAGCACGGGAAGGCCATGGTTCCCTGCCTGTGTTGCAGCAGTGGTCTTCAAAACCTACCAAGGGCCCAGCTGGATTGCTGGGTGCCCATGTGGGTTGTGAGGGCTGAGAGGTTGAGAAACTCTGAACAAGAATCTTAATGTCATTTAGTTGTTTGGGGCTTTTTACTTGGAGACACAATCTCTAGCTCTCCTTGGCCTCAAACTCCCTTTGTAGGAAAGAATGACCTTGAATTTCAGATCCTGCATTGTCTACCTCTCAAGTTCTAGATTACAGATGTGTGCCTAACACACCCAATTTATGGGGCACTAGAAAGAAAACATGGGGCCTCACATTCTACTTACTGAGTTATACCAATGATGTCATTATTTGAAAATGTTCAGGATATATGCCTTTAAAATAGCACACCAGTAAATGTTATTGAGCAGCCTTTATGTACAGCATCCACTGCAATTGTTGAGGAATACAAATAGGACAAATAGGGCTTAACTGTCCTCAGGGATTCATTGGTTTAGGAGTACTAACTGAGCACCTACTATATACATGATTTTGTTCTAAGAGTGGGAATATACTTGAACAAGAATGTCAAAAGTCAGTCTGGAGAGATGGCTCAGTGGTTAAGATCACTGACTGCTCTTCCAGAGGTCCTGAGTTCAAATCCCAGTTACGACATGGTGGCTCACAACCATCTGTAATGGGATCTGATGCCCTCTTCTAGTGTGTCTGAAGATAGTTACAGTGTACTCATATATATTAAATAAATCTCTAAAAAAAAATTAAAATTAAAAAAAAAAGAATGTTAAAAGTCCCTGAGAGCAGAAAGTAAACAGATAAGTTAACTGAAGAATTCCCAGGAGTGGTGTTAAGGACCTACCCCTGTACCGTGGTCATAGCCCCGGCTTTTTGGTCTCCTCTCTGTGCTTCCCACATCTGCTTCCCACACTGCTGCCTCTGTTGCTCCAAAAACAGCTCTGATCCCATTTCTCAGTGGCTGCCCTATTGCCTAAGAAATGTAAGTGTGCCAACCCTCACCTAAGGCTTGTTACTGGTCTCTTGGCCTCTTCTCCAGCTACTGTTTTCTCCCATCAAGGCGGTGACTGTGGTCTGCTCATGGCAAGCCCCAGATAGGCCATGCTTTTCCATGCTTCTCTTCTCTTGTCTTCTCTTCTCTTCTCCCCTCCCCTCCTATCCCTTTTCCTCTCCTCTCCTTTCCTCTCCTCCCTTTCTCTCCTTTTCCCTCCCTTCCCTTCTCCTCACTTCCCTTTTCTTCTCCTCTCTTCCCTTCCCTTTCCCTCCTTCCCCTCTCCTCCCCTCCCTTTCCCTTCCTTCCCTTGCCTTCCCTTCCCCTCCCCTCCCTTTCCCTCCCTTCCCCTCTCCTCTCCTTCCTTCCCCTCCCCTCCCCTCTCTTCCCCTACCTTCCCCTCCCCTCCCTTTCCCTCCCTTCACCTCCCCTTCCTTCTCTTCCCTTGCCTTTCCCTCCCTTTCCCTCCCCTCCTCTCCATGCTTCCCTGCTCTTCTCTTCTGCTTTGTTTTTTCTTTTCTTTTGAGATGGGATCTTGTTTCTGAGGCTGGCTTTGAACTCGTGGGCATAAGTGATTCTATCATTCTAAGCAACTAGAACATACCCATGAGCACTGTGCCTATTCTTCCTTTGTTTTAATTGTAAAAAGTACATCCTCTGAGTCTGATTTCCTCTTTTAGCACATTTGAAAATGTTCAAAGCAGTATTGACTGTCAGCTTGTTTTTAGAATGTTCTCTGGAACCTCATATAACCGAAACTTTACATTTATATCTCATGCCTTCTAGACAGAACCGGATTCTACTCAGCCTGCCATGTCCTTTCCCATATTCTCTGTGTGAAGCCATCTCTTGTCTCTGCCTCTTTCTGGTACTCTCAGCCTGCTCCGCACTTGCCACTAGCATCCTGCAAGGGTTGCGCTTCTTGAAGTTAATACAGTGTTTCCCAGAAAGCCGTAAGCCTGCAGTTTTTCTCATTGGCCATTTTCAACACCTAGTCAACACCTAACATGTGACATTTGATCTGTGTTACTACTTGCTTTTTTCACATGTAAAGTGTTTATAATTCCTTTGACAATGCAAATATATGTATAAACAGTAAAGTCTGAGCTGGACAGTGGTGGCACATGGGGGGAGCATGTGGGGGACAAGTAGGTGGATCTCTGAGTTCCAGGCCAGTCTGGTCTACATAGCAAGTTCCAGGACAGCCAAGGGCTACACAGAGAAACCCTGTCTCATAAAATAAAAAGCAAGCATACAGAGAAAGAGTAAAGTGTTATAAAGGGCATTTAATACATCCAAAGGGGAATGGCAGATTATGATTGGGTTATACTTGAGGAGCTTGAGGGACTCCAGAAGAGCATATGTGGGGGATATTGATATTTCAAAAGGCACAGAATGGACTAGGTATTACAAAACATTTTTCTTCTTACTGAGCCGTCATGGCAGTGAGAATATGATCCCCCACGCAGAGGCACTCACTTGGGGAGTTTGTAACTGAATGAATCAGGCCTTAAAAGCTCCCTCAGCTGGTTGTCTGCTCTGTCCCCAGCTAGTCAGGTGGAGCCGGCTTCCTTGCTTAGGCACATAAATGTCTACTGTCCATGCAGAGGGACCAGTATGTGTAAGCACTTACAGACATTAAAGACAGCCACATTAGCATGGATAAAGTCAGCCCCATAATGGCCTCAGCCATTGATTTTTTTTTTTTCTCCAACCTTTCCATGTGAGACACTTGAATAAATGCCACAGGCTTTTACAAATCCCTTGGATTTGGCTCAAATAAAAAATGATTTGTTTTACAAAAAGGCTTTTTTACCTTTCATTTAAAGCAATTTAACTCACCGTAATTTCCTTAAAGTCAATGAAAAGATAATCTGGAATTAATAGTGTGTTGAAAAGAGTTATGCACAAAAAAGGGGTTCTGCCCTCTGACTGCACAGTGTTCGGGCAAACAGTCACACGGCTCGTGATCTTGTGTTGTTATACCTGCAGATGCACTGCAGGCAAGCTTCATCACTGTTCTGGGTGCTGTCTCCTGCAATTCGCTTTAGGGTGTTTTCGGCTTTTTGGTTGTTGGGGTTTTTTTGTTGTTGTTGTTTGTTTATTTTTGTTTTGTTTTTTGTTTTTTGAGATGAGTGAGGTCTAATTTATCCCATGCTAGCCTCAAACTCACTGTAGATGTACTTTAATAATAATAATCTTTAACTTGTGATCCTCCTGCCTCTACCTCCCAAGTGCCAAGTTTACTAGCACGTGCCACCATGTGCAGGTAGTAAGGTATTGGGGATGGAATCCAGGACTTTGTCCTTGTGAGGAAAGTACCAGTTGAGCTATATCCCTAGTCTCAATAATGTCTGTGATGTTTTTATAGTAAACTTTTAAAAAATTCATATGTTTGGGTGTTTTGTCTACACGTGTGTTTCTGTACTGCTTGCATGCCTAGTGCTGATGGAGACTAGAAGATGATGTCAGATTCTCTGGAATTGAGAGTTAGGGACTGTCGTGGGCCACCATGTGGGTGTTGGGAGCCACACCCAGGTCATCAGGAAAAGTAGCCAGTGGTCTTAACCACTGAGCCACCTTTCCAACTTCATTTCATAAACATTTTATCTACCTCCTTCTGCCATTGACTGTGGCCTCTGTTTACTTAACATGCATTGTCTCATTCAGCATTCAGAACAATGCTAGACTTTGGGTGTGAGCTGGAGACCGCTCAGCGGTTAGAGCACCAACTGCTCTTCCCGAGGTCCTGAGTTCAAATCCCAGCAACCACATGGTGGCTCACAACCATCTGTAATGGGATCTGATGCCCTTGTCCAGTGTGTTTGAAGACAGCTACAGTGTACTTACACACATAAAATAAATAAATCTTTAAAAAAAAAGACATAGGATTTACAGTCACATCATATAGGTGGTACATACCTTATGTTTTCGTTCACACTCATAGAACCAGGCATGACAAGGCCGAGATTTGGATCTGAAGCCCACTGCAGGAAAGCTCCTATATATAACTATAGCTCCAGTTGCAACAGCCCAAATTTTCTGAATTGACCTTGGAAGACAAGATTCCAGGCTGGGGAGAAAACTTAGCAGGTAAAGGTGCTGGCCGCCAAGCTGTTGACTTAAGTTTGATCTCAGAACCCCACATGGTAGAAAGAGTCTTCTGACTCTACATGCATGTTCTGTGTACACATGAACATGTAAATTAAATAAATGTAATTTTTCAGAAAAAAAAAATTAAAGAGATGAAGCCAGGCGTGCTGGTGGGGGTCAGAGGCTCTGAGTTCCAGGCCAGCCTGGTCTACATAACAAGTTCCTTGCCGGTCAGGACTACACAGAGAGACCCTGCTGTAAAGGAAGCGGTAATTCCTGGTGCTTTTCACTCTCTTGCTCATCACTGCCGTAGTACAGCGTAGTCTCTAAGACCACATCAGTAACACAGATAACAGTGTTCTTCAGGCCAGCTTCCTGTGTAAGTCACTTCCGCAGTTTGGTTGTAGTTAGGGAAGTTTCTTTCCTAGACTAGCCAAAAAATTAGGATAAGACAGGCTCAGCTCTCCTCAGTGATGACATTACTATGCAGTCACCAAACTTTGCTTTTTAAAAACATTCATGCTTATGACTGGAGTTTGGGGGTTTTTGGTTTTTTCTTTTTTCAGTTTTGTAATGGATTTAATGGTTAAAGTGTTGGTACTTTATTTTTATTTTACATGGGAGGCTTTTGTTTGTTATTTCCTTTTGAGATAAGATCTCGCTATGTAGCCTAGGCTGACCTGGAGTTCACTCTACAAATCAAGCTGGCCTTGAACCTACAACTCCACCTGCTTCTGCCTCCAGAGTGCTGGGACTAAAGTCATGCACCACCACCTTGCCTGGCCCATGTTTTATGTTTTAGATAAATGCATTCATTTGCAAAATGTGATCATCCTGTTTTAAAAGCATTTTAAAAACAATGTTCAAGATTAATCAGCCAAAATTAAGATGATTCATTTTTTTCATGGTGTTAGAAATTGTTACTTGATTTTTACCTTAGGGAATAAAGTAACTAGATGATTACTAAGTTTTCTAAAGAAAGCATAGAATTAATCTGAAAATTAAAAAGCCAGGATAAATTACTCCTTGAATAAATGCCTCCCCATCCCTTGCAGGAAGGAGGATCAGTGAAAACTGATCCAAGGCCTCACCAGTACTAGGCAATCACTGTGATACTGAGCTGTACCCCAAGCCCTAACTAAGCACTCTTAAGAGTCTTTTCTGAATTGGCTTTTGAACTATCATGCAGAGTGTGGTAACGAACTTGTAGTCCCAGCACTTGGAAGCAAGGCTGAGGCAGAACTGGAAATTGGAGGCCAGATTGGGCTGCATAGTGAATTCAAGGCCTTTCTAAACTATGTTCTGAGATAGTATCTTAGACAAAAACAAATTAGTTATTAAGTTTGTAAACTCTTTTAAAAAGTAGGTGTTAGGGGCTGGACAGGGTTGACTGTCCAAGGACAACACCAGAGCGTTTTTAAGGGTAACCAACCTATTCTGAGTGTGGCGAGGCCTCAACAAATCCACAGAGGCTTCCTGGCTGAGAACTAGACTCCGAAAGAAAAAAACAATACCCTTGTATAATTGTCCACCTGCTACGCAGTTATGGATATTTACCCAAGTGAGTCAGACAGTGCTGTGGGAAATTTAATTGTGTGCATAAAAGTATACTTAAGTAAAGCTGGTCTTTAAAAATGACAGTCAATGTGGTTCTGCGGCCCAGGTTCCAGAGACTGGCAAAGGTAACAGTTGCAGAAGCATCCACAGGGCAGGACTGAAAGTTTAGGATTAAGGGTGTATTTACTTTGTCTAGACAGAGAAGGGTTGTAGTGGAGAATTGGTAAGACTGACTATCCCAGCTTGGTCACATCAAGTATAGTGACCCAGCATCCTTAGTGTGTGTAATGAATGAATAGTCTCTGCCCTCCAGCCTCCGGGCTTGTAAAGACTTAAATGACAACAAACTCAAACCCCTTTCAATTTAGAAGCTTAACTGAGAACACCAGAGGCTTTGCTTGTACCTGACTACTAATCGATTTTATTCACAAGCGTGTTCAAAAGTGGGGAGGGTGGGTGATGACTCTGAGCGCAGCTTGTTCCAGCCTCTCACTTCCGGCTATTGCCAAGTGCAACCCAGTTTAAATCTGCATGTTGTTCTTTCTGTTTGGTTAGCATCCCGGGGCCCTTACTCACTCTGTGCCAGGCTCTGGAAGATATGCTGTGCTGGACACACTGGTAATTAGGATTTGTTCCCTACTGTTTAAGGCATAACCCTCTGTGACATAAGACAGTATGGGAAACACCATGAGGGAAGCCAGACCCAGTGCTAGAGGAACAGAGAGTTAAGAGCAATTCATTTCAGCTTAGGCCTTTGCAAGTCATGTAAGCCAGTAGCATTCTGGGGCCTGGTATGCAAGTTCATTCTAGATCATCTCTAGCACCGTCACATAATGAACAATTATTCCATGCCAGGAACTATGCAAAAGAGCTAAAAATAAATTTTCTATGAGTCTGTGGTTGTCTTTATTCTGTGTGCTAAACAATTTTTATGTTAGAATAGTAGGAGTCCAGAATGCAGATATGAGAGAACCACTATTTTGGATCTCTTTTCTCTTGGATGAGATCAGCAGTACATAATCAGCCTGTTATTCGAGTGAGATTGAGGTAACCCTGGGCTCAGGGAAGTGCACAGGAGCTTCAGTTCTTCAGGGAGTTACTGCTCTGGCTTGCTGCTGCAGTCATGATCCCACTCTGGTGGAGAAGTTGGTGTTGCCACTTGGACTCGGCTGCAATCTGCCCATTGCCTTTGTCACAAGCTCCCTAAACCAAGTGGTATATAGACCAGCTACACCTGGAGGAGACTGAGTCACAGTTGCTGTGCCCTGCAGCCATGTCTGCAGTAGGCCTGTAGGATAACAGGTGGCAGACAAAAACCTTTGTATTCCCTTCTGGGTAACTGAGTACCTTTCCACCCCATATCCTGAAAGGATGCATTCTGAGGTGGATGTGGTGGCACATGCCCTTAATTCCAGCACTGGGGAGAGGCAGGCTGATCTCTCTGAGCTCAAGACCAGGCCAGCCAGGGCTACATAGTAAGACCTGTCTAAAAGAATTAGTTAATCAATTAATTTAAAATTAATAATAAAACCACATTTTGGTATGTCTCAGAGCATGGAAGAAGTACAGTTTGATTGTCTGGAACATCTTTGAGAACAGGAAGGTTGTTTAAGAAATAGTAGACTTTCTATTATTCTCAGGAACTGGAACACCCCTCAAATGTGTAAAACATTTTTGTTCTGTTCCTCATACGTTTGAATTAACTGAAACAGTTTGTGGGGACATCAAAATAACAGTTCAGTATCAGAATGTATGTAACTCAACAGTTAAATAGCCCAACTTAAAAGCAGCCAAAGGACTCGAGTAGACATTTGGCCAAAAAAAAAACCATACACAAATATACAATAACCTCATGAAGAGATGCTTGACATCACTGATCATTGAAGAAATACAAATCAAATTACACGGAGGTGGCCATCAAGCCTATCTGAAGAGCTGTTGTCCAAAGGTAAGTCAGCAGCTCGAAGAAGCACTGAGCAGGCTGCAGAGTATCTGGACCCCGTGCTCTGCTGCCAGTGATGCAGTGCAAACAGTGTCCCGTAAGGCCGAGTTGTCCTGAGCGGAGCAGTTCCATGTCTGGGTCTGCACCCAAAGAGCAGAAAGCAGGGACTCAGGTATCTGTAAGCTATATTCACAGAAGCTTTATTCTCAGTACCTAAAATAGACATCCTCAGTGGCCACTGACACGTGAATGGCAAACAGTGTGCACTACAGAGGCCGAAGAGGTGGATTGGGGCTTAATTGCTGAGGATCCGTGTTAGGCAGCTCACAGCCACCTGTAACTCCAGCTCCAGGGCATTCACACCAACACCTGTCCTCTACAGGCATCTGTGTGAGTATGGGTGTGCTCAGACACCAGGGCACAGATACACACAAATAAAAATAAAGCCCTTTTAAAGGGTAGATAGGTGTGTACACACAAACATGCCAGCCTACAAGTATGAATTGGGGGTGGGGAAGCTTAGGGACAGGGTCTTACTATGTAACCCAGGCTGCCTTTGAGCTTGAATTTTCTCTGCCTCAGCTGGGATTACAGGTGTGACCACCATGTCTCTTTGGTTTTTAAAATAAAGAAAATTCTATTGTGTGCTTCAACAGAGATGAGCCTTGAAGACGTGCTAAGAAATATAAGCCAGACACTATGATTCCTCTCTAGTCAGATTCACCAAAACAAAAAGTAGAAGTGTTGCCAAATGCCTGGGGAAGGGAATGAGGGGAGCTGGTGTTTTGCGGGCAGAGTGTCAGTGGGAGATGAGGTTTCTAAAGATGAGCATTAGTAATGGCTGCACAATGAGGATTCACATACTGACACTGGCTAATCGCTTTAACATAGTGTAAATGGTAGCTGCAACTGTTGTGCCGCACTTTAAACAATGGTAATGCTTTTTAAATGAACATTAAAGACACCTTTTAAAAGGAATAGAAGCCTCAAACCAGCAGTCTGTGGCCCACTTAGATCAGAGCAGCAATTCAGCCTTGTTGGCTGAGGGCCTAGTACTTTATGGGATCCAAGGGCTTATGTTCTCCCCAAACTTTCCTTTACAGCACCTGGTATACTCTGTTATCGCCTCTGTTGTTGCCCAGTGGCCTGTAGATCTGCACAGCCCGGGTGGGGCTGCAGTGGTGACTCTAGTGGCATTACTTGTCCTGGGGCATCTGTGCTCAGCTTGGGAATTTTCCACTCCAGTCCTGTTCCAATGTCTTCCTTCTTGGTTTGGGGGTGCAGAGCAGGTGTCCTGGGGCAATGCCAGCAGCAGCTGATCTACTGCCCCAGAGCGCTGAACACCAGCAGGAAAATTCCACGGCTTTCTTGGCCCCCTGTTCTCAGGAGTAACTTCCCCTCTGTTCTCTGTAGGTTTTCTTTTCTTCTGCCTGCAGTATCGCTGTGGAAGCCACCCTGAGGAAGAAAGCAGAAAAGTTCCAAGCCCACCTGACTAAGAAGTTCCGCTGGGACTTTACTTCAGAGCCAGAGGACTGCGCGCCAGTGGTGGTGGAGCTCCCCGAGGGCATCGAGACTGCCTGACTGCAAATCCTCAAGTCATGGCTATAACCCAGGGTCTTCCCCATTCATCTGTCCTAAAATGTTCCAGCAGTGATCCAGTCAGGTCCTGCAAAGATGGAGCCAGAAGCTGTGTTCACCAGTAAACACATTCCTTTGCTACAAAAGTGGCCGTTGTGGTTCTCTGTAGCCTGGCCCTGCTAATGAGTTTCAGAAAAAAAGGGGTTGAGATGAAACCTGCCCCAGCAATAGTCTAATTCCTTCCGACAGTGAGAAAATGAGCATTAAATCCAAAAGAGCTAGCAGCTTATTCCATAGCTGGTCAAAAAAAGGGAAAGAAAGCAGACCCATCCCAGGGTCTGTGGTATTAAGTCAGTGAGTTTTTCGGTTAAATGTAGGTGTGAAGTTGAATGTGGTTTGTATAGAATTTCTGCCTGCTCCTGGTTGAATGGAAAGAAACCTACCAGAACCCAGGCCACTGTCCTCTCGGGAGCCTTGCCTGAGAGTAGGTGGCAAGGAAGATGCCAGCTTCATCTCCCACACCTCCTTCTGCCAGAAGCCCCAGTGGTTGATACCTGAATTGGTCGCTGCCTCTGGGGTCTACTGCTACTGTCACCATCATTCTGAAGCCTCCCCATTTTTCACTAAGGTTACCATGACTCTTCTGATGACGTGGAAATCAACAACAAAAAGAGAAGTTCTTGCTCTGAGCCTGCTTCTCAGGCCATATTAAGTCTGGGCCTTTTCTTCGGAGCCATGGAGATAGCTGGGTAGCTTAAGTCTACCCAGTCCTGCTGTGGGGTTCTCTTGAGTGCCATCACGTTCCTGGTGTTAGGGAGACTTGAGGAAACACCCATTGTGTGGTGTGGGCAGAATTCTGCCTCAAGAAGAACTCCCAGGCCCTTCACCCTGACCTCTGCCTCTCTGCTATACTCTGGAATCCTCTTCTGAGGCTTGAGCTCACAGCACAGCAGGCCTCTGAGTGAGAGTCCTGCTGTTTAAGACTTTTGGTTTCTTTTGTTTCCTTGGAGATGTTTTTCCAAGAGCACAATGTACATTAAAGTCTTTGAGTTGAGACTAATCCCCCTGTATGAGTCTCTTTGAGCTAATCTGCCCGGTTTCCAAAGGAGCCAAGCTGTTGTCCATAGACAACACATCAACCTGCAGAACCACCCAGGAGACCCTCCTCACTCCTGCAGTCTCTGGAAATGGCAGGCATCCAGCTTTGCCTGTTTCCTGAGAGTCATGCCCTGTATCTCTATGTTAACCTGAAGTTTCACCTTGTGAGAATTGTTATTCCTTTTCCCCCACAAAGCCCACTTATCACAACTACCTGGGGACTGTGTTAAAAGTGCAGATCCCAACAAATGAATTTCCGATGCAGGCTGCAACATATATGAATCTTGTGCCAGGGGCTGGGGAAATGGCTCCGTGGGTAAAGTGCTTGCTCCGTGAGCATGAGGACCTTCAGATCCCCAGAGCTCGTGTGAAAGCCAGGGCCGCAGTGCACACCATGATCCAGTGCTGCAGAGGCTGCAGGTTCAGTGAGAGACCCTGCAAAATAAGGTGGAACTGACAGGAGACCTCCACACACTGGCGCACAGTGCACCTAGCACATTTACCACACATTCACTAACAGGATGTGCTGAGGGAAGGAGAACAAACTAGCAGCTTTCCACTCACATGAAATACCCAGCAAAGTCAGGTCCACAGGGTGACCGGTGAGGACCACCAGCGGCATGCCCTCAAAAACTGATTTACGGTGGGACACTTGTCAAAGTGCAGACCCCTGTCACATTCCATACAGATCTAAAAGCTCTAGTTCTAAGATACAGAATGCTGTTTTTGAGTAACATTGTAACATTGAGTAACATCAAACAGGAACACATCATACCTGGTGTAAGCAGAGCCTATGGGACAGAATGTCTCCTGCGGTCGTTCTGAAGACAGCACCTTGAGGCTGGCCCATTCCCCAAGTATACCTGAGTTTGCCCAGATGCCCCTCTATATATATGCTTAAAATGAGTTGAACAGGAGAAGCTGCCACTTGAAAAATGCCATTCTGTTACTTAATCCTCACGCAAACAGTGTGCAGCGAGTTGTCAGTTATCCCTGTCCGATTTGTATGAAAATGAGCTCAGAGAACATCATTTTCCCAGGGTCACACAGCAGCAGTAAGCATTGACGACAAGAGTCAAGCCTGTGCTTCCGGGCACCCATAACCCACTCTGTCTTGTGTTCACAGAGATGATTTCCCTCCACCACCCTTTTATGTGTAGGACAGCCTTCCCTTCGAGCCCCTCCCTCAGGTCCAGGTCTTGGCTTTGTTGACTTAGCAACTATGTGACCTTGGACAAATTTTGGGGGTGGAGGGCTACGTCTCTATATAGAAGAGAATTAGCTCCTAGATAGATAGATAGATGATAGATAGATAGATAGATATAGATATAGATAGATTTGGGGGTTCTGGTTATAAACTTTCCAAGTTCCTCCAAGTATCAAAAGTTGTTCCTGGTTTATCACAAATTTCTAAAAGGAAATTACATTTATATAAGGCAGTATGTCTAGAGCCTGAATTTTTTGAAACAGAAATGATAGGACTTTGCATTTCTCTCTCTCTCTCTCTCTCTCTCTCTCTCTCTCTCTCTCTCTCTCTGTGTGTGTGTGTGTGTGTGTGTGTGTGTGTGTGTGTGTCTGTCTGTCTGTCTTTCTATCTGTTTCTCTTTATGTGTGTGTGTGTGTTTACATGGGTCTGAGGGTCAGGACCACTCTCAGAAATCAGCCGTCTCTCACACCACCATGTTGGTCTAAGGGATCAAACTTCACCATCCTCTGTGATGAATAAGAAATCTGAAAGCAAGGTAATTATTGCTGAGAGCTTGCAGTGTTTATGGAAGAGAAGCCATCAAAGTAGAGCCCTCAGGATAGCTGATCTCTGAACTCTTTTTTTTTCCTTTCCCCCAGTTTCAACACATCTAGAAGTGAAGCTATTGCCCTGGTTTCTAGATCTCAAATGCAGGCCTCCTGGGGTCTGGCTCTTATTTGCAAGGCTGGGTTATCCTATTAACAGAACCAGCAGCAGCAATGACTTGCCAAACCCTCCTGCCGGCCTCCTTAACAACCCCTTCTTCCTCTGAGCCTAGCTGTCACATCTCACTACTTGAACAGTGAAAGACCTCCCTGCTGCTGATTGCCTCTTACTGTCAGTAATTATGTCCCCAACGCCACCCCTTGTAAATATTATTTAATATTCCCAGGGCACTGTGACATGCTGGGCTCTCCAACTCATCAGACATTGGCTTGACTGAGATACCATCCCCTGCTGAAGTGACGGGAAACAGCCATGGTCAAAACCATCACTGAATCACACTTCCAGATAACAGCGATGCTCATCTGAGCTGCTGAGGAATCCCCAAACTCTTGTGGTCCTTAACAGTCTCCATTTCCTGCTGACCACAGACATCTCAGATCTTGTGTCTCCCCTAGACAGTTTTAGTCCCATTAGACCCATCCAGACCTTTCTTGCAGTGACGTGGCCAAAGTCTGGGTCCTGGTGCTAGCTCAATCTTTTCCCAAAGCTCCTGCTATGTATGCACTGTAAGGAGAGCAAGATAAGAGGAGTTAAGGGTCCTAGCAGGGTGAGTGGAGATGCTTTCATTTGAATGGGGTAATTTTTAAGCAAAGATTAGAAAGGAACAAATGGAGTAGCAGAGAAAACATTCTAGGCAGAAGGACCAGAACACAGCCTGGGGGCTGGGGCCAAGGTTAGGACTGGGAGAGTGGAGCGATCAAAGCAGGAAAGAGTCGGGCTTGGGTTGGAGCAGACCAGACTGTCCATAGCTCAAAGTGCTGGTTGTTGTCGGGTGTTTGGGTAGAAGAGAGATACGACTTGTATTCAGACTGTTGTGTTGTAGACAAGTGTAGTGTAGGGTAGAGCCAGGGAAACCTGTGAGGAGCTAATGCCACTATCCAGAGGAGAGTTAATGACAGCACTCCACCTGTTTTGTGTCTTGATTCAGGAAGGCTGGATCACCCCTAATTCTCGGGAGTCACAGACTACCTCCCATGGTTTATATTGTCTGTTTGCTTTCCCAGTCTGTTTGCAGACTTTGACAGCCCTTCTGAGTCTCAGATCCATGGCCCATGTGGGATTGTGGGGAAGTGAGGAAGTGCTCAGGTTTGGGAGACAGGACGGCAGTGTACAGAAGCTCCAGGTAAGCCAGGCCCCAATAGGCTGTGATCACACCCAAGGGGGTGCTCCTTCAGGAACACTGAGGAAGGTCTTTATGAGACTAACAGTTAAGAATGGGTGGATCCTTCCTGGTCAGGAGCCACTTGAGCATTTCTTCTGTTAACTGGAATTAACATGCCTTGGGGTTCCTACTCACTGGACACTGCATGGATCTTTCACTTAACTGCCTCCAGGCCAGAGCACTTGTGATCTAGTCAGGACCAGTGGCTTCTTGTACAGACAAGGGAGCCAGAATCAGCAGTGAGGGGTCCCCCGTCAGCTGTCTGCCCTTCCACCCCACTGCACTCCTCCTCCACCTGCCAATCTAGCCCACTATCCCACAGGCACAGTTACGTAAGGACATTGGTTCTGAGGCCAGCAGCCTGACGATGCTCATGTCACTTAGCAGGGTGGCAGGCAGAGACCCCTGGCCTCTTGCTCACGTTTCACACCAGACTCTCCTGTGTCCATATCTGGCCTGTGGGGATGTGGGGACACTGGACCAGGCATAGGAGGAGGGAATTCTTGGCTGCAGACAGAGGAAAGAAACCCAAACAGGACAGGTGACATGATTCATTGATCCCCCTATCTGGGAACAGCTCTGAGATGAAAATGTCTTCAGCTGTGCACTGCCAACAAATCTTTGGCTACAAACCCCTCAGGACTTATGCCATCATTTCCAATGCCACGGATAAAAGTTTATGTTGGTTTGGTTATACAGTCCAAACTAATTCATAAAGAAAAGCAAATGCCTTAGCTGCTTGAACTGTGTTCACTGTACACTCCATACATATGTTCATGCAGAGATGTCTATGACCTGTGAGAGTTACACATTTACAGACACCAATGAAGTCAGTGCAGCCCTGACACAATCCACCCTTGAGGACGCTGAGATGCCGGGGCATGTTTAATCCAGCATCCTGCCTGACCCTACCTCAGACTGCCTCAATAGCAGTTTCCTCAAAAATCTGCATCCATAACAATTTCAAAAAGGCTAACTAGATTGTCCAGCATCAGACTGTTCCAGCCAAGATGTCAGCTAAGCCCTGAACTTCCTCAGCATGCAGAGACTAGACAGCAAATGTTACAGCTAGATCTCTTAAGACTAGCCATTATCCCAAATTTCTCAGGTCTCCAAAAGAAAAACAACACCCAAACCAGTAAGGAAGCAATTTAAAGATAATTATGCCCCATTCCCAAAAGGTGGGATGGGTGGTTTTTGGTCATTCTACGAAAGAGCCCAAAATCTTACACTGGTATGGAGCTTTGTATATTGATAAAAATTAAAGTTATATTTAGTTACATTGATATAGAGCTTTGCATATTAATACAGATTTAAGATTTATTTTCTACAACATGCTAAAGTATTGTACCTATGCAATTTTAAAAACTGCAATGCTAAGTTCTAGTGCTTTTGAAAGTTGCTATTACAAACTAATTAGGATAATTAAGAAATGCACATTAGCTGTCAGGCTACCAAACTCATGGCCATATTAGATACTAGTTTAGTTAATTAAAAAAATATGTTTCCTAGATTGAACAGATAGTAAATAACTAGAAGCAATTCAGATATAGTACGGATAGACGGATAGATAGATAGATAGATAGATAGATAGATAGATAGATAGATAGTCTTCAAAAACCTCAGAGATCCACAGACTATGACATTTAAAGATATTTTTATTAAATTAAAGCCTTTTGACAGCAGGGCAGTCTGCTCCTGACTGCACCTGCATTCCACTTCACAGAAGATGATGAGCATCAACGGCCTCCGCGTGGAGCTGGCACTATTGTGGCAAGCCGGCCACGGAGCAAGACAACTGCAGACGAAAGCTGTCCAGACTAGACAAACAGGACACAGGGAAGTCGGCAAGTCCTTCATAATTCCTGCTTCACAAAAAAGTCTGTCGGTTATTCCAGACTACATAGTTATAGTCTCCCATATAAGTTTAAATTGTTTAAGATTTAGAAAAATGTTTTAAAGTCTAAGCAAGATATGATAACGAATGATTTAGCTACAGAACTTTAAACTCACCGAGATTAGAATAGATAATAGAATACTTTATCCAAAGTTGCCCAATAAAAAGAGCCTTTTATTGGACTTAAAGGAAGAAGTGCAGACATAATGTTATTGTGTCTGTATAAAGAGTCTTATATTATTCAAATGCTAATCTCGGTGCCCCCATATCTGTTTGCAATTCTTTTTTTTTTTTTTAAGATTTATTTATTCATTATATATAAGTACACTCCAGCTGTCTTCAGACACACCAGAAGAGGGCATCAGATCCCATTACAGATCATTGTGAGACACCATGTGGTTGATGGGATTTGAACTCAGGACCTCTGGAAGAGCAGCCAGTGCTCTTAACCACTGAGCCATCTCTCCAGCTACCTTCCTTTCTTTATTAATAGAAGATGAATTAGAAAGGTGTGGGCAGGGCGTCAAAAATGCTCTCTGAAGAAAGCGGTGTATTCTTTGTCCTTTTGGAAAAATGTCTATTTGTATTTTTTTTGGTCTGGTATCTTTGGGTGGTTTTGAAAAATAACCTTACAAATATCCTTCCTTCCTTCCTTTTTCATTCATTCATTCATTCTTTCTTTCTGTCTGTCTGTTCTTCCTTCTTTCCTTTCTTCCTTCTTATTTATTTAGAAACAGCATATTTGGATTGTTTTTAAAATACCTTATAAATAATCTCTCTCTCCCTCCCTCCTCTCTCTCTCTCTCTCTCTCTCTCTCTCTCTCTCTCTCTCTCTCTCTTATGTATGTATGTATGTATGTATGTATGTATGTATCAGGATTAAAGACAAACATCACCAAACCCAGCATGAAATATCTTAATACTGTAAATATAAATTCCAGTTACTTTGCATTTTTGTGACGTTTGGAAATGCATGCTTTCCCTTATCCACATGCCAAGATCCCCTTTTGATCTGATTTTTCCCATCACTTAAATGCCTGAAAGTCCACTCCCAGCTCAGGGTGAAATGCACATCAACCTGTGTCTTGTTCCGGTTTCCCCAGTGCGCCTCTCCACCCTCACAGTCCAGCCCTGCCCAGCCCCAGTGCTGCCTCTCACACTCAGGTCTGGTCTCCATCTCTTCCTTCCTACATTTTAAGTCCAATCACACTGTCTTGCACCTCCTTTTCTCGGCCACCAAGGACTTCTCACAAAGCCTGCATCCCCTCACAGTGTTTACACACAGCCAACTTTTGGAAGTACAGCCTGGAGGCGCACAGTTCTCCTGGTGCTTCTCTACCGCCAAGCTGTTGCTCACGTCCTGCCTTCCGGACTCAAGTGAGAAACCACTCTACTGAATAGAAGATCTCTCTCTTTCTCCCTCCTTACCCCCTTCTCTTCTTCCCCTCCTGCTCCCCCCTTTCTCCCCCTCCCTTTTCCCCCTCCATCTCCCCTCCTCTTCACCCCCATGTTTCCACAGAGACCTCTTAAGTGTCCAGTGTCTGGTCACTGCTGTTACTGCAGGCTTCCCAGCATACTTCATCCGATTAACTGGAGCCCACCCTGAGGACAATGAGGCCAGTTGGCATCTTCCATGGGATGAGCATTACAGAAGACTTGAAAAGACCCCAGAGTCTCTTGGAGTTTCAGCACTAAAAGCCTCACAACCAGCTCAGCATCCCCATCACAGAAAACACTGTACCTGAGTTGATCCTTGAAATCCCACCTCTATTCCTATTGTGGAAGGATGGATGAGATATGGTGACTGTCACCCGCATCCATGGTGGCACTGGGCAGAAAATTCTTCCTCAAAGCAAAGGAGCTTGACCTCAGGAACAAGGTGAACAGAGATGAGCCTGGCATCCTGAAGCCACAGTGCTCACTGGACATTCAGCACAGAGAGAGAACAGGAGCCCCAGAGAGACACCCCTCCCTCGGAGATGTGTTCTCCAGAGTCTGCACAGTCTGAGGATGTCAAGAGTCAGAAGGGACCCGCAACCCTGTGCATGATTAAGCTGCAATCCCAGGGGGCATTACATCGTGACCATGAACTGTTTCCTGCCCAGGCAGATTCAGAGCTCCAGTCATGGACATGCAAGCCTCTGTAATTGGCTGGAGGGCTCAGCGGCTACTGCTCTGTTGGTTTGGGGTGTGCTATCCAGACACGATCTGTATTGCCACACAAATGCGGAAAAGCTGGGCTGGGACACCAAGACTGCTGTTCCCATTCTGTTGGCCACACAGGAAGGACAGTGGCAGGCCAGGCCTGTCCCTTGCAGAGTGCTCCCTCAGTGCCAATTGCAGACCCAGAGTTGCTAAGGAACCCTCCAGTCTTGTACAATTGAGTCAAATGCTGGGTGACCCTCCATCTGTCTGACCTCACTGCCCAAGGTCTTAACGCCTGCATTCAGGGAGGCAGATTCCAGTGCCAACTGGGGCTAGGCAGATGAGGCAGGTGGGTGGAGGGTCCTGTGAGGACAGAGTGAAATCAATGTCCAGGACAACCTGTTCAAGGCCAATTCCTGGGAGCTTTTCGTTTTTCAAAAGAAGCTGGGAATCTGGGTTTTTATGTGAAACTTCTCTATTTTTAAATGTTGGCAACAAATTGAGATTTCTTTAAGGGGAAAAAAAATACTGCAAGCCAACCAAAACCTCATTTGTAAACCAGTAGGTTGCAAATTTCTGCCTAACTCTATACTCTTCCTGTAGCTTGTCCATCTGTCTGTCCTCCCTGGAGTGTCCAGCAGGAAGACAGGCTTTCCAGGTTGTGGTTGGATCCACCCCTAGCCTGCTTTGGTGTATGCTCTAGAGGCCTGGGAACACTAGGAATAGCAGGGCGGGGCCTTCAGGGCGGGGCTTCTAGGCAGGTGCTTCGGGCAAGGGCTAAAAGAATAGTTTCAAAGGTTGGGGAGGCTAAGAGCCAGTGAAGTGGTTATCTGTGGCTCAACCCTACAGTTCACACTGAAGGTTCAGTGGCATTTGTTCCTATGTCTTGTTGAGCCATAATGGGCAAGCTCATCCAGCCACACTGGTGCTGCTGGTGGCCATGTGACTTGCTAGAGAAAACAGGTGTTAGGATGTGAGTCCAGTTTTGCCCTGATGATGATGGTGCCAGGGAAGTCCCTGAGCCTCCAGGATTTCTCTGTACAATGGGAATTGAAGCGGCTCTCGGGATAAGCAACAAGAGCCAGCTGTGTCCAGAAAGTGAAACATTCGATATACTGGTGGCTAAGCTCTTCTTCCAAGAGCCAGGATGCAGGGGAGGCCTTTGTGGGGCTCTTGGGCTTAGGTCCTCAGCCTCTTTCTTTTTTGAGCCACGTCTCACTATGTAACTCTGGCTGTTCTGGAACTCACAGTATAGATCAGGCTGACCTTGAACTCATAGAGATCTGCCCGTCTTTACCTCCAGAGTGTTGGGATTAAAGATTTTCCCCACTAGGCTCAGCTCCATCTCTTTCTCAGGTTACAATGAGCCCTAGGCATCTGTCAGAAGAGGCTGGGGGAGGGCATGGGGAACTGGCCATCACAATTCTGTGGGACCAGAGATAGACCCAAGATGGCAGACCTAGCTTCCCCAGTAGCCACTGAGGCAGTGCTGGGCACAGTACAAAGACAAAACAAAAGAAAAGCAGTGATGCTCGGTCTCGTCTGCTTCCTGTCTCCCACGAGGCAGGATGGGGTTGGGGTTTGAGGTTCTTCTGTTCACAGGACATCAGTGTGGGGAGGGCTCTCGTGATCCTTTGACGTGGGCAGGTCATCACAGAGATCTTCTGTTCCTGGGAGGTGCCCAGACAGCTACAGCCAACTGAAGGAAGCTGCCCCTGACGGATGACTTGTTTCTCTTTCCCTCATCTCAGATGTCGGGACAGGAGCCCAGAGCTGGCAGCGGCTATAGCTAAAGTCATCGAACACACTTGTTCAAGAGCCAGAGTCCAAGCCATTCCATTCGTTCTCCATTCAGAGCATGTTGGCTGTTGCCAGGCTAGGACCCAGACCTAGGAGTCAAGGCTGTCCTGAATACGAACTCCCTGGGCTCATTCAGACCACCCCAAGCTTCTGTTTCCACCCAGAAGCTGCGACCCTACAAGCATATTGTAAGGCTGAGCCTGCACAGTTCAGGGTCTCTATGTCGTGTCCCTAAACTGCAAGGGCTTCTCTGCAAAACAGGAGCATTGGCTCTGCAACTCTGCTTCTCACAACGACGAGTGCCCCTTCCTTAGGAGCAGGGGACCCTTGCAGCTCTTCAGTGTGCTAGGCAGTCAGGATCTATACACCAGGACGCTGGGATGCACTGAGCTACCGCAACAGAGACACCCCTGAGCTGGCTCAGTACCGGGGCCTGGGGGCGTGTGGAGCGAGGAGCTGCGCTTGCTTCATTTCTGATCCATGTCCGGCAGATCTCTACCCAGCACAGAGGACAATTGGCAAATGGTTGTCTAAATAATATCCTAAGAGCCCCTTCAATCAGTCCCATGTGGATGCCAAACTCTCGGTATAGGTCATCCGTCATCCCAATAACAGCCCTGTGATGTAGCGGGACCCTTGTTTTCCTCATCTCCTCTTCACCTACCTGTGGTTCCCGTCTTCCCTATGTCTCCGGAGCCCAAAGTTGCCCTGTGGTTTGAGCCAGTCCTAGCCAGGACAGCCAAATATGGGCTTCCCCAGCATCTGTGACCTTCCCAGCTTGGAGTTGGGTCCCTAGTAGAATAGTCCTTCATCAGCCTCCCCCAGTTTAGTGTCTGACACTTAACTTCCCCTGGAATGGTCCAGGTTTAGCTCTGAGGGCTTCAGAGGGCAAGGCCAAGATGTAGGGTGAAGCCATGAGAATTCACCTACACTGACATCAAGGCTGCCTCTCCCAAAGGATGAGCTCTGAGGTGTGCACTGTAAGCAGAGCCTAATGCGCTTACGCTCACTAGAAAAGCAACCCTCTCTTAACTGTGGCTCGGAGGTTCGCTTCCAGTTTTTGCATCACAAGCCCTTCTAGAATTTTCTCCCTAATCTAATCTCAGCCACAGTATTAGCAGACCCAGTTCAGGGCAGAGGAGGGGGATGCCCAGGGGCTGAAAACCGGTTGTGTGATAACCGACTAGGCTTAGGACCAGGAACCCAAGAACCAAGTTTCTTTCATTAGAGGCTTCAACAATCCTCCGTGGGTTAAGATCTAATCCAGCCCAAGAGCTTCCTACAGCCACGTGGAGGCGCTAGCCCTGAGCTGGCGGAGGAGCCAGGACAAGGTAGCTGTAGGAATTGGAGGCTGTAGGATCGCTCACCCAGAGCAGGGCCCTGGGACCCTGAGGGCCCAAACAACCAACCCAGGAGACAGGCGAGAGTCACGTGGGAGCACAGCTTTTCTCGTCTGCTCCAGAGAGACATCCCAGCGCTCACATCAGACTCAGGCTGCACCTACATCCAAACCCCACCTTTAGGTGTGCAGGTCATACAGACGGGCACACACCTCCTGGAGCCACACACACCTAGGTTGGAGGCCTGGCTCACAGAGCCATCCCTTCCTCTTCCCACGGCCATCCCTGCCGATGGCTTGGTGGGACCTAGGCCTGAGGGCAAAGCTCAGAGCCCCCTGGAGCATCGTGCCTGGCCCAAGGTTTAACCCTATAGCCTGGAAGCCTGGCAGCCGTTATACCTGAGACCCTCTGCTCTTCATCTGGAAGGCAAGTATAAATGTGAGAGGAAACCTCGAAGTTCTTTGTTTCCTTAAAGCCCCTACTCCCCAGTAAACAGATGGTGGGGCCCAGCATAGTGGCTTGTCACTTTTGTGTCTACTTTGAGAAGCTGCCTGGAGCCTGAACTTCACAGGGGAGGGGAGAAGTTGGGGTTTCTGTGGCTTTGATGGAAAAGACAGCCCTAAACCCCCCCCCCCCCATGAAAACAGGACTTGGCTAGAGATAATCGTTATCTCTAGACTATATGGTGGATTGGTTTATTTTTGATGGCTGCAACTCAAGACTTCGCTGAGGATGACCTTGAACGTCACAGGCATAAATCAACTACACCCGGTTTTAGCGGTTTGGAGACAGGGTCTTGATAACATAAAACTAGGCTGGCCTCAGGTTTCTGTGTTCTCCTGTCTCGACCTCCCAAGTGCTGGGATTTACAGGCTGCGCCGGGGCCAGCTCAGGCAGCTCAGACAGGCACAGGGAGCAGCTGCTTCACTGGGGCTGGTTCCAGATCCTTGTAATTTAATGTCAGCGCATTCTCAAGCCGCGGTGTACCAAACCCAGAAGCTCTTGCCAGCATATCCTACACTCTCTAAGACCTCTAAGCACAAACCTCAGAATCTCAAGGCTGTGCAGAGGCCTTGGAGACACCTGGTTCAGCTGACTTTCCAAGATGGTCCTAGAAGCCAGGGGCCTCCATGTGGGAATAGAACTTGGAGTCCATTCCAGTTCCAATTGAGAGAAGAGGAAAATGAGATTCAGAGAGGGTGAGTGAATGGCGCGAGGTTGCACAGCAAGTCAGAGGAGCACTGAGGGTCTTGGTCTCACAGGCTTAGACACAGCCTCTCTATAGAGGCCCAGAGGAAGTGTGGGAGATGAAAGAGGAAGTGTTTAGGCTAAAACAAGGACTTTCTGAAGAGCTGTTTTTGAAAAAAATCAAACCTAGGGAAAGCAGTGGCTTCCCTTGTTTTCTGCCCGCCTTCCTCTGGGCTCTCACTGTAGCTCTTCCCGGCCTCCAGCTCTGTTCACAAGCTGCTTCCAACCACCCACGGGCTTCCTAAAAACGGTCTCTGCAAGCTAATTCCAGAGGGTGAATGGCAGAGAGTGCCCGTGGGGAGGGGCGCTGCCTCAGCTGGCGCAGGCGCAGGGCACACAGCCGCCCTGAACCCCTTCCCTCCCCAGAGGCTCCAGTCTCCCCCAGCCTGGAGGATTTCGGGGTCTATTGTGCCAGACCTGACCTTGGTGTAGGTTACTTTTCTTCTTAAAAATAACCTATGTTTTTAGACATACTCACGGTAAAATAAACAGAAAGGCAAAAAAAAAAAATCTTCTGTAAGTAAGCCCGCTGAACGAATCGGCATCTGAGCATCTCCAGGCTCTGGACCAAGCACATGTATGGACAGGTGGATTCTGTACATGATGTTCCAACGCCTGCTTTGCCTTGTAGTCATACATCTTTCCTGGTCAACGATTGCAGTTCTTCCGTGTGGCTTTCGGGACTGTGTGGCATCCGGCATGTGACTGTGCCGCTCTCTGTTCAACCAATCTGTAGCGCTGGAGATTGCAGCATATGTCATTGCTTAGGACAACTTTCTTGCAATTTGAATTATGGGTCAAAGGACCCCTGTCCCGTGTGTGTGTGTGTGTGTGTGTGTGTGTGTGTGTGTGTGCATTTGTGTATTCATTTGTGTTTGCAGAGGACACTGAGCATTCTGCTCTCTCATGCTCCACCTTAGGCTTCTGAGACAAGTTCTTATACAGCAGCCAGCAAGCCCCAGGGATCTTCTCTCTTTACAAGCTGAGCCATATTCCCAGCCCCACACAGTTCTATTACTTCCCTTTCCAAAGTGACCATAGAATAACTATGTAATGAAGAAACACCAGCCACCTATAATCCCATATACTTGGGAGACTGAGGCAGGAGGATTGTTTAAGCCCAGGAGTTCAACCAGAGGTTAAACAACATATTGAGACCCTGTCTCAAGAGAAAAAAAATAGAAAATAGATAACAGAAAGATCATACATTTCTCCGAATCGGTTTTATTTTACTTTATTCTGGCAAGACAGGGTTTCTCTGTGTAGCCCTGGCTGTCCTGGACCTTGCTTTGAGACCAGGCTGGCCTCAGACTTGGAGATCTCTCTGCCTCTGCCTACAGCGTTCTGGGATCAAAGGCCTGCACCGCCGCCAGGCTCATTTCTCCAGATCTTCATACCAAGATGCGGTTAACTATTCTGTTGTGATGCGCCCAAGGGTGTGCATGTGTAGATATGCAGGCGCATGTAGCAGGATTGCATTATTCCGGCTTCATAAGACTTTGAATATGGATGTGATATGTGTCAGTAGGTCAGCATTCCTGGCTTGGCTTTATTGGTTGCAGTGCCGTGGGGTGTTTACCCTGGTGTAACCACACTCCTTGTTGGGAACTAGACGTTGCACAGTACAAATAGCTCGCTAATGAACGTGCTTGGAGAAGCAACTTTGTTTCTCGTCCACCCCTCTTCTTAGGCTCCGTGCCCCTGACACACTGGACCAAGGAATTTTTCTACTGATGACCTTCCCTAAGGTCTGCCAGACGTGTCTGCGACAGCCATTGGAACTGAGAGAGCAGGCTTCCGGCAGCTGTGGCCACTCTCTGACTCTCTCCCTCCACAGGTTCCCAGAGCCACCCTCCATTCTTGACCTGAGCAGCAGAGCTTAGGGCAGTCCCAGAGCCACAGGTGCTTTGACAAACGAGGCCCTGCGTTAGCCAGACTTCGGCACTTCTGTTTCTTTGACTCTGTTTCTCTTGGCCTTGTGTTTGCTCATCCCCTCAGGAATCATCCAGCCAGTCCTCCTGAGATGAAGAGATGGCGGCAAGGATGGTGCCTCCTCCTTTCCACCCCACACCTACAGAGGCACCCTTGGACAACTACTCCACTCCCCAGCCAGGCTCCCCTCTGTCACTTGATTCAAAGGAATTCCCTCTCCTGGCCTTTCCTCGCCCCGACTCTGCTCTGGCTGTTGGGAGAGATGGGAGGAGCCTGTGCCCAGGTGTGACCCTGGAGACAGGGCAGCTTCACCTCATTCATCAGGGGAGACAGAGGGACTTAGGAAAAGGACTGAAAGACAGACAGCTTTGGCTCCTCCAGCCAGGGGGTGGCCATGGAGAGAAAGCATGACTCTTAACTGTGTTCAAACAATAAAAATATGAATAGTCAACACATAGCAGGTCCCAACACATGTGTGATTGCTGGCGTACCCTTATGCCCCTTGCTTTCACTCTCAAGAGGCAGACACTCCATCTCACAGATGGAGAGGTAGAGGGGAAAGTCACTAACCTTAGGGCTCAGCCAGCAGGTGGCAGAGCCGGGTTTTGAACCTGCAACCGTCACCTCGTCACCTCGAGCCTCTGGGGCTTTCTCTCTTGCCAGCCCTTCTTGGCATCCTAAAACCTCTCCTCCGGTCTAAACCGGAACCCACGCTGTCCGAACAGAGAGATGCAGCCCCGTGCCACTGTCTGCATTCAGTGAAGCTCGCTCCCCAAGGTCCCCACTGTGACTGGTGTAAGTGCTTGCAGTGTGGTTCTGCAGAATGAGTGCATAGGACAGTCCCCAGCAGACTGTGGCACGCAGCTGAGCGGTGACATAGCACTAGGAATGCAGTTCAGAGAGACTTCAAGTCAAGCTGCCGAGCCAGTGCCAGCTCTGAGCAGGTCATGATGTACCTCTGAGTTTCCCTGTCCCCACCAGTGAAGAGGTGGTAGGCAGCATCTTCCCTTGGTGGGCACTGTGGAAACCCTCTGTGCTTACAACCGCTGTCACACCAGGACACCAACAGGATTTGACCCTTCATCTGGCCAGAAGTGGCCCTCTTCCAACTCTATCTCTCTGGATGCCACTGACAGCATCAGGCCTCTCAAGTCTGCATCCAGGAAGAGACCCAGTGAGCACAGGTCCCCAGCCCCAACCCATCCCTGGCTGCCATTCTCAGTCCCTCCTCATATCGTTCATCTCCAGGCGGTTTTCCCTCCTAAACTCACTCGTGTCTCCATAGGAACGGAGCAGGGGGATGGAGAGGGTCCTCCCCCACGGAAGGGAACTTCATGTGGGGGTGGCTGGGAGTGGCTGGCTGGCAGTGCCCAGTGGAGCTTCCCCCACTGCCCCTCCCCCACCAGACCCCTCCACGAACAGCATGTTCCTCCGACTGTTATTTTTAATGCATTTATCCCGATGCTTAATTTATCCCGCATTGTGATCCTATTTAGCCAAGAGCACTCAGCGCTGGGGCCTGCATATTCATGAGCCAGTTCATTCATGCTGCCCCAGAATGGCAGGGAGGCAGCAACTGACCGAGCCCGAGTCCAAAGATCTTGCTGCAGCAAAAGGCTTCTGTGGGTTGGAGGTTAAGTGTTGGAGCTGGAGGCCGAGTGCAAGGTACACTGTGGTGTCAGGAGTGCCACTGTGCCCAGGCCCTGGAGCCAAAGTGCATTGAAGTCCTTCCCCGCAGAAGAGGGTCAGTGTGCCTGCTGGCCTTGAAGGATCGGAGGGGGGTCATTCATGTGAAAGGTCGTGCTGGCTTCTTTTTTCTATGTTTATGAGTTGGGGTGGGTATGTGTGGGCACATGTATGTACTCACGTATGTATACATGCATGTATAGGTCAGAAATCAATCTCGGGTGCCATTCCTCAAGAATCACCACCTTGCCGTTTAACAGGGTCTCCCGTTGGCTTGAAGCAAGCTGACTAGGATAGGTTGGCTAGGACTCTGCCTGTCTCTGACTCCCCGTGCTAGGTGACAGCACACGCCACCACACCCAGCAGATCTTGTATGAGCTCTGGAGACTGAACTCGGGCCTTCAGGCTGACACAGCAGGCACTCTGCTGGTTGAGTCACCTCCCCAGCAGTACGTGGTTTCCTGATACCCTCCCTGTGGCCATGACAGTTACTACAGAACAGTGGATCGTTGAGGGGTTTAGGCTGTACAGAGGTGGAACAAGGCGAGATGGGGGCACTCAGGCTGTGAAGAGACACCATGACCAAGGCACCTCTTATAAAGGACAACTTTATAAGGGCTTCGAGGAGCTGGCTTACAGTTCCAGAGGTTTAGTTCATTATCATCAAGGCAGGAAGCACGGGAGCATGCAGGCAGACATGGAGCTGGAGGAGCCAAGGAGTCTGGACTTCCACACTGGGCAAAGCTTGAGTATAACTATATATATATATATAGAGAGAGAGAGAGAGTTGGGATTCTGTAAACCCCACCCCTCAATTACCTGGCAGTAGCCAGGTATGCTCTGCCCCAGTGACCTGACACTATAAAAGGGGCTGCTTGCCTCTCCTCTCTCTCTCTTGGTCCCTCTTGCCTCCTGGCTCTCTTGCTCTCCCACCCCTATCCCTCCTCTTCCCCTTCCCTTCCGCCCCCCCTCCAAGTGCTCATGGCCGGCCTCTATTCCTCTACTCCTTTATTCCTTTCCCCTTCTTTCTCTGCCTCTACCACCCTCTTAACTCTCCCATGACCTGAATAAACTCTATTCTGTATTATACTATTGTGTGGCTGGTCCCTCAGGGGGAAGGGATTCCCAACATGGACCCCCTCAGAGGCATCCCCCTTACCCCCAGGCCTTGCCGCACCTCCATGGGCCATATGCCCCCCACTCTCTTCATCCTTCCCCTAACATTGGTGCCGAAACCCGGGAATGTCATCTTTTTTATCACACACACATATATATACATATATATACATATACATATACACACACATATATAATTGAGATTATATACATATAAATTTATATATATATATATAATCTCAAAACCCATCTCCACAGTGACACACTTCCTCCAATTAGGCCACACCTCCTAATAGTGCCACTCACCACAGGCCAAGACTTGAGTCTATGGGAGTCATTCCTGTCCAAACCACACAAACACCAGGGGGAGGATCTCAGCTCTGGTCAGCCATCCCAAGGCATAGAGTTGGAGCATGCATCTGCCTCCGCCTCTGCCTCTCCCACTGTGTGCTCGCACAGAGGAGAAAGCAGAGTCCCTGCCCTGGCCTCCTGGCAACCATGAGCTCTGCTGAGCCCTGTTAGCACCAGAGCCTGGGCGAAGGCAGAGGACCGTTGCTCTGCAAGCCTAGAGGCCTGTCAGAGTTTCAACCAGGAATAAAATATAAATAAATCAGCAGCCACACTTGGCCATTTACAGGGGTCCCCACACTGTCTTGGTGAGTCTTCCTGGTCATGGCGTGGTGAGAGAGCAGTTACTTAATTGCAGATGGAGGACCTGACGTGCAAAGGGCTGAGTTGGCCTGGCTAAGTCCATGGGTTTGTGAAACAGAATGCCTTTGGTACAGCATCCTCCGTGTGCCCTATGCCTCGTGTCCTCAGAGCAATGTTGTCTGTGCTCAATGGCCTCACCTGCAGGTCAAGAACATGCTTTACAAACTATAAGGCCTGCTTGAGGCAATCCACATGAGCTTAGCAACAACCACGTGCTTAGCTGGTGTTTATCAAACCCACTACTCCCTTCACACACCTTGTTCCTTCTAGCCTTCCTTTTTTCCTTCAGGACAGGGTTTGTCTATATAGCTCCGGCTGTCCTGGAACTCTCTCCGTAGACCAGGCTGGCCTTGAACTCAGAGATCTGCCTGCCTCGGCCTCCTGAGTGCTGGAATTAAAGGAGTGCACCACCATGGCCCAGCTTTTCTAGCCTTTCTTAGTAGAACCCTCCCTGAGGGTGGGAACAATGTTTGTCTTGTTTATTGTTGTGACTAGGGGTCATTTAGCAGCATTGCTAATTATTACTGTCTGGGGCGGCATTTGAGAAGCTGCACAGTGCCAGAAAGACATTAGATACTGTTGCCTGTCTTGAGCCTTCCTTTGGGAAGCACTCAAGTGTCATCTTTGTCGTTGCTGTGTGTCGCTGACCCCCTGCTATGCAGAACTGGTCCTTAGGCAGCATAGAGCGGTATACAGCCTCTGTTCAGAGATGGCTGCTAAGAGGTGAGGAGGAGGCTGGGCTCCAGGAGCAGACATCAGAACAGCTGTGGACACTTTTAGGCTTCCCAGTGAGACACAGCCTTGGGGACCCTAGAAAGTTCTTTGTTCTTGTCACTTGGGAAGCTTTGACACTTTAGAGACCAGAGGGCCTAGAGCCTGCATCCTACCTCAAGTAGACTAGGGTAAAAGAAGCTACCACCAAAGAGTCCCAGGACATGGGTTCCTCATTATCTCTTTGCTAGACAGTGGTTCCCAACCTCCCATCCAGACCTGTGGCTTCTTACAAGAGTTGCACAAACTATCCCCAGAGCCTAAGAGTCTCCAAGTGATTGACAGGACACAGAGACTCCGACTGCATCAAGCCTGTCACTGTCATACTATCCACTTGCAGGAACACAGTCGCTGGAACTCAGAGCTGGGGCCTCTCTCACCTGCAAACACACATACACACACACACACACACACACACACACACACACACACACACACACAGCTGAAGAGTAACTGATGGCCGCTCACTGGAGAGCAACCTGAGTTACAGCCACAGCCATCCTGTTGGTCCTCACTCTGTTTGGCTCAGTATCTGTGACTCTGCCCATCTCTGCCTAAGTGCACTGGGCCTGGGGTTTCCATGACACCACTATCTCACCCCCACCCACGAGGGCTGGTAAGGAAGCTCCATCTTCATTAAGTGGGATAGTCCTCTACCACAGGGACATACACATTAGCTCTCCTCCCTTTCTCGATTTCCTTTCTCCCAATTAAACAACTTATACACCAAACCCTCAGCCTTCGGGAAATGCGAGCTGAGTCCCTCTCTCAAACTCAGGGCTTTGTGCCTCAGTCCTTTTCATTGACACCTGAAATTCAGGGACCTGGGCTCCGGGGCAAAGAAGACCTGGTCATAGAGAGATTCCCGGAAACAGACTCCACCGGACAAAGCAAAGACAGATAGCGGGGAGTCAGTGTCATTTCAGCTCCTTGTCAGGAGCCTGTGGCCAATCCTGACCTGAGGACTCTGTCTGTATTAATCCAGGGAGGTGCTAACTTGTCTTAGAAGTCACCGGGTAAGCACCTACTGTATACTGAAGATTTAGAAATGTAAGAAGAGGTATGCTTATCTGGGAGGTCAGAGCCCACTGAGGAAGAGAGTTTAGTTAACCTGTCAATGAAGAGTTGAGGTATGTTCAGAACATGACAGGACAGAGACATTCATCTTTTAAAGGACACGTCATTAAGCCATTGCTATATACAAATCACTGTGTGGATGGAAGGGAAGAGAGGGAACATTTATTAAGCTCTGAGTGTAGGCCAGGCTGAGTGGGTACCTCCCATCACTTACCTCAGGTTTTCTCATAAGAAGCCCGTGAGTGGAAGCCATTGGTTGTCCCATCCACACGGACAAGGCCCAGAAGAGTGATGTAACTTACAAGATCACAGAGCTGGGAGTGGCAGAGCTGGCCTTCAAGAACCCACATCTGTCACATTCCTAACCCCCAATACTATTTTTTCCCCTTAAATCAGACCAAGGTCTGTGGCTTTTGTCTTAAACACCCACTGAGTGAACCAGTTTTAAAGAGAGCAAACTTTGGAAGCAAACCAGGCCAGGCTCAGAGCAAGCCTTTACCTGGGTCCAGCTCCTGCAGGAAGCCCTGGTCCTCAGCGGGGGGCTGAGTCTGGCCTGTGACCTAACTTCAGGAATACAGGCCACAGGAAGCTGCCCTCATTTCACCCTGAAGGGTCAGAAAAGGGGGTTCAGGAGGAACCCTGTTTTCTTTGCCTCAGGTGTGGACCGATTCAAGGTTTCCTCAAGTCCCAGTCACTCCCAATGACCTAGCCAAAGGTCACCAAGGCTGACTGTGGAAGGTAGAGGGTGGGACGGAATGGCTGGGGCTTTGTTGGAAGTGTTTGAGCCTAGTGTACACAAAACCCTGGGTTCCATCCCCAGTACTTCATGAAATTAGGTGTGGTAGCACACACATGAAACCCCAGTGCTTAGGAGGTAGAGTCAGAAGATCATAAGTTCAAGGTCATCCTGTTACAAGTTAGATGCCAGCCAGGGCAGTGTGGGACTCTATCTTAAAAACATGGCTACCATAATCCCTAGTGCTGGAACCATCCAAAGTGATCATTGACTCAGAGGTTATGAATTTGGGGGGGTCACAGTGGAGACCTGGGCTCTGTCGTGGGCTCTGACCTGGGCAGACTCAGTAGCAAGAGTGACTTCACACTGGAATCAATGGCGTGTCTTCACCCATGTCTGACAGCTGCTGCTGCGGAGATCTCAGCCTGGCTGTTGTCCTCACAGCTCCACAACCTCGAGGCTGGCTCTTTCTGAAGAGGGCTGCTTTGAACTTCTTCACGGTGGTTGGGTTCCAAGAGTAAGAGACCCAGGGGCACCAAGTGCAAGTTGTTCAGCCTTTATTAGCCCGATCCTGGAAATCACATGGCCGCATGATTTCTGCCATAGTCATGGCTCACACAAATGGCACAGACCTCCACTCAGCGGGGCAGCATGTAGAACTAGAGGCACTGCTGTGGCCTTCTTTGGTCACATAATTTCCTACAAATATAAATGGCCACTGAAGTCAGCAGGTGGCAGCTGGCATCAGATTTGGACCATGGTGAGCGGTTGCCTCTAGGACAAGAGCAGCATTGACCAGGGCAGTCTCCATAGATCAGTGTGGCTTTCAGGTGACTTCCAAGATCCAGGCTAAGTGACCGCAGTAGCAAGGCACAGCATGACCTGTGCTGGGAGGGACGGATGCTTCATTTGTTTGTCTTCTCCCCCTTCCCTCCACATCCACCCACCCGACTACCTACCTACCCACCCTTCCCTTCAGCCTCTCACTATCCCTGTCCCATCCACATGTCTCAGTTACTTCTGCTGTGACTCAGTTTACTCAGCTGTAAAATAAAGATTATTAATAATCCTCACAGGATCACATGAAGGAGTCAATAAGCCAGGAAATACAAAGTTTGAGGAGTGGTCCCAGTATACATTAGATAGTGACTGTTAGTACTCAGGAGTGTTACTATCATGTGAGTGCTGGTACTCAGTGGGTGTTAGTACTCAGTGGGTTTTAGTACTTAGTGAGCATTAGTACTCGGTGAGCATTAATACTCAGTGAGTGTTACTACTCAGACAGTATTAGTACTCAGTGGGTGTTAGTACTCAGTGGGTTTTAGTACTTAGTGAGCATTAGTACTCAGTGAGCATTAATACTCAGTGAGTGTTACTACTCAGACAGTATTAGTACTCAGTGGGTGTTAGTACTCAGTGAGCATTAGTACTCATTGAGTATTAGTACTCAGTGAGCATCAGTGCTCAGTATTAGTATTCAGTAAATGTCAGTACCCAGTATGTGTTAGTACTTAATGAGCACTAGTACTCAGTAGGTGTTAGTACTCAGTGGGTGTTAGTACTCAGTGGGTGTTAGAACTCAGTGACCATTAGTACTCAGTGAGCGTTAGTACTCAGTGGGTGTTAGTACTCAGTGTGCATTATTACTCAGTGGGTGTTAGAACTCAGTGACCATTAGTACTCAGTGAGCGTTACTACTCAGTGTGCATTATTACTCAGTGGGTGTGAATACTCAGTGAGCGTTAGTACTCAGTGGGTGTTAGTACTCAGTGAGCATTAGTACTCAGTGGGTGTTAGTACTCAGTGAGCATTAGTGCTCAGTGGGTGTTAGTACTCAGTTGGTGTTAGTTCTCAGTGAGCATTAGTGCTCAGTGGGTGTTAGTACTCAGTTGGTGTTAGTACTCAGTGAGCATTAGTACTCAGTGGGTGTTAGTGCTCAGTGAGCATTAGTGCTCAGTGGGTGTTAGTACTCAGTGAGCATTAGTGCTCAGTGGGTGTTAGTACTCAGTTGGTGTTAGTTCTCAGTGAGCATTAGTGCTCAGTGGGTGTTAGTACTCAGTGGGTGTTAGTACTCAGTTGGTGTTAGTTCTCAGTGAGTATTAGTGCTCAGTGGGTGTTAGTACTCGGTGAATGTCAGTACACAGAGAGTGTTAGTACTCCGAGGGTGTTAGTACTCAGTGAGCATTAGTACTCAGTGAGCATTAGTACTCAGTGGGTGTTAGTACTCAGTGAGCATTAGTGCTCAGTGGGTGTTAGTACTCAGTTGGTGTTAGTTCTCAGTGAGTATTAGTGCTCAGTGGGTGTTAGTACTCGGTGAATGTCAGTACACAGAGAGTGTTAGTACTCAGAGGGTGTTAGTACTCAGTGAGCATTAGTACTCAGTGAGCATTAGTACTCAGTGGGTGTTAGTACTCAGTGAGCATTAGTGCTCAGTGGGTGTTAGTACTCAGTGAGCGTTAGTGCTCAGTGGGTGTTAGTACTCAGTGGGTGTTAGTACTCAGTTGGTGTTAGTTCTCAGTGAGTATTAGTGCTCAGTGGGTGTTAGTACTCAGTGAATGTCAGTACACAGAGAGTGTTAGTACTCAGAGGGTGTTAGTACTCAGTGAGCATTAGTACTCAGTGAGCATTAGTACTCAGTGGGTGTTAGTACTCAGTGAGCATTAGTGCTCAGTGGGTGTTAGTACTCAGTGAGCGTTAGTGCTCAGTGGGTGTTAGTACTCAGTGGGTGTTAGTACTCAGTTGGTGTTAGTTCTCAGTGAGTATTAGTGCTCAGTGGGTGTTAGTACTCAGTGAATGTCAGTACACAGAGAGTGTTAGTACTCAGAGGGTGTTAGTACTCGGTGCATGTTACTTATTATTATAATTACTATTATTATTCATCTTCAATTTTTGGTTCATAGCTGGGCAGAGAGACGGCTCAGTGGGTAAAGGCACCTGCTGTCCATTGATCCATGTTCAATCTCCAGGACCCAGAAAGTGGAAGCAGAGAGTCAACTCCTATAAGAACCAACTCTGACTTCCACACATGCACCATGACATTTGCATGTCCACATATACACAAGCGTACACATGTACATGCACACACATACACACACAGACACACACGCACACACTAAACAAATCTAAAAAAGTTACAGTGTTTCTTAAACCAAGACTATTGAAATGCATGTCTATACAGAGTGGGCAAGCACTGTGTGGGATGAGCGACAGGCAGGCTTCCGTTTGTGAGAGACATTTTAAAGTCAACATCATAGGATGAGCACTTGCCTTAAAAACATCCAGAAGAAAAGCTTGCCAGGAAGAACCTGATGTCAGAGAGATGGAAAGACACAGGGTGCCGAGGAGACACCAGGAGAGCAGCGGGCATGAGACACAGGTTGGGAGAAGAACCTGAGTTCCAGCAGAGGCAGGGGACTTTGCTCCACAGTGAAGTGGTTTCAGATGTGTATGGCTGTCACAGAAGAGGCTTCAAAGCAGGAGTCCTGGGGAGAAAGGCTCCAGTGCTTGGGGGATTCCTCACTCTGGGTTTTCGAGCTTAAAATATTGCCCCCAGGTAGGAGTTAAAGCGCAGAACAGGACTCTCCAGCAGCAGCGGCCAGAGGCCTGAGGTTCTGCCCCGCACTGGAAAGGGAGGCTCACTGGCCAGATCTTCAGATCTTTTTGTCTTTGGCACGCTGGGGTTTGATTTCGGGCTATCTAGGCTGTTCCCAGCGATGTTTGTCCTTACATTTTCTAAATGCCATTTTGGAGTTCAATTCCGAATCTGAGGATTCTTGTTTTCAAACAGTTCTGGAAAGTTCTCTCAATACTTCTGACTCTCTCTAGTGTCTCAAGATACCCAATAATCACATTAGATTTTTTTTCTACCTGTCTATTCAAAACCAAAAACCAAACTATCTCTCCCCGTCTCCCAACCTCTCCCCCTCTGTCTCTCAACCCCCCCCCCATTTCAGATGGCATTTTGCTGTTTACTAGAGGTTCGCCTGCAGTTTAGCTTTCAGAGCATTATATCATCAATTATGGCCTTTATTCTTCAAGTGTGGCTTACTCCTGTGTGTGTGTGTGTGTGTGTGTGTGTGTGTGTGTGTGTGTTTACACTGTATACATTATATGATATAGAGGCCAGAGTTCAGGGTCAGGACTTTCCCTCAGTAGCTTCTCCACTGGTTATTTAAGACAAAGTCTCCCACTGAGCTTGAAGCTCACTGGTGTAGGTAGGCTGGCTGGGGCTACAGGCACACACCGTACCCCCTCATGAGTGGTGAGGATGTGGACTCGGTCCATAGAAATGGGCCACTGTCGCCAATATTAGTCAGGTGGCAGAGCCAAATTCCTGAGAACCTCAAGGGCTCAGAGACCTCCCAGCACTTGGCACGGCCAGACTTTAATTCCTGCTATTCTGATGAGTCTGTAACGGGATTTAATTGTGGTTGAAATTTGTATTTTCTTATAATTAATGACATGGAACTGTTTTTTACGTAGGTCGGCGATGCTGACCGATTTGATGGGTGTTTAGTCTGTCCCCTCCCCCATTGCATGAATCTAAGATTAATTGGAATTCCCTGGAAAAGTAAAGAAGCTCCTTTTCCCATCTATGGCCCCTCCAGCTTTGCCAGGACAGTGGGTGTGCTTCTCTGGCAATTAGAAAATCTGCCGTGTGGCACTGTCTCATTTCCAGAGCTGGAAGTCCAACCACAGCCCGTGCAGCAAACAGCATCTGCAAACATTTAACAAATGGCTCCTTCGAGCCCGGAAGGGGCAGCTCCAGGACACCACTGATACTGGGGCAGAGCCTCTAAGGAAACCAATTGATATTTCTTCAGCAAAACACGTAACTATTCACACTAATTGGCATAAAACAGCTTCATATCCACTGAGGTCAGATTTTTTGCCTACAAATGAGTCAACCACCAATCAACTGCAAAAGAACCTTCTTTCTGTCTTACAGGATCCTTGGGTTTCTCATGCTGCAGGGGAAGGGTCGTGGGCCTGCGTCAGCCACTTGTCCATTTGGCAGATTTGGGGTGACTTGGAAAATCCTGCCAGGCTTTGGTATGAAGTGGTGATATTGATTTTGAACTAAATAGTCTCCAAGATCCTTTCAGGCTCTAAGAATTCATAGTCAGGGTTTCAGGAAATAAACCGGGCACGTGATGTCCGCTTGTGAAGCTGGTGCTGAGGCGGTTAAAGGCCAGCCTCAGCTATAGTGAGTTCAAGGTCAGCCTGGGGTATGCAAGACCCTGTCTTAAAAACAAAACAAATTGATGGCGAAAGGCAGCAGAAGGAAGGGGTGTCACTTCCTTCACTGACAAGATACAAACTGAGGTTATTGAAGAAATGGGTTTCCAGTCCCTTCCCAGCTGCTGGTGGGAGCTTCCTCTTAACCAGGACCCTGTGTTCATATCTCTAAGAAGCCAGCAGTGATTCTGTAGAGGAAGTTCACAGTGGCCAGCAGTGGGTCTAAAGTCACTTGACTGGTGCTATGGTGGCTTCCCTCTTTCCACCTTGCTTGCCCAAACCTGTCACGTCACAGTGCCTGGCTCCTAGAACTTTCACTGGTTTTTATATCCAGATCGATGTTTACAATGAATCACTTTGTGCGGTAGTCAAGATTTTATTTTCTGTGGGGGATATTTAGGTTTGGTAGCTTTTACCCTGCACCACCATTTCAGAATAGCCTCGCTAGCCAGGTTGTGGGTCTGCGACTCTATTCTGCACCCCCACTCTATCGCTCCACTTTTGGATTTCGACTTCACTAAATTTACTTACTGTAATTGTTTCAGTGTGTGCAAGTGTACATGTGTGGCACAAATGTTTGCAGGCACACATGACTATGCCGAGTGTGCAGAGGCCACAGGTCTGTTAAGGGCTCACCTCCAAGTAGTATTTCTTTTTCATTTTGCTCACTGATTGCAAGACTGGCACTGAGCCTTTCTCAATGCCTCCCAGCACTGGAGTGCGCTGTTGTGCCTAGCTTTTCACGTATATATTGCAGACCCAAACTCAGGTCCTTGTGCTTACACAGTAGGCACTTTCCCTCTGAACCATCCCCCTAGCTCCTGCTATATAGTGTGTGTGCTTTAAATGTCATCTTGAGATGATAGTGGACTGCGTATGAAGGAAAAGACATTGCTCCCATGTTTTCTTTACCAACGGCTACCTAACGTCCTGCACACCCACAGCCCGACATCACTCGAGATGGTGGCAGAGACAGGATCTACTGGCCCATGTGTGTGTGTGTGTGTGTGTGTGTGTGTGTGTGTGCTTCCTCTCTTGAGCTCCTGACCCCCTCAAGTCATTACCAGTCTATCCTCTGCTTCTGTGATTCTGTCATTTCAAAAATGCTACATTAAGTGGGAACATATTACATGTGGCCTTTGGGCACTGGCCTTTTTGAAATTGATATAAATTCTCTTGAGAGTCACATTCATGGTGGTGTGTACCTGTGTTTGTTCCTTTTTTGTTGCCAAGTAGTATTTCTTTTTCATTTTGCTTAGTTTTCTTTCTTTCTGTCTTTCTTTTTTAAAGTCAAGGAGTCAGGGTCTGATAATGTAGCCCAAGCTGACCTTGAACTTGTAGCAATTTTCCTGCCTTAGCCTTCCAAATGCTGAAATCACAAATAGGAGGCATTCTTTAGCTATGTAACCCAGGCTAGCCTCAAATGCTCTGTTGTATGGTGACTATATGCTTGCTTGTTTTTAAAAGACTTTTTATATGTATATGTGTCTGATGCTAAGCACGGAGCTCAGAGACCAGCGTGCTCTCAGGCACTGAGCTGCAGCCACAGCATAGAACTTTGTTTTGTTTTGCTTTGTTTTATTTTGTTTTTGAGCTGTTTTGGTTCACAGAGAAGTTGAGCCAAAGATACAGTGTTTCCAATGTTCTGTTCTTCCGTATAGAGAGCACCACTTGTTACAATCAGGGACACTGGTACTTAGTTGACCCCAGAATTCACTGTTGACAGGCATTTCACTGTGGGCACAGCACATTCTCTGAACCTGATTCGTAATGACCTACATCCTCCATTGTGCCATCAAATGGAGAATTTTCACTGCCCTAAAAATACTCAGCAATTGTCCGGTTCATCCCTTCCCTCTCCCCGACCTCTGACGACCGATGATCTTGTTACCGTCTCTATGATTTTACTTTCTACAGATTGCCATAGAAACCTCCAACCTAAGCCTTCCCAGATGGCGAATAGCAATGGTCCCCATAGACTCCTGTTTGAATGCTTGGCCCATAGGGAGTGGCATTATTAGGAAGTATGGCCTTTTTGAAGTTGGGTGTGTCATTGGGGGGGGGTGGCTTGAGGTCTCATATGCTCGAGCTATGCCCAGTGTGGCTCACAGTCACTTCTGCTGCCTGTGGATCAAGAACTCTCCACACCACATCTGCCTCCGCTCCACCAGGATGGAAGCTGTAAGCCAGCCCCAATTAAATGTTTTCCTTTATAAAAACAGCCATGGTTCTGGTGACTCTTCACAGCAATAAAACTCTTAAGACAGATGGCCTGTTTCGTTTAGTGCTTTCTATACACTGCGGGCTCCACTGGGTCTGCCTTTCGTGAGTGGAGAGATCACTTCCTTTTTAGCATTGAATACTATTCCGCGGATTGGCTGGGCCACAGCTTTCTTACTCATTCCCTCTTTAAAGAACATCTTGTTTGCTTCTCAGTTTTGGCAGTCATGGGCAGATCTGCGGTAAACATCCATGCACAGCTTTCTGCATGGTTATGTTCCCATTCCTTATGGACCCATACCAAGGGTGCAGTTGCCCAGTTACATGGGAAGGCTGCGCTGGATTTTGTGAGAAGTCCCAGCATGACTTATCACTTGGTTTTCCCATCAGTAGTATCTGTCCGTGTGTTTGTCTCATATCCCCAGCAGCATTTGACAACAGTGTCCCTGATTTCTGTCATTCTAATAGATGGGTCTGTAGAGGTGCAAAACTTTGTCGCGTTGATTTGCAGGCACTGGACCTACAAATAAGATGCTGGGCGTTCTCGTGGTCCTACAGCCTGCTGTCTGGATGGTTTTTGCTGAGGTGAGTCTTAAGAGCTTTTGCTTATTTAAAAACATCAGGGATGGGCTAGAATGGTGCGCCAGCCTTTAATCCCAGCCTGGTGTACAATGTGAGATCCATACTACAAAAAGCAGGGGAAATGGGGAGATGACTCAGTGAGTGAAGACACTTGCCCCCAAGCCTGATGGCTGAGTTTGATCCGTGGCACTCATGTGGGGAAAGGAGAGAACCAACTCCCTCAAATTGTCTTCTGACTCCCCCATGCTCATGGCACCCCTCCAACCCCAAGAACCTACACACAATAAATAATTGAATGCAATCTTTTTTAAAAAATCAAATCATCTCTCCTCCCCCTAAACTCACTTAAAAATTTGAAGTATATATGATGTATGTGTGGTGTATGTCTCATGTGTATGTGCATGTCCCTATGGGTGAATATTCATGTGTGAGTGTGTGGCGGTCAGAGAACAGCCGCACACGTCAGTGCTCAGCTTTCCACTTTGAGTCAGGGTCTCTTGTTCACTGATGCTAGGCCAGGAGAGCTGGTCCCTCAGCTTCTGGGGACTGACTCCCTGTCTCTGCCACCAGGTTTTGCCAGAGGCGTCCTAGAGTTACAGATACGTACTACCAAATCTGCATCTGGCTCTCCATGGTTTCTGGGGATTCAAACTCTGGTCCTAAGCTAGCATGATGAATGCTTCACCTTCTACACCATTTCCCCAGTCCCTCAACTCACTTTTTTATTGCTAGTATTTTATACGTTCTTTAAGGTTTGCCCACGTTTACGGTGTCACCTGTGAAAAATTGTATTTTTATATCTCCTGTCCAATTTTCACATTTTCTTGCCTTATTTCATTGACTATAACGCAACACTGAATTAATATGGTGGTGGTAGACTTTTAATCTAGAGGAAACGCATTCCACTTCCCAGTGGTGAGTATGGTGTGGACTGGAGGGTTTCATATGTGCTCTTCATAAAATTCCTAGTGTACTAATCAATTTTTGAACTATTAGTAGGTACTGAATTTTATAAATAAATTCAATTTATAAATTAAATAAAATTCAAATTTTATAAAAAAAGTAAAAATGCCTACATCTCTTGAAATCACTTTTAGGCCATTCTGTTAAAACGGTGAATCTGGGATGGTGAGATGGATCAGTGGGTAGAGGTATCTGCCTCCACACCTGATAACCTGGGACCCACATGGCAGGCAGAAGGAGGAAACTGACTCCTGCAAGTGGTCCTCTGACCACCATATTGTGTAGTGGCATACCCCATGTGACATCAGTAAAGACAAATGTAACTTAAAAATGTCTCAAGTGTGCTGGACATAGTGGAGCACCTGCCTTTAATCCCAGCACTCTGGACGCAGAGTCAGACAGATCTATGACCTGGTCTACAGATCAAGTTCTAGGACATACAGGTCTACCCTGAGAACAAGAACAACAAAACCAACCAAACAAGAAACCTCATGTATTTCTTTTTGAATGCAGATAACTTGGGGTACATTACATTTGTCTCTGATTATTATGGTTTTACATATTCCTAGAATTGCTACTGTTAACATTTTCATCATATTTGTGCATCTTAATTCATGAAAGTGTTAGTTTGTAACGTCCAAAACTTGATAACCAGTTTGGTCTGAACTCAGACACAGAATCAGGAAGTATTTGTGCCTTTCCCTTTTCCAGAGGAATTCCCCCCTACCCCTGACAGGGTTTCTCTGTGCAGCTCTGGCTGTCCTGGAACTCACTCTGTAGACCAGGCTGTCCTTGAACTCAGAGATCACCTGCCTCTGCCTCCCAGGTGCTGGGATTAAAGGTGTGAGCCTCCACTGCCCAGCATCTCCAGGGGAATTTGTGGGGTTGATACACTTTTTCTCTGAGGTCTGGGGAGATTTGCCAGTGAGGCTTCCTGGTTCTATTGCTTTCTTCATGAGGTTTTTAAGTCACTTTTTTTTTTACTAGATATAAGGCTATTTAGATTTCTTTTAAAGTTCATTCTAGTATGTCATGCTTTTTAAGGAATGTCTGTATCAATTAAATCATCCAATCTCTGCCCGAAAGGTGCTTATGATATTTTCTCACTACCATTTAAATGCTTGTACCAGCTGCGCTCGCTGATGGTCTGTCTTCATTCATCAGGGTTAGAACTTACCTTAGAAATTGTATTCTTCCCCTTCCTACTCTGCTCTGCTCTCCAGAACTAACTTTTGTGGATGCGAGACAGGGTCTCACTATGTAGCCCTGGTTAGCCTGGAACCCGCTGTGTAGGTCAGCCAGCCTCAAACTTGGGGCAATCCCCATTCTTCTGCCTCATGAGGGCTTAGATTATAGGCATACACCCTCGTGCTCAGCTTCTAGAACAAACTCTAGATGTTCGGATCCATTGCATTTTGCTTTATTTTCACTTTAACTTACAATCTTCGGTTTGAATGCTGTTTGGTTTGTTTTGAGACAACGATCTCTCAGTGTAGCTCTAGCTGGTCTCGAACTCACAGAGATCCATCCACCAGCCTCTGCCTCTTGAGTACTGGGGTCGAAGGTGTGCGTCACCACACCTGGCTTCAGTTTAAATATTTTGAAACCAAATCAATTCTTAATACTCAGGCATGAACTTGACTGGGTACCAGTTCCCAGCTTCTTGGGAGATATTTTCCTTTAATCTCCCTTAAGCCCAAAGATAAAACGGATAGATCTGCCTCTGTGTGGCATGACTTCCTCAGAGCATCACCCTTTAGCAACATTATAGTCTTTCCCGAGTCCATATTTCAGACTTGGTGTTACCCCATGCCTTAGTTGGAGTTTGATTGCTGTGAAGAGACACCACAACCACAGCAACTCTTATAAAGGAAAACATTTAACTGGGGGGCTAGTTTATGGTTTCAGAGGTTTAAGCTCATTTTCATCATGGTGGGAAGTCTGACAGTGTGCAGGCAGACACGGTGCTGGAGATGCCAAGAGTTCTACATTTTAATCTTCAGGCAGCAGCAGGAGACTGTGTGCCACACTGGATGTATCGTGAGCATATAAGACCTCAAAGCCCGCCTCCATGGTGACTCATTTCCTCCAACAAGGCCCTACTTCCTAATAATGCCATTTCCTATGAACCAAGCATTCAAACACATGAATCTGTGGGGGCCATAGCCATCCAACCCCCTCCCCCAGCACAATGTCCTCAGCCTCAACATCCCTCTTCTGTTTGGTCTCCTGTTCCTTCTTTGTTTCTGGAATGGGGCGTAGATTTATGTTAAGACGATACATGATTGGACAGAAGAGAGATAGGCGGGGAAAGGCCGAGGAGCGGAAATGGAGGCAGAGGGCGGAAGGAAGATTCCAGGAGGAATCAAGATGGAGCTCGAGAAGGAGGATCTAGAGCCAGGTGGCTGTAATTGGTAGATATAAATATTTTTAGGGATTTCTGTAGATCATTTTATCTCATATAGGAGGGCAGTTTGTATCTTTGTCCATTGGATGTGAGGTTATTGTGTGGATTGAAAATTTAATATATAAACCTGCTTGAAAAGCTACCAGAATGAACCTCTGGGGAAGAGAACAGTGTCACCTTGCAGACCGTGTGACAAAGTCCATGCACATGGTTCTATACTAGAGCAGTGTTCTCGGAGTGGGACCATGGAGGCTGATAAATGGTTAAGCTATCTTTTTAATATTTACTGCAACAATGGGGTAGCTTTATCTTTCTGTATAAAATTTTAAAATATTTTCAAAGATTTATTTTAGCTGGGCATAGTAGTGCAGGTGTTTAATCCTAGTACTTGGGTGGCAGAGGCAAGGAGACCTGAGTTCAAGTCCAGCCTGGTCTACATGAGTTTCAGGGCAGCCAGAGCGACACAGCAAGACCTTGTCTTAAAAAAATTAAAAAATAAAAAGACAAAAAAATTCAGTTTATCTTATTTTTAACTGTTTGTGTGTCCAGAAGAAGGTGTCAGATGTGGAGCTGGAGTTACAGATGGTTGTGAACCATGTGCAGTGTGGGTGCTGGGAACTGAACTCAGATCTTTTGAAGGAACAGTCAGTGCTTTTAACCCACAGTTGTCTTTTTTGACCTCTAGAGTTTGTTGGTTTTTAATCTAGCATTTTATATTTTCGTGTTTTCCACCGTTGGACTTTCTGCATAGGTCACACCCTCAGTCTGGGATGCTTACTGGCCACACCCTCAGTCTGGGATGCTTACCTGAGGCCACACCCTCAGTCTGGGATACTTACCTAAGGCCACACCCTCAGTCTGGGATACTTACCTAAGGCCACACCCTCAGTCTGGGATGCTTACTGGCCACACCCTCAGTCTGGGATGCTCACCACCCAGACCTCACCCTTTGTCCCCTTTGCTCTCTGATTTTGTGGTTTATTTCTTGTTTTATTTTCATTTTGGTTGAGCTTGGCTGGATTTTGGCTTTGGTCTTTGAGACAGAAGTTCAAGCTAGCCTTGAATTGTCTTTTAGCTGAGGATGCCCTTGAATTTATGCTCCTCTTGCCTTGATTCCCCAAGCTAAGATTATATGTCAGCACGACTGGGTCCTAAACCCTTTCTCCTAAACAGTGCCTTCTCAAGGCGTCCTGCCTGATTATCCCCCAATACCTCTTTTACTATTTGTTTTTGAGACAAGGTTCTCCGTGTAGCCCTGGCTGTTCCGGAACTTGCTCTGTAGACTAGGCTGACCTCGAACTCAGAGATCTGCCTGCTTCTGTCTCCCCAGTGCTGGGATTAAAGGTGTGGTCATCACTGACCAGCTAAGCTTGTCACTCCTTAAAGAGTTCAGTGGTTTTCCGGCTGTTTCTTGCTCTCTATCAGCAATCCTGGCCACTACGTGGGGCTCTGCAGCCCAGTCGCTTCCTCATTGTGCAGCCTCCTGTCATTGTCCCATAAGCGTCTGGATCACGAGGAGGAGGAAAGCCTTGGCCTTGAACGTGGAATTCTAGCTTCCTCCTGTCACCCTGAGCCTAGCCTGAGGAGGATGATGTCCTCTTATTCAGCCCTCGCAGGACACAGGGAGGTTTCAGGGAGACTCCGGATGCCCCTCCTTTCTTACTCTGAGACGCAGAGCCCCCAGGAGAATCAGCTGACAGGTGACTCCATGACATCCCTCACAGAAGTCTTCCAGTAGACTTTGGGGACTCCTTCCTGTGCCAAGACCTCCAATCACCCAAACCAGATCCTCATTTTCTGTCCTTTCTCCTACCCCACATGCACCAGCAGCAACCATTGTGGAGTTAGCTTCCTGGGCACCCTCCCCAGCTTTGCCTTCTCCCCACACAAGCCAGGCCTAGACCTCAGCAGCCTTCCTCATGAAACTCTCCATAGCCCTCCTCCTGCAGCCTCATCCCTGCTCCATGCCCTCCTCCCCACAGCCTTATCCCCTCCCTAAGCCCCATGGCCTCATCCCTGCTCCATGCCCTCCTCCCCACAGCCTCCCCTCTGTACTCCTCTATCCTAGCCTCTGAGAGCTGGCAAAGCAGCACCCGCTCACCCCTGACTGTGTCCTGAGCCCCAGGCTGGCTCTGCTCTGCTTCTAAGATGAAGGTCAAGCCCTTGCCTGCAGCTGAGGGTCTTTCCAGAGCAAAACTACTGCCTGGGTCTCACATCTGCCACTGTCTTTGGAGATGCACTAGGACAACCTCTGCCCCATGCCAGCCTCTGCCAGCAACCCTTTCCTTCTCTCCCTGCCTGCTGCAGACCCAGGAATGAGACCCTGCCATGCTCAGGGTAGCCCATAGCCCTCCAATATGACAGAATAGAAGGTGGCAACGATCCAGCCACACATACACACCCATGTGGGTGTGGCTACAGAAATCTTCGTGAACTGACTTTGGTCTTCTAGCCTTAGCTGCCTCCAAATCCAAGATGCACAGCAGTGAGACCAACCAGAAGGGGTGGCTCAGGGTCCCCAGAGGACACATAGGTTAGGGTTGTGAGACACTCTGAAAGAGGCTCACAGGGTGCTCAAGCAGGTGGGAGCTGGATGTCCCTGATGTCTGTATGTGTTTCCCTGGTAACCTTGGCTTTAGGGCTAGCTTGAGAGTGTGGGCCTAGGGAGGGCCTGTGGCACGTCTGTCCAAACTCTTTTACTCCTCCCTTGCTGTGGGAGGGCCAATGGCCCCCCGCGTACCCACCCACCCCAGCAAGGCTTTGTGTTGGTCTGGGGATGGCAATTCAAGCAAGGGCTCTCTGCCCACTAGAGCATAGCACAGGACAGTCTCCTGCTTCTGCCACACCCTGCTTTGGGCCTCAGTTTCTTACTTGGAAAATGGGGTTTGTCAATCCAGCTGGGGCCTTGGGAGAAGCAGCAGAAATGAGTGTCTGGGGACTTTCTTACTGTTCATGGGAAATCACTCTCCCCTGTCCCCACCATGTGATTACTCAATGCAGGTGACACCCCACCACTCCCCAAGACAGGCTCTCAGTTAGGCCAGGCTGGACTCAAACTCACTGCTCCTTCTGCCTCCATCTCCTTAGTTCCAGGATTTGGGGTGTGTTCTACTGTTCCTGGTTTATATAGTGCTAGGAATTGAACCCAGAGCTTCATGAATGCAAGGCAAACACTACCAACTGAGCTGTTAATGTATCTGCAGCCTGAGGCGGCTTAGTATTATTTTAAACTGAGACACCCCTCCAATCTCTGCCAGCCTAGGCCTTACATATAATCAGGTCCACAAAGGTATTTGGAATTGCATCAAGGGGAGGAAGGAACTGGAGGTGCTGGTCATATCCTGGACTTGGCATGAGAACTCTCTTCATAGTCCCAAACACGTCTCTGCCTTTGGGTACTATAGGTCCTGGGCTTGCTTCCATGCATCGTGATATGGAAGCAGGGACCTTGGGGCTTTGAGGCTTGCTCCACCTGCCAGGAGGTCCAGCCCCCTAGCTCAGAAGGTGTACAAAGGCCAGGCTGGCACACAGTAGGTGCTCAGAGTACAGAACTGGACCTCTCCTGCTGCTTCCTTCTCTCCTCCCAAGTTCCCTTTCTTCTGTGAGAGAGACGTCTCCAAGGAAACCGTAGGAATTATTTTAAGAAAAGAGCTGAGGCCTTGGGTGGGAGCAGATGGTGGCTTGGGTCTCTGGGAGGCAGAGGCAGGCTACTCTGGCCCCTGGAGAAGGCAAGGAGACACAGGTTACACCCCCCACCCATCCCAGCACCAGGGCAGGCAGGACCTGGAGGCACATCTGTATCAGAGGACAGGGGCAACCCCAAGAACAATGTGTGGTCTTGTCAGTGTGTTTGTCTCCCCAGGTGGCCCTAAAAAAGTGACAGCCGTATACTCCCCCCCCCACCCCGTGGCCTCTGAGTGAGCGAGAGGCCCAGCAGCAAGGGATGGGGCAGGAAACGGGTTGGACTGAGCTCAGGACAGCAGGTGTTCCTGTGCTGGGCAGAAGTTCTTTAATTCACTGGCTCATTCATTCCCCTCACACCCACAGCTTCATTCCTCCCCGCAGAGTTCATTCCTCCTCTCAGTCCTCCTCAGAGCATCCGTCCCGTCCCATTTATATGGATGAAGAAACAAAATGAGTTCTGAAGACCATACACAAAAGACAAAGATTTCTCTCCCAGCCTCACCCTCAGTCGAGAACCCATACCCCAGGTTCCACCCTTTGCCTCTGCAGACCATGACTCCCACACTGTAGATGATGGGTTGGGGTCTCTCGAGGGCAGCTGTGTTCGCTCTCTCTCTCCAAAGGCCACCTGAGGCATAGTCTAGATGGGTATCTGCAAAAAACACTTGGTGAGTGGCTGAACGAAGACGGGGAGCCCTGGGGATTTCCCCTCCTTGCTTCAGTGTGTTCTCCAAACATTTGCAGGCACTTCCTCCATGCCTGCCTGGTGCCAGCCCCAGAGACAGTGATAGCTCCACCTAAAGTGACAGCACCTTAGTTTACCAAGTGCTTCTGTTGTATGACTGACTCACTACCGCTCCTGGCAGGTCTCTGTGCTCCCGTCTACTTTCCATGGGAACTAAGGCCCAGACAGGAGGTTGGTTACATTGTAGCCAGTTGTGCCATAGTCCACTTTAGAACCCAGGTCTATTCACTCAGCCCACTCTCCTTCCACACAGAGAAGCCAGGGCAAAACCAAGCAGAGGGATCTAGGAACCGTCGGGAAATACTGGTGAGGTGAGGGATAGGAAGGGGACTGTAGGTTGGTGTCAAGGCGATACATGATTGGACAGTAGAGAATGGGGCGGGGACAAAGTTTTGGTAAGGCAGAAGAGAAGGAAGGATTCAAGAATGGGCAACCTGGAAGCAGATGTAGACGTTTCTCTCGGCGCATCTCTGTATGCATAAAGGTTGTTAAGAATATTTTGTAAGGGTTGGAATTGTACAGGATCATTTGACTTGTCTAGGTGGTTAAATTATATCACACCAATCGGATCAGAGTATTTTGGTGTGTTCTTTGATGTGGTGACTTAATTGAATTCAAAGAGGGTGTAGTGGGGGGACACACAAAGCCCGCCACAGAGTTGTGATGTGTGTGCAAGGCTTGGCAACAACACGCCAAGGGAAAGTGAGTGAAAACAACTCACTGGGGTGGTTGTGACCCACCTGGGAAGGGAACCTTGTGGAAAAGGCGGCTTGCAGATCATATGGCAGAGTATTAACTGGGTCCACATATGCCATGCGGCCCTAAGGGTGCCAGCACTAGCACAGGATAAAAGGCTTTTTATAAGGTTTTCAATATTTACCACAACAGAGGATAGTCCTGTTGTCCCCGAGCTAGGAGAAATTTCCCTCCCAGTTTTAGAATCTCCTGTTTGTAGGCGATCAGCTGATAAAATGCCTGCCACAAGGCCAGAGGATCCGACTTCCATCTTCAGAATCCAAGCAGTGGTAGCAAAAGAGAAGGGACTCCTGAAAGCTTTCCTTTTTTTTTTTTTTTTAAATATATATATATATAACAAATATATATATGTACACTGTCGCTGTCTTCATACACACCAGAAGAGGGCATCAGATTCCATTACAGATGGTTGTGAACCACCATGTGGTTGCTGGGAATTGAACTCAGGACCTTTGAAAGAGCAGTCAGCTCTTAACCACTAAGCCATCTCTCCAGCTCCGCAAACTGCGCCTTTGATTTGACTTCCACATATGTGCTACAGCACACACACACACACACACACACACACACACACACACACACACACACACACAAATAAATGTAATTTAAGAATTTCCCCCCCTTGCTTTGGCTGAGTCCGTGTCATGAAGTCTGGGTCTGGTCATGGTGGGTACCAAGTCTGACAAGCACTTCCGTTTGAGAAAAACTTGAGGTAATTCTGAGTCTCAAGGAGCTACTTCCAGACTCATGGAAGTATGCCAGTCTGGGTCCCCAACACAGACCTCAAACCAAGCACTTGAGTATATGTAGTTATCTGGGAGGTGACAGAGGCGGCCTGAAGGACTGAAGGGGATGACAGCATGCAGGAGATGAAGTCAATAATATGTACCCTAGGGAGCAGATCACCACCTGGGTCACTGGCCTCTGTCCTCCATCTTCTGAGGAATAGCCATCGCTCCCAAAGACTGGAGGCTGGGTCTTTACCTGTGATTTAAGATCCTTCAGTCATTCAAAGTTTCTCCTGGAGGTGGGGGAGTGTTGACCCTACCCTGTACTCCATTTGTCTTGGGCTTGAGCTAGACAACTCCAGTCTCAGCCAACACGATCAGACAGAGAAGAGCAGTAACACGGGCACCTGTGGATATGCATGCGCGCGCGCGCGCGCACACACACACACAAATACACAAATATCAGATTTAAACTTAGTCATTTATTATATAAATGGATTTCCATTTTAAGTGTTTTAATTATGAATTTGACGTATTTGCCCTCAGTGTCTACTTGTTTGAGGCAGGATCTATTGCTTTGAGCACCTGGCTAGCTGGTGTCTCCGCCTCCTGTGTGGCTGTGGAGTGCTGGGATTGCAGACACACAGCCCCTCCCCTTGTTCTGGGCATCCGAACTCAAGTTTATGTGGCAAGCTCTTTATCTGAGCATTTTCCCCACTGTCCTGTTGTTGTGTTGGGGGTGGGGGGAAGGCAGGAGGGAGGGACAGAGAGAGACAGGAGATGTATCATTAGTGTGTGAGGTGCACATATACATGTGGGTGCTACCACACGCACCTATATTCTATATGTGTCTGGCCCAAGGTCTTCCCTTAGTCTCCACGTTCCTTTTTGAGATACGGTCTCTCCCTGGACCTAAAGCTTATCACCTTGGCTAGGTTGGCCAGCCAATGAGCTTCTGGGATTCCTCCATCCTTGCTCCCCTCTCCCATTTTTTACATGGATTCTGGAGATCTGAGCTGAGGTCCTGGTGCTGGTACAGCAGGCGCTTTACCAACTGGGCTTCCCCAGCCCCTTCCCTTTCTCAGACACTCAGAGCCCTGCCTTCACGATGCACTTCAGCATTAGTGCGGGAATGGATTTAGTATTACATCCATGTTAAATGAGCTTCTCTCTCCCTGGTCCACCCCGTTCTCAGACTCATTATGTGTATGAGTATCCAGATAATATGCCTTTGTTCTTACTTACTTATTACCGTATGTTAACAGCTACACCCTGTGCAGGCTTTTGTCAAGTGAGACAGTCGATGGGAATCTGTCTGTCGTGTGTGCTTTTGATCCCGTTGTTCTGTGGCCCTGGTGTCTAAACCACTGTTTATCCATTCATTGATTCGCCCTCCCTGTGGTTGCTAATTGGACTGCCTTCAGTTCTTCTGCATCTGTCTCTGCACCTTCCTGGGCATCTCCCACCTCCGTTCAGTTCAGCGTGGGGACCTCAGGGTAGATGCTTCCTTAGGAACTTGGTAGGCACTCAGACGCCCCGGTCCCGCTGAGGGGTCATGTGTGGGGACTGAAGGGTTACTATACAAATGGCACTAGTGACTGCTGGGTCCTCCTGGGTGTTCCAGAGCCCCTTCCTTCCAACAGTATTTCAGGGTGCTTCTGGTCTTCATCCTTGCTAACTTTTGGGATTGTCTTAGGCATTTTTGCTGGTCCATGGGCATACAGAGACATCTGGTCAGGCCTTGGTTCATAACCCCAGTAGCTAACAAGTCCAGGAATCATGTCTGCCTTGTTTACCCTTTGTGAACCTCTTGATGTTTTTATATCACGTAGCCCAACAATGCCTTTGTATCTTCTGTTTTCTCAGCTGGAGTCACCACTCTGTGTCACTCTTTGTCACCTCCTCCAGGAAGACCGCCTAGACTTCTGCTCCTTAACCTCACAGAAAGGAAAATTGGGTGTCATTGTCCCTTCATTTTTCTCCTGGGAGCTCCGCCTTCAACCAAGGACCTTGGAGTCCTACATGGCTCAGTCCCACAGTGGTAAAAATGTTCTAATTCACTTTCCATCATTTTACAAAAATGTTTACATTTTCAAGCAGTCTAAGTGTGTGTGTGTGTGTGTATAGGTGTGTGTATGTGTATATATACATATGTACACATATACATATATATATATATATATATATATATATATATATATATATATATATGATGGTGGGATATACACAGTAGAGTTTCATTCAGTCACAGGGACAGTGAAATTATGTCCTTTGCAGGAAAATGGGTGGATCTGGGGATTACCATGGTAAGAAACTAAAGCAGCCTCAGAGAGACACACTGTGTTTTCTCAAATACTCAGATCTACATTTAAATATATGCACATTATATGTATGTGACATGAAAGCAGAAAGGCAAGGAAGTAGGAGGCCGGCAAGGGGAAAGGGAGGGGTGGGTGAGGGGGAAGTGAGGGATAGGGGAAGACGAGATACAGAGACAAAGAATATAAAATGTCATCATAAGCCCATTATTTTATATATTAACTAAAAATGAGTTAAAATGTCTGAATTGCTAGTTTCTCTCAGCAAAATCAAAAGACATGGCCTCACAGGGACATCTTTTCTACAGGGTGACAGTTTGTGGTGCAGAGGATAGCAGGACCTCCCCCGCCCCCCCCCCCCCCCCCCCGTAACCAACACTCACAGCCTGTGATGGCCCTGTGGTCTTGTGGTCTTGTGACCCCTGCCTATGCACACATGCCTGTGATTTCTCTCAATCTCGCTCCTCCTTCCCTTCTCCCCCTCCAACCTCTCCCCTGCACAGAGCAGCCTCTCTGGCCTTTCTCGCCTCTCCCAGTCACTGCCCACATAACAACCCTGCTCAAGAGCCAAGCATCACCTCGACTCTCATTCCCTTCCTAGACACCACCTGACTTGCAACAAGAAGTATTATCACAATGTAAATGTATCTGGCTTCCAAATGTCTAGATAACAGCATACCAGACACTCACGCCTGTACCCTCTGGCTTCAGAAACAAGTCATTTCGGTATACAGAAGCCTCCCTCACACTCCTGTCCCCTGTCCTCAGGCCACTGCCTGTCAAAAGCTGCCCTTCATCAGTCCTGTGCATATTCTCATGCTATGCATGTTGCTGTCCCCAAGTCACACAGGGTCTTGTGTTGTGTGTTTTCAAACTACGTGTTCAGCTCTTCCTGCTTCAACGCTGCTTTCTAAAAAATCCACATATATGTATGTACGTACACACACACACAGAGAGAGAGTTTGTCCAGGCTCCAGACAATGGCTGTTTAGTCTGTGACTAACTTTTCATTTATAGTCAGGGCTGCTGTAAGCGTCGGTGAACAAGACCTTGGAACCTTTTCTGAGGCCTACACCTGCTCATTTTAGCTAACTCCACCGTACAAGGCCACTGTTCAGCCCTGTCAGAGGCTCCAGAATACTCGAAGGTCTTCTTAGCCACCCAAGGGAAGGGAGCTTGTTCCTCTTTACTGACAGCTGCCTGAATCTACAGTCCCGTATCTCCTGCCCTTCATCTTCCTCCTCTAGCTCCAAACTGACCTCTCCTCTGCTTGTCTTAGCCAGGAAGCCAGTTCCGGAAGCATGGGTCATGGAGTTTCTCCTCTGGACCAGTAGCTGTAGTTGGTGAGAGTCCAAGTAGCTTAGCACAAACCCTGAGAGAAAGGGAAGGTTGTTGTTGTTGTTGTTGTTGGACCGTAGGCATGGGTGGGCTAGTAGTGTGAGAAACTGGTACATGAAATTGCTCTGGGTCTTGAGGGATGAGTAGGAGTTTGTCACTGAAAGATGGTGGGAGGGCACTGCAGGCTCAGGGAAGAGGAGAGGCTAGGACTAGAATAGTGGGCTAGAGATGTGAGGAGGCTGGGCAGACAGTGAAGAAAAAGGCCTGGAGGAGCCTCGGTTGCACACCTAGTATTCCCCAGGGACAGCTGTGTGGGAGCCCGGGGAGGAGGCGCATCCATCTGACACCTACTGAATGCCATGATCCAGTAAGGAGAGCTAACCTATACTCATTATCTCTTCGGTTTCTTAAGGAGGTAGATGCTATGTTGTCCCCATTGTGCGGGTAGAAAAAACGGGCTCAGGGAGAGGCTCTCTAGTCCGTGATCTCAGAGGCCCCGCAAGAGGGTGGACAGGTGCCCGGCCACGAATTCTAGAGACGCGTTAGGCAGGTGCTGCTGCCCAAAACAAGGCTTCTACAGGAAGCGGGTCACCGGGAGGGGGCACCCGATCCTAGAGGCAGGAACCCCAAAGGAAGAAAGAAGGGTTAGGAGAAGCCCGATTCCCGCAGCGAGACCTAGACCAGTCGCATCTTTTCCGTGCCTCAGTTTCCCTATCCCACAGAGAGCGCAGCCAAAACACCTTCCTGCCGACCCACTCAACAACCGGGGGTTCCAAGTTCGCGCGCCACCACGGCAGGCGCTGTGTAACCTCGCTCCGGTAGCCTGCCCTCTCTGGACAACCGGCCGCAGATTCCTAAGCGCTCTTTCAGCTTCACACCCAGCGTCCGCTGCCGCGGTGCCCCTCCCTCCCCTCCCCTTCCTTTCCCCGGGCCAGCGGCGGGGGTGGCGCGCCGGGCCCCGAGCGGCCCCCGCGGTCCCCCGCAGCCCCGGGCCCCCGGCCGGATCCGCGCCTGGTTTTGGGCGCAGCCGCGCGGCCCCCTCCCCCGCGCGCGTCTCCCCGCCCCCCGCCCCCTCCCCGCCGCTCTCGGGGAGCCGGGGCCGCGCGGCTCCTCCTCCCGCAGCCGCATCTGGGGCGCCGCGCCGGCCGGAGGAGAGGCATGGGGCGCCCGCGGGCCGGGGCCGGGGCCGGAGCCGGGGCCTAGGCGAGCGACGCTGAGAGCGAGCGAGCGAGCGGAACGGGCGCAGCGCAGAGGCCGAGTGGACCGAGGCGGTCGAGCGCCGGGCGCAGGTGAGCGCGCGGGGGTGGCACGCGTCAAGACCTTCCTCCGAGGCTAGATCCCGGGCAGCCCCCGGCCGCGGGCAGCCCCCGGGACGGATGCGCTCAGCGGCGGGGGTCTCCCGGATCCTTCTACGGGCGGCGGTGCCGGGGCCTGAAGCCTGACGCGGGCCGGCCCCTCCGATGCTGCCGGCCCTTTCCTGGCCGGGGCGCAGGAGCGGCTCCCGGCCCTCCATCCGCAGGCGGCGGATAGCGGCAGCCCCCTCCCGGCCGCGAGTCAGGGCGGCCTGGGTTCCCTTGCCTTCTGCCTGCCGCACGCCCGTACTCCCTTCCCGGGATCTCCCCCGGACCGGTCATCCGGGGAGGGGGCGGGCGACCCTGCGCCGCATCGCTCCCGGCGCGCTCGCGTGCCCGGGAGGGGCCGAGCGACCCTGGCACCTGGGTTGTGGGGGAGCCGCTCACATGGCCACGGGAGGCCCCCACGTGCGGCGCCCCGCGGGAACGGGGGTTCGCGTACAGAGAGGGTGGAGGGTATACCAGGTGGCTGCGGAGGCCAGTTGGGTCCAGATGTGCAGGGCCTGCTGGGAGGGGACATGTGCTACCTGGGCAAGTGATAGTCCCTGGGCCTCTTTGGGCAGAGCCTGCCTTGTTGGATTCCCCATCCAGCCCTTCATCTCCTTTCTCGCGTTCTTCTACGCTGCCTGTGTTGCGGAGAGGGGTTGTCACTGACTGTTGATGTTGTGGGGGAAATGAAATGGAGGAAGGGTGATGGGTAGGTGGGTGGGTGAAGGCCAGTTGTGGTGGAGGTACCCTGAGGATGGGGAACCTTGCGCTTGGAGGACTGTGCTGATGTGAAGAGGGGGTGTCCCAGCACCTCCACCTGCTTGGAAGTAGAAATGGCCGAGGGGGAGGGGGCTGCAGTCCCCAGCCCTAAGGAGGCCGGACTGCCCCGCCTCTACTCTTGGCACCTCCTGCGCGGTGGGGGAGGGTCCGGTCCCTCCGCCTCTGTGGCTTCACTTGGCGGAGGTGATGGCTAGAGGCTCTACAGGACCGTGTCAGAATGCCTGTTGGAGGAGTCTGGAATTCTTTCCTTCAGGTGGCTACCTCTCTCCCTTTGGTATAGGGAACTAAGGGCTGCCTGGGCTAAGGGGTGGTCCGAGGGGCCTGAGCCAGACTGTTAAGGACAGCGGGACTGGGTGGGGCCGCAGAGCTGGCTTCTGGGCTGACGGCTGAGCTCGGGTGTTAGGAGCCACTGTTGGGGGCCACCCTCCCCCTCGGCTGGGCTTCAGTGACTGTAAAACAAGCTCCGAGTATGTTCCCAGTAGCGTCTGAAAATGCTGTCTGTGCACGTGGGGCAGGCGTGTGTGCCTATGTCTGTATCGGGGTAGGGGTGGGCTAGAGTGCGTTGGTTCTCCTGGAGCTGAGGAATGCCCGGTGAGCCAGTGAGTGGTGTCCGCGAAACCCTAGACCATTTAGGCCAGGTGGAGCTGGGCACTGGAGAGGTAGGTGGGCAGGGCCCTGAATCAAGAGAAAGTGTGGGGTAGGCAGGAACTGATAACTAACTGACTTACAGAACCGCGTACCTAGGAAGCATCCTGCTGGTGTCAGCCAGAGATGAGCTGCAGGTTTGAGGGCTGTGCCCCGGGCGCTAGGCTGCCTGGCAGCCCAGCCTGCTGTTTTGAAGGAAGGCTGCGTAGCACTTAGGGGCCGAGGGTGGAACGTGTATTTGGAGCTTCCAGAGGACTCAGTGACGGATCTAGTGATCAGGGCACCCACTGGAATCTTGTTAAGATTTTCTGGTTCACAGGCGTCTGGCCTCATAAATGCCAGCGTATCTGCACACTGAGAGATGCTGTCCGCTGCCCTTCACCCAGCAGAGAGCAGGTGGTCTCCGCCCCTCCCATCCAGCCATAATTGATGAGGACTCATTTATTTAGAAAACAAAAACATTTAAAAATAGCATTCTCAGACTCCACTGGACTTCAGTGTTTTCATTTAAACATTCTGAAATGCGAATGAATAAAATTTCGATTTTCTTTTTTGGGAAAGCATATAGTTAGTTGGTCCACAGCCCCCAGCCTGAAGCCCAGCCCCCTTCCCACAGCAACCACCTTTCTCTCCTCTCCGCTGCATCTTGCTCCCCACCTTCTCACTTTGGCTCAGAGTCTTTGAGCACGCTGGGTCCTCTGCCCATACCTCCCCCCACCCCCAACGTCACCCACTTAACCACTCCTTACCAGCCTGCTCTCATCCTAAGCTTTGCTTTTGGCAGAAAGCTTCCTCTGTGCCTAGGCCATTCTGTGTCCCTGTCAACGGCTCCACAGGCCCAAGACCTTTACCTCCACCACAGTTGTACTGTGTGACTGACGGGGGGGGGGGGGGGGGGGCGGGGGCAGCGCCACACTTTCCCATTAGCGTCCCAGAACTGAAGACTGGTCTTGACTGGCCAAGGGAACTTGTTTTATTTTATTTTTATCTTTTGGTTTGAATGAATGGGTGAGTGTGAGCTGAGGCATTCCAAAGTAGAGGGCTGGGAGGCGGACCTGTTACCTGGTGGTTCCTAAAGGAGGCTGTGACCTACCCTTACAACATCCTAGAGGTGTGAGGAGGTTTTGTGGAGGGTTAGAGTGACCACCACTGCCAGCCCGCTATGGGGAGCAAACAAGGTATTTGGTTCCCACGATCTCTTGGTTAAGAAGCTAGCTCCCTTCCTCTGAAACAGGGCAGCAAGCCCCTAGGGACCCATTTCCAAGAGTGGCACAACACATGGTCAGAGGGACATTTGCCTACATGAATGTCCCCATGGTTTCCTCTGCCTCCAGCTGGCTCTGTGTATATAGAGGCACTTGGCAGACTTATGGGAGTTAGAGGTCTATGGCTTCTAAAATCCCAGTGTGTCCGGCAGAGGCTGAGGTCATGATTGGGTAGGTTCAGCATCTTTGGGCATCCCTGCTGCCATGTGATCTGGTACCTGTTCCTGCATCCCTTCATGGGTTCACATCAGTTGCCTACTTAGTTACCTCTTGTTGCATTTACGGGGGGGGGGGGGGGGGGGGCTGCTAGCTACTAGATTCTCGCCTGCCATTCCTTCTTTGGGCCACTAGTGTCTCCTGCTCCACTCAGCGCTCAGTGCTGGGTGGACGGACAGAGAGTCAGATCAGAGGAGATCTTCCTGTTCTGGGGAATCCATGCTGCCCCGTGCTGGAAACGTCTCCGAGAACATGTGCTGCTCTGGCCTTAGAGACCTCAGGGATTTGGGTGAAGAGAGAGTGGAGGAGCAGGACCCTACAGGCCGAGGACCCCACTGGCATCCATAAAACCTGAAAGGCAGCCTGCATCCTTATCAGAGAGGTGGCCCCCCTGAGTGGTCCTCGGGGACACTGCTATGAAGGTAAGCCGCTTCAGTGCGCATGCTGGGACTTGGTCTGCTCTAGTAGGTTTGAAGACCCGTGTATACAGGTCCGGGGTTGTCCACAGAGGGAGAGGGGCTGCTGGTTTCTCCTGATGGATGACCCGCACCGTGAAAGAGATGGGGTGGGCAGGCTCCGGTAGAGACCTCACTGTTAACTGAACTCTGAGTGGGCACATTGAGAAAATAGCTCATACTCAGCAGGGCTTCCTGTGGTGGAGGATGCAGAGACAAATGAATGCTCAGTCCACCGGACTCTCGGTTGGTCTCTTAGCTGCACGAGATGACCTTTCTTTTGTATATGTGGTTGGGGGGGGGGGTGGGCAGCTGTTGGCTGATTCTCTGTGTCTGCCTCCTCAGTAGTCCCCTGGCAGTGTCCTTAGGCCAAGACTGGAGCCTTTGGGCCATGTTCAGCACTCAATTCCCACGCTTTCGAGCTATCCCCTTGGTAGGAATGAAGAGGAAACATGTTAATTTGCCTGCCTTGTGGGGAAACTGAGGTGCAGGAGCTGCCCAACATCACTCAGAGGCTGAAGAGTGGGCCCGCAGTCCAGGAACCCCAATCCCTGGGTCCTAGGGGTAGCCATTGTGTCAGGGCCTCTCTGGAGTAGATGGCATATCACATGCAGGGAGCAGCCTGGATCCTTCTCTGCTGGGTCTCTGCTGGGTTTCGCAATGCCGCCTCCTCCCCACCCGAGCCGTCTGACGTGGCCTTTTCAAAAACCCAAAATGAATGGAAGCACATTTTGTTTGGAGAATTTTGCTACACCCCTCACTAGGGCTGGTTGCAAAACCAGGCTTGGGGATTCCTGCTAATGTTGACAGCGATAATAATAATAACAGCTGTTATCAGCCGCTGACAGTTAATAAACAACAGCTATCTGCTAGATAAAGCATCTCTGACCATCTCCCAGGACTAAGAGTGTGGTTCAGGGCCTGCTACTTAGTAATAGTGACTCCAAGCCTCCTACATCTGCTTCAGCCTCTGCTACGCCCCATTCTTATTAGCCCCATTTTACAGGTGAGGAAACTGGACACAGAGAACTCTTAAGTAATTAGACTAAGGCCACACAGATGGCAAAACCTTGGTACCAGGATTTGGATCTAAATTAGACTTAGCTTAAAGTCTCACCTTAGCCCCATTATTCGGGGATTCTGAAGTGCTCCTGCTTGTTCACCAGCGGTGATGGTGAGGGGCATGAGGTTTATGGGGATCAGCTGCACTAGGCTCATTCCTGACTCATTCAGTCCAGTGCGCCCATAGAGTTCAAGGGTCATAGGCAGCCCAAGTCTCTCAGCCCTGGGATTGGCCTGGTCTGAGCTCTTACTGTGCCCCCACCTGTTACCTGGTGGTTCCTAAAGAAGGCTGTGACCTACCCTTACAACGTCCTAGAGGTGTGAGGAGGTTTTGTGGAGGGTTAGAGTGACCACCACTGCCAGCCCGCTATGGGGAGCAAACAAGGTATTTGGTTCCCAGGATCTCTTGGTTATGAAGCTAGCTCCATTCCTCTGAAACAGGGCAGCAAGCCCCTAGGGACCCATTTCCAAGAGTGGCACAACACATGGTCAGAGGGACATTTGGTATTCCACAGGGGTCATCAGGAGAAAGCCCAGGATGGGGTCAGAGTGCGTCTGATGATACGGAACTGTGGTAGGAACCCGAGCAATACGTGAAGCAAGAGCCCCTGGTGCATAATTGAGCACCCACTGTGTACCCAGCATTGCATGGTACCTCAGACAGGATCAGGAAACTTGACTGGGACATCACGCACCCCAAGTTCTGGTCTCGGGGTATTGAGCAGTTGGCTTCTGGGCTTAGCCTTTGTCTTTGTTTAGTGACGGGCTCCTGGGTGTGTCTTGACATCTGTCCGGAGTGTGTGCTGTGTGTTTTGGGGGGCGGTGTATGAAAGATGGTAGACGGCTTGATGTTCTGTTGCTGTGTTTCCTGACTCAGGACCTGCACCTCTCTGAGCTCCGCAGTCTCCGTCACTTTCGTGGGGTGGGGTGGCCGCCTGAGTCTTTGCCAGCTCAGCTCTCTGGAACTGCAGGGGTGAACTGAGCTGGACTTCCTTCCAGGAGGTGTCAGGAGTCTGGTGTTGTGTGCTCACACTCACAGCTGCCTGGCTTCCCCACTATCCTCTGTCTCCGGCACCCCTGCCAGAGGGAGGGAGCTTTTACCCCCACCTACTGCAGGCTGACTGGGTGCCGCAGCAGTGACACGGCCGTGGACTGAGGAGCACAGCTTGCTCAAAACAGGGGGAAGTCTCTTCCCACCTCCCTGGCACCCCAGCTGTCTGCCTGCCTCCCCTGGCTGTTGCCAAGCCCAGCATCCTTAGCTCTGCTAGATCTCCTGGAAGCTGGAGCTCTCTGGAGGCTCCGCGTGCCACAGCCTTGCTGGTCCCCAGGCCCCAGTGTCCTCCTTTGCTTAGTAGCATGAACAGTTTGGGGCTAGGCTCTGGCTTCTGCAGCGTTGTAACGACCCCTCTGGAGGCCGCTTGTTTGGATGCAGCCTGCCTTGAGTAGAGAGATGGCTTCTGGGCCCTCTGCCACCAGTGTTTTCTATGTGTGAAGTCCACATTGGGGGTGTGGAGTACTGTACTCATCCCTGTTTGTGAGCAAGGAAACTGGGGCTCGAGGGGAGGGGCATTGAGCCGGCAGGTGGTGGGGTAGGATTTGAACTCAGGCATGTGCAATGGAGATTCCAGGCAGGAAGCTGGGGCCCCAGCCAGAGTCCACCTGGTGATGGAGCGTCCGTGTATTTTCTGGTCTCAGTTTCCTCCCTGTGTTTTGGGAGTTGAGAGTGGGGTGCAATGCACTCATCTCCTGGCTCCACGTGGCCCTGCTGTGTCACAAGTTAGGTGTCAGCATCTCACACCTTGCCTTCTCAGGGACTTGACGCTTGTGGGCTGTGAGGAATTCCTAGAGGACTGAGCCCTTGTGAGACCTCCCAGGGACAGCGTGCGGGTGGCAGAGGCAGGTAGCTCTGGGTGGCCCCAGAGGCTCTGCTCAGCCCTGGACCCGAACTAGTTTTGCCCGTATGTGGCCTTCAACTGGTCTTCCAGGCAACTCTGAGAGAGTGCAGTGTGGAGAGCTACAGTCGCCCTGGCTTCCCCCGCTGGATTTCATGTGTGCAGTGTGCTCGCGCGCGCGCGTGTGTGTGCGCTTGTGTATGTTTGTGTGTGTATGTATGTGTGAGACATGTATGCTGTGTGGTGTGTGGAGAGGTACGTGTGACATGTCTGAAGGTATGTATCTGTGGCATGTGGTGATATGTATGTATGGGGAGGGGAGGAGCGTGAGGAGATACGGGCGACATTCGTAAGGTGTGTGAGGAGGTAAATGTCGTATGGATCTGTGGTGTGAATGTGGGTGGCATAGGGGGAGGTGAGTGTGATCCGTGTATGTGGTGTGAGTATGTGTGGTATGTAGGAAAGTGTATTCATGTGTGGTGTGTGTGTGAAGTGGGAGGAGACGTGTAGTGTGTATGTATGGCATGGGGGGGGATGGGGTATACATGGTGTGCGTGTGGGCATTTCCATGGTATCTGTGACCTTGGGAGAAGGTGTGCTGGCATTTGGGGGATGTATGTGTGTCACATGTGTATGAGAGACCCTCTACTCCGACCCTGACCAGGCCTTCTGTGTATCAAATCATTCTGACACTAGGACAGAGATATGTAGACATTGTCATCCCTTGGGCCTTATCTTCCTTCTCTACTTCCCTTTCTTATTTGTGAGAATTCATTCAGAAAACACATGTCAAGTGCCTGCTCCGTGCTGGGCATACACAGTGAACAAGTGACTGGTCCCTGCCCCGCAGAGCCATGATCCTCTTGGGAAGCTTGCAGTCGTTACATAACCTTCCAGATGCGTGTACACTGAAGGCAGCGACAGGCGCGCTACCACGCAGAACATCAGTGTTGGGCATCAGGGTGGACTGTCCTCGGGGAGTACCACGGGCTGGGAAGGCTGCCCCAGAGCCCTGAGATAGGGGCAGCGTGGAATGCCAAGATGGCAGGCTAGAGAGAGCAAGGAGGGGCTTGGTATGAGATAGAGTCAGGCTGGCCACATGGTCTTACTGACTACAGAAGATTGCTGTCATGTGAAGAAACTGAGGTAAAAGGAAGCAAAGCCACGTAGGCAGGACTGGAAGCCTGGTGGATGGGGAACTGGTATACCATGGCGGTGTCTGGCGGAGCCTTTGTCTACCACTGTGTCTGCTCCAGGACATTTGAGTGGGTCTTTAAGGTGCCACAGAGACCTGGAGAGTAGTAGGACTCTTTCCAGCTTCTGTGTGGCTCTGGGGTATAACAGGAACCTCCCCAGTCTCCGGCTTCTCCCGGGCACATGCTTCTCAATGAGAGAAAGCAGGGAGCCGCAGATGACTCCTGAGCAGGGCAGGCCCACAGTGCTCCCCTGGCCAGCAGCTGCCAGGTTTCCCGGCACTGGCATGGAATGTTGGCTGCCTGCCCACCTGCTGGGGCCAAGACCAACGCTGGCCAACCTCTGCTCACCCAGTCTGCGTTCCCTCTACTGAAACTGGCCAGGGCAGGGGCACAAGCAGTGGGCAGCCTGGGAGCTGTCACCATGGCCCACTGGAGACCAAAGTTTCCAGGAAGCATTTGCAAGGCTGGGCTTGATGAATTGCAGAGGTTGGCAGAGAGGCAGCCCTTCTCTCTGGATCCCTGATGGCAGGCTTGGGGTTCAAAGAGGAACTTGGGCTCCTCCTGCAGCCCATGGCAGCCAAAATGCTTTGTAGACTTTCACTGTTTCCATACCTCACACTCAGGTAATGTGTCTGACGGAGGACCACACCCAGCTGCTCCTGCTCCGTGGGCGTGTTCCGTCACCTGCCCCTTGCAGCCACTGTTCTCCTGCAGCTCAAGAGGACAAGGATATTTATAATATTCTGTGTCTTCTGGCCTCCCAGCTCCTGCCTCTACTGTCCGCTTAGTCTGTCCCCTGTCTGTCCTCACACGTCTCTGCACCCCACAGAGGTGTAGACTATAGGGGGGTCTTTGGGTGTGCAGGAACCCTTCCAGTCTGATGGAAGCAGTCTCAGCACCAGCAGGTATCCAGTCAGGAGTGGTGCCCGGGCACTGTGGATCCTCGCAGTGCACGCAGCTGCAAGAGAGAGATGGAGGGTGGCTGCCTTAGTGGGTAGAGCACAAGGCCGGTGCCACACAGCTGTCCCTCCCAGTGTGTCCTTTGTAACTCTTTGTGTTTCTCCTTCTGTCTTGGGAACAGCACTCTTTCTGGAGGCCAGTTCCTCATCTGTCCTGTCACGGTGGCCTAGTCTCTGTCAAGCTGGCCTGGAGGTCAGAGCTTTCTTTCCAACCTGGGTCTCAAGGTCTGTCTCTAGGAGCAAAATATGTTTCTTCTCCCTTTTCTTTTTCTTGGTTCCTTGAGTTAGTGTCTTGCTAGTCCACCCTGGCCTTGAACTTGGTGTTTAACTCAAGCCAGCCTGGAGCCAGAGGTCCTGTTGCCCCAGCCTCTGAATCTGAGCTTACAGGCTTGCGTGTCCACACCTGGCTTCATTTCTTGTTTCTGTACTTTGAGCTCTGTGTGTACCCTGTCTGTACTACATGCTCTCTGAGGCAAACTCCCAATGATTGTGCCAAGGATTGTTATAGGCCTGGCAGGCATTCATCTTCAGCCCCAAGGGTGACAGTGAGGACCATTTGAAGTTGGACACAGGGCACCTGTAGCTTGGTGCTGGTGTACAGTAGTCTCTGAGGGTCAGATCTGTTCCTGTGTCTGTCTGTCCATCATCACAAGGAACAACCTAGGACCACTGACGTGGGCAACAGTACTCCTATGGTGGAACAGGGATCTTGGAAGTAGGACCTGTCTTCTCCTAGGCCCAGGACCTAGTGCCCCCTTGGAGAGCTGATTTCCCATCCATCCATCCACCCATCCACCCATCCATCTATCCATTCATCCATCCACCCACCCACCCACCCACCCATCCATCCACCCACCCACCCACCCATCCATCCATCCACCCACCCACCCACCCATCCATCCATCCACCCACCCACCCACCCATCCATCCACCCACCCACCCACCCACCCACCCATCCATCCATCCATCCATCCATCCATCCATCCACCCACCCATCTATCCATCCATCCATCCATCCATCCATCCATCCATCCATCCATCCATCCACCCACCTACCCATCCATCCATCCATCCATCCATCCATCCATCCATCCATCCATCCATCCATCCACACATCCATCCATTCATATATTCTCTTCTTTATTTGCTGTCCACTGCTATAGAACAGGGCTCTGCAGCTGGTAGCTGAAAGCTAAGTTACACAAGTTCCTACCCAGGACACCTCCAGGAGTCATCTGAACGACTCAGTGGAGACCAACTTGGCCAGGCCAAGAGGTGGCATGGTGCCTGGGTCAGAGTTTGGCATTGTCTCTTGAATGATTCTGGACAGGGAGAACCATTCCCCTCTCAGGAGGGGAAACAGAACAAGGAGAAAAGGCGTTCCTGCGGTCACCTAGGAGCTGCTCGTGTGGTGTGGTTAGAGCTGAGCCCATTTAGCTTCAGAACCTAGCACTGCCCCACCCAGGCTGAAAGTGGGTCAGGACATGGAGGCTGGCTGGGGAGACTGTGGGCACCCTACCTTCCAGTAGGGTATCCACAGCAGGCCATTTCTGCCAGGCTGTTTTCACCAATGGGTTTGTATGTTTTTGTTTTTGTTTTGTTTTAAATAGAGAAAGAAAAAGGAACAGAAGTGGGTAGGTGGATTGGGCCTCCAAGAAAGGAAGTGAGGTGATTATGAGGGTCTGAGCTTGAGAGTCTAGTTAGAAGAGCCGGAGTGACCTTGATCAGGTGACAGGAACAACTCTCAGCCTCAGTTTCTCCTTTTGTACTCAGAAGAGTGTCAGTGTCACCACCTGCCTTGAAGGCTTGATTCATGGGTGAAATGGGGTCCCAAGTACCAGCGAGGTGTCCAGAACAGAGCCTGGTGCATGGCGGGCACCCAAGAAATGGCTGATATCCTTCAGTTCTTGCAGAAGGACCTGGACCTCATTGAGAGACCAGCCTGAGAAAGACCAAAAAGTGAGCACACTGTAGAGTACCAGCACAATGAGGCAGGGTCAGAAAAACACGATTCCCAACTAAATCCAGCCCTCTGTGTAGGGGGCACGGTGTACGGACTCCGTAAGAGCTTCAGGAAGCAAAGGAGAATTCTTGGAACCACCAGCATCCTTATCAAGCCTCAGAGCCAGAATGCCTGTACCTCACCCTTCCCCCCCAACCCCCAGGCCTCTCTGGGACCCTGCTAGAGTCCTTCTCTCCTTGGAACCCTCTTTTTTTGGCTGGCCTGGTTTCTGCATGGCCCACATTCCAGGTGACAGCTTTGGGCGGGAGGGTAAGCTATGAGTCTCTGCTTGGAGGGTCTCTGTCAGGTCCAGTCTTGACCTCGGGCTTCAGGGACACTTCCCTCTGCCAGGAGAAACAGCTGTATGTGGTCGGCAGGGGGTGCATCTCTCCCAGCACCCAGACCTGCCAGAAGCCCCTACTCCATCTAGGCACCTTGCTTTGGGGAGCAGGTGTAATCGGGCCACTGTACAAATTCTGTGTCAACTCTGCTTTTCACTGGGGAGGCAGGCCTCTGAGGAGCCACACCCGGTACAGCATCCCAGCCCTTCCTGAGCTGTTAGCGAGGCTGTTGTCTGCTCAAGGGGACACAGGTAATAGCAATGTGAGGTGGCTGGGGGTGGGGGTGGGGTCCTCTGCTGAGGGTGGGGGGGGATCTCCTTCTTTCTCCCTATCCTCTAAGATTTCTTCTCCCTGACCCTTCATATGTAGGTCACATACAAATCCAACTACTTGCTTCCTGCCCGTGTTCTTTCTCTGAGCTCCCCGGGGCTGCTGCTCCTTCCCAGAACCCTAGCACTTTCTCCCTTATGAGGGAGGGTTCCTGTGGACCCCATGCTAGAGACATGAAGAGGAAGGCCTCCAAGGCAGTCAAACCTTAGTCCAGGAGAAGGCTGGCAGACTTCTGGAATAATCCAGGACACCTGTTGATGTAGAGGAAAGTCCTACACAGGGCACCAGGATGGTGATCTGGGCCAATATTCTAGAGCAGTATTCTGTGCCGAATCCTGGAAGTTGGAGACATCGGCCCTCCTGGCTGAGAGGACAGCAGCCATGAAGACCCCCCGTCGAGGGAGGGCGGGCTACTTGCAGATGCGGAGAACCAGAAGGCAAGGGGACTGGGTCTTTTTGAATGCCAGGCTGAGGTCATGGGGAGCTGTGGGAGTTTTCAGCATGGTTATGGCCAGGTCAGGTGCAAGCTTGGATGGGCGACGGTCACTGCTTCCCCCTGTCGTTCCCCAGGCTGCCCAGGATTCCACAGCAGATGCACCGGGCCAGGCTAGCCAGCTGGGAATCAGAAATAGCATGCACGTGCTCCGCGCGCTCCCCTCCTCAGCACCATTCAGCTGTGCCTGCCAGAGTCAAGGACAGGCTCAGTGCTTCTGAGCCGGAGCCGGGTGACCTTCCCCCTCCCGTTTATTAATATGCCACCCACTGGGCCTTAGGTAGTGTGCAGGGTGGGAGGGGTGGGACAGCAGGGAAGTGCTGAGGCTCAGAATTCCACCCGGCTACCACCACGGATGCCCAAGATGGATGGAGGTAGTGTACCCACTCACACTGCTCCCCACCCCCGCCACCATTCATTGGTAGCAGCCTTCTAGATGTCTCTACATCAGTCGGCCTGGCAGGTATGCTTACTCTTGAGTCACCCATCCTATGCCAGGCTCGGTGGTGGGCAGGGACCGTGGACCCAGGCTGGCCTTGGGAAAAAGTGAGCAAAGCCGTGATGAGGCTCAAATTATGAGGCAGCAGGAGCTGAGGGCTCAGCCTGGGGTGCAGAGGCTTGACGGGGGGGGGGGGGGGGGAGGCAACCCTTGAGCTGGGCCCCAAAGGATAAAGAGTTACACAGGGTCGAGATGAACACTCCTACAAAGCGGCCCCAGATATGCCAATACAAGTGTGTGTGTGTGTGGGGGGGGTGTCCCTGTTGCCAGGAAATAGAGAGGAAGGTGGTGAGTGTTTCCGGGAAAGTAGACAGTGGTGTTGAGCAGCTTTGTGGGTTGCTGTTGGAATTTGGGGGTTTAAGGCTCCGTGCTTACCACCCGACTTCAGACAAGTTTCCTTAGTTCCCTGCCACTCCTCGTGGAGAGCTCAGCGGCAGTCCCCATTTGGGAGACCATTATGAAGGAAGTGCTCGGGGTGGCACTGGGCCCACAGCGGGTGGTGTGGCAGGTGATATCAGTGTTTTTTTGTGGGTAAAGTGCAGATGTGCAAGGGAGCTTACATAAAACAGGATCACGGTCATTCAGTTTCCTCTGTGCTGGCCTTTGGCCCCGTGTGGATGATGTTACTCAGTAGAGACTCTCTTCAGTCTGTGGATTGAGGTAGTTTGTGTCCTGTTTGTACTGATTCCCGGTGTCCTGTGCAGTGAGACACACGCCTAGCTCTCGGAGAAGCCCCGGCCCTCTAAGCACACAGGGTTCTCTCTAGACCTTGCAAGGGAATGCTCCTTTTGTCTGGCTGCCTTTCCTCATCTTCTGTCAGGAAGCCTCCTCACTGCAGTGCGGATGGATACCACACCGAGTGGGTGTCCCCACTTGGTGTCCACGGCTGTTGACAGGCTGTTGGGTTACTTCAGGTGTTGACTGTGGACAGCGTTCCTTTGAACGTTCCCCAGAATGCCTTTTAGTAAAGTGCAGAGTTGTTTATGGCGAGCGTCCAGCCAGGGCCGGGCTTCCCCATCACGGTGAGCTCGCCTAGCTTTGTTAGGTCTGGCCACAGTCTTCCCGAGAGCTTGTGCTGATAAAATCCCGCCTGCATATGACTTCAGTGCCTCCATCTTCTCACCAACACACCAACTCCAGGTCTCTTCCCTCAGATACAGACATTCTCTAAGTAAATAAAGTTTTAATAAATTAATTAATTCAGTGCACTGACTGATGAAAGAATAAATAACGAAAAAGAAACCAGTAAAATAAACATTAGTGATAAAGCAATGATTGTAAGGATGCCCTCCAGTAGGTGAATGGATAAACAAACTGTGGTATATCTACATAATGGAATATTATTTGGTAGTTAAACAAACAAACAAATAAACAACAACAAACTAAAAAAGAAAAAGAAAAAAACAAACCACGCACACACACACACACACACACACACAGACACACAAGCTACCAAACTGGAAAAGGGGTGTGGGGGTTGGAATAGCCTGAAATACAATAATTGCTATATGAAAGATAATAATCTGAAATTTATTTTCTTTCATATAGCAATTATTACAATAGTTACAATATAATCTGTAACTTTCTAGAAGAGACAGGTTCTTAGAGACAAGGAAAGATTAGTGGCTGTGGTTGCTACAGATGAAGAGATGGGAGAAGGGGGATGGGAGGAAACCCAGGTAATTTTTTGGGGTGGGGGCAGTGGAACCATCCTGAATGATATTGTAGTGAGGGGGGTCCATGCTGCTGCTTGAGTGTTAAAACCCAGAGGATGTGCAGCTCAGAGGGCGTGGCCGGTTCCAAGGACCGAGAACGTGGGCTGGTCAGCTGTACCGGCTACCGTGCTGGCTCAGGGTGTTCTGAATGGGAGCAACTGTCAGAGATGCCAGGGTGTGAAGTCTGTGCTTTCTGCCCAGCTCTTCTGTAAATGCTAAACTTCTCTAAAGTACTGCTTATTTAAAGACAGATAAGATGTTAGAAATAATAAAAAGGAAGAAAAAAAAGCAAAACCAAAACTCAGCGGCAGTGCCTGGTGTGACTTGGGGCACAGGGTTCCTGTGGGCCCATCCTCGTGGAGGTTTTCCTTTGTAAATTGATTTAAACACCACATTCATTTATTTTATTGTGTGTGTCTGTGTGTGTGTCCATGTGACACAGCACTCATATTGGGGTCAGAGAACAGCTGGCTGAAGTGGATTCTCTCCGTACACTATGGGAATCGAACTCATGTTATTGGGCTTGCTGGCAAGCACCTCTACTTGTTGAGTCATCTTACCTGCCTAAAATTTTTCTCTCCCCTCTCACTCCTGCTCCCTCCTGCTGTCTGCTGTGGAAACACATCCCTCTTACTAAGCATGGCTTTTAGCGCCTCCAGGGGGAGGCGATTTAATCCTGGTGATGGAGAAGGTGTTTGGGAACAGACCAGGAGATCGATAAAGAGCCGTGGGCTCTGGGTTCTGTGCGTCACGTCCGAGCAGACGTGATTTAAAAAGGCATCACCCTGCCGCGTGTCAGCATCTCGGTATAGTTCTCTCCCAATGGCGGCACGAGGCTTGCTGCAATTCTGGAAATAAACGATTATGGATGTGTGAACAGATGAGTCTTGAAATTTCAAGACAATTTTAAAACCTTTAAATTAAAAGAGCCCGTGAAGGTGTATGCCAGTTTAATCTTTATTCCTGGTGTAATGTTGATTTATCTCTCTTTTTAAAGGCTGTTTATGTTGAGTTATAATTGATGTGTAATAAACACACAGATACCAACAACCCAAGTCTCCTTGTTCCTGAGAGATCTCCCCCTTGCACCCTCCTCACCTTTGCCCACCTTCTCCCACCCACTTGCACTCCCTAGCTTTCTATAGAAGTGGGAAGACACACCCTAGTTCTCTCTTTGTCAGCCAATCCTCTCTTGAGGTTCTTGACTGGAGACTCGAGTCGCAGCATCCACCAGTAGTCCTCCTTTAGAGCCTGTGTGGGTGTGATGCCATTTACTGATGGGCATCTGGGTTTGTTTCCAGCGTGAGATGATTACAAAGCTTCTTAGGAACAATTATAGCCAAGTCTTCCTGTGAATCTGTGCCTTGCTTCTCTTAGGTAGATGCTGAGAAAAGTGGCCAGACAATATGTCAGGTGTGTGCTTATCTTTTTAAGAAACTACCAAATTTTTCTAGAGTAAGGTTGCCTTTTTTGTCCCAGTTTCTCACCACCCTCAGCACTGGGTTGGGTTGATGTGCTGAGTCTTCTAGCTTTAGGCATTTCGTGGGTGCCACACCTTACCATAGCATTACCACTCGGTTCCTTAAGGACCAGTGACGTGGAACATCTTTTAATCCACTAACTGTCTTCTCTGTTTAAATCTCTTCTCTTTGATTTTTTTCCCCTTATGGAGACCTGAGTGCTCTTTTTTGTATTCTAGATACAAGGTATTTGAACACCACGTCTTTCCCAGTTTGTGACCTGTCTGATCATTTCTGTAAGAGTGCCTTCACAGAGTTGGTTTTCATTTTGATGGAGCCTGACTTACCCATCCATTCTCTGACAAATTGTATCCAGTGTGGCATCTAAGAACCTTTATCTGACCCAAGATTATCGGGGGTCCTCTGCAGGGTTTTTTGTTTGGTTGGTTTTGTTTGTAAAGTTTTGGAGCTTTTATTAAATTTTAAACTAATTTCATATGGGTATTTGTCTACATGTATTTCTGTACACCGTATGTATGTCTGATAACCAGAGGCCAGAGAGGGCATCAGATCCCCTGGCATTGGGGTTAGAGATGGTTATGGGCAACCATGTGGGAGCTGGGAACAGAAGCCAGGTCCTCTGGAAGAGCAGCCGGTGCTCTTAACCACTGAGCCCTCCATCTCTCCAGCCCAGTTTTATATTTCATAACTGTGGTCCTTATTTTAGCAGGTCTGTAATATGTAAATCTAATTGAATTTTCATGTGTTACGAAGAAATATACCTTCAGTCTAGTGTTTGAGAGATCTCCTGGGGATGGTGAAATGGCTCAGGGGATAGAGAAGCCTCCAAGCCTGATCACCTGAACTCAACCCTGGGACTCACACGGTGGAAAGAGAGACCCGGCTCCCACATGTGCACTCTGGTACAGTGTGCGTGTGTAGAATAAAGAGACAAATGGTTCTTGTCATTGTTTAAGATGCTCTACTGTGTTCTTTTGTCAAAGATCAGTTACCCATGGGTTGATGACCTAACTCGTGTGTGTGTGTGTGTGTGTGTGTGTGTGTGTGTACGTGTACCAGGCTTTTTGTTAAATCCCCAGCAAAACAAATGCAAACAAAACAAAATGGTTGGTTGGGGGAGGAGAGAGAGACAGGATCAGAGACTGATTAATTGATTTAAAAATCAGTTGTTTACAGCTAGAGTTGTCCCACTGTTGGCTGAGCGCTTGTCTAGCCTGTATGAGGCCCTAAGTTGGATCTCCAAGTACTACGTAAACCAGCTGTGGTTGTGCAAGACTAATCCCAACACTCAGGAGGTGGAGGCAGGAGGATCAGAAGTTGAAAGTCCTGGGCTCCAGAGCTGGCTGTTCGTGCAGAGAACCCAAAGTTCAGCATGATACACCTAAGTTGGCTCACAACTGCCTGTAACTCTTGCTCCAGGGGATCTGATGATCTCTTGTGCACACATGTGCTCATATACAAACACACATGTATGAATACTGTTGTTTATTATTATTATTATTATTTCAAAAAACTCTCAAGGTCAGCTGAGTATGGTGGCACACACCCTAATCCCAGCACTTAAGAGGCAGAGGCAGACAGATCTTGACTTTGAGGCCAGCCTGATCTACAAAGTGAGGACAGCCAGGGTTATTATGCAGAGAAACCAAGAAAGGGGGTTGGGGGGAGAAGGTCAAGATCATCCTCAACTATAGCAAGTTTGAGGCCAGGCTGGGCTACATGAGACCCTGACTGAAACAAAAATCAACTATTCGTGTGTATGGGAGTCTATTTGTGGTCTCTGTTCTGTTCCATTGGTCTGTCTTCTGTCTACGGTGGTCTTGCAGTGTTTGGCCCCCGGACCCTCCAACATCGCTGTCCGTTGCCAGGGTTGCTTTGGCTCTTGTGTCTCCTTTGCATCCCATGAGTTTGAGAATTAGTTTATCGGTTTCTGCAAAAGTCTCTGCTGAGATTTTGGTTGGGGTTGACTTGACTCTTTGGATCTATTTGAGGAGAATGAACATCTAAACAAATTTTTTTTTTTCAGAAATTTCTTGAAAGAATTTTTAAAAAATTTATGTGTATGACTGTTTGGCCTTCATGTTATTCTGTGCGCTGCATGTGTGTCTGGTGTCCTCAGAGGCCAGAAAAGGGAATCGAAGACCCTGAAACTGGAATTACAGACAGTTTCGAGCTGCCATGTAGGTGCTAAGAACTGATCCCAAATCTGCTATTCCTGTAAAGCCTTGCACGTCTGTCTAACTGCATTTTGTAACCAGTGGGCAGTATTTCCCGTGTTTTATTCAGATTGCATTTCACTTACTCAGGTGGGGAGGGGTCAAACCTAGTCCCGTTGCTTTGTAACTTCATACTGTGTGTAGCAGCTTGGTCCTTTGCTCATGCTTCTTCCTATTTTGGTGAGACTCTAGGTGGCATTTAGAGTTGTTTATTTTAGATAGTTCACAGCTAGTATAGCAACAAAGTGCTTGCCTTCTGCATGCGTGCCTTTCTATACTGATGAGCTCACTGGCTGTTGTAGCTTTGTGTGTGTGTGTGTGTGTGTGTGTGTGTGTGTGTGTGAAGCTCTAAGGGTGAACATGTCCTCCACAAGCCTCTTTCTTCCAGCTCTGAATGTCTTTTCATTCATTTTCTTGCTTGATTGCTAGAAGCTTCCAAAGCCTCCTGAGCAGGAGAGGTGAGAATGGTCATCTTTGCCTTGTTTTCTGTCTTAGAGTTGGCTTGGCACCTGCTCTTCACCATCCACTAGGTCTATATCCAAGTTTTGGCATTATACTCTTTAAAAATTTTTTTTTCTGTTACTAGGCTGGAGAAATGGTTTAGCGGTTTTGTTGAGAACACCTATGTTCTTGTGGAAGACCTGGGTTTGGTTCCCAGCCCCTACATGGTAGCTCACAACTGTCCACAACTCCGTTTCCAGAGGGAGATCTGATGCCCTCCTCAGGGCTGCTTCTGGTTCTAGGTGCACATGTGGTGAAAAGATATACTTGCAAGCAAAATGTGCACACATACAGTTTAAAAAATAAGTAGTTCCCAGGAGCCTGTTACCAGCCTTCTAGCAAATTCGAGGCCAGCCTGGTCTACAGGGTGAGTTCCAGCAAGGGATACATAGTAAGGATGTGCCTTTTTGAATGGACAGCTGGGTGGTGGTGCGCACCCTCCATCCTCTCACTTGGTAGGCAGATCTCCATGAGTTTGAGCCTAGCCTGGTCTGCAGGGATACACAGAGAGACTCTGTCTTAACGAATAAATACAGAAAACAGAGTCTTGTATATTTGCTGATGGTTTTGTTTTTATGAGATGGAATCTCACTCTGTGGTCCAGCATAGCTTCACACTCCCGTTGACCCCTCCCACTTCATCTTCCGGAGTGCTGGGGTTACAGACAAAGGCTCCCACACTCGGCTTGGTAGGTTCGCTTCTGTGTTTGGGAAAATTCTCTTCTGAGTTTGGGAAAATGCTCTAAGTCATGAACCCTGTTGGAGCTTGTTGAAGGTGTTTTCCGTGTTTATTGAGATGGTCATATGGTCTTTCTCTGGGGTCAGATGACACCTTTCATTGATCTCCTTTGGTCAAGACGCTGTTCTTTCATAAACAGTTGAGTTGCATTTACTGAAACTTTGGAACTTTGGCACCCACGTTCGTGGAGGATGCTGCTCTATTTTTACGTTTTATTTTTGTAGGTTCCAGGTCTGATCATTTATTTGTTACTCGTAAAGACTTACTTTCGACTGGACTTAGAAGTAGAAGCTCTGAGAGAGGACAGCCTACGTCTCCTGGCAATCTGTTCCTGGCGCTTTTCTTTAGCTTCCTTCCTTCTCTTGGCCAAAAGTTTAGCATATCCTGCAGCCTCCTCATTTTCTCATAGTGCACGTTGTTTCTTCTGAGAAATACGTTCACGTTGGTGGCTCAGGACACGTGGAGTAGCAAGAAGCTGTGCTTGCGTGCTTCAATCCTGTGCTTCTTGCATTTTTAAGGGCTTTCTGACAGTCTTAGCAGACGTATCTTCTTTAGAGAGGTTGAAAGCTCTGGATTCTGTTAACTCTTTTGTGCCCCAACCACCAAGGCCCAGCAGCGTCTGTCCATCCATGAATATCCTTCTCCCCCTTCTTCCCAATAACTAAGTTGAGAACACTCAGATTGGCATCCACACTGCATCTGTGAACAGACTTTCACTTTCTCTCTCCGATTCCTCTGGTCTATAACAAGAATGCCCCTCACCCAACAGCAGGCATGTTGTATCGTGGTCAGGACGCCTCGCTCATGGGAAATCCTGGTTTGTTGTCTCTGTCACCGTATCTTATGTGCACGTGGGAGCACATCACCTTTGCAGTCTTCTCCCAGAACTGGAGCAGCCACTTCTGGGGCTGTGTGCTTCTTAGAGAAAGTACAAGTGTGTGCTCATTGTCCACGCCGTTGTTTCCAGTGACCAGTGGCTGGGAAGGATAAACAGCTTTATCTTGTCACTGTTGACCAGCATAAAAAAAAATCCCTGAAGATGTTGATCTTAATTTCCATGGGTTGTGTTGTTTTTGTCCGGTTTGAGTATTGGGGCACTATTAGAGGAGATAGAAGTGTTGCCTTCTCTTTAACCATTTTTAAAGACTTATTTACTTTTAGTTTATGTGTATGAGTGTTTTTGCCTGCGTGTATGTCTGTGCCTCACATGTGTGCAGGGCACATGGAGATAAAAACAAGGCATTGCCCCCACCCCCAGGATGAAGTTACTCAGTTGTGAGCTGCCGTGTGGGTGCTGGGAACTGGGCCTGGGTTCTCCTCCAGAGCAGTCAGTGCTCCTGATGACCAAGCCGTTCTCCAGCTCCTCTTTAATCATTTAGAAAAATGTAGCATCTCTTCCAACAGTCGAGATTGAGGGGCTCTGACATCTTTTCGTGGAGGTTTTTTTGTGTTTTGGTTTGTTTGTTGGGTTTATTTATGAGCTGTTTTTGTGTTTTGGTTGGTTTGTTTGTTTGTTGGGCTTATATGCTGTTTTTTTCCTAGCATTAATGCTTCTCTCATTTTTTAAATTTATTATTTATTTATTGAGTACACTGTAGCTGTCTTCAGACACACCAGAAGAGGGTATCAGATCTCATTACAGATGGTTGTGAGCCACCATGTGGTTGCTGGGAATTGAACTCAGGACCTCTGGAAGAACAGTCAGTGCTCTTAACCACTAGACAGCAGACTGCCAGTGTACCATAGAACAAACTCCATCTGCAAAGTTTAACCCTAAATATACAAATAATTGTATCCATAACAAATATAGGGCAGCTGAGTCTATTGGTTTACAGGAGCTCTGGTTATGGTATCTTTCAAGAAATGTATCCGGTTGAGGCCAGCTGTGAGTGGCTCACACCTGTAATCCCAGGACTTGGAAGGCAGAGGCAGGTGGGTCTCTGTGAGTTTGAGGACAGTCTGGTCCACAGAGTGAGTTCCAGGACAGCTAGGGCTATGCAGAGACTCTGTCACAAAGAAACAATAACAACAAGGTGGGGGGCTGTATCCTGCTAGTTCCTTTGAAACATATCCTGCTCCTTCTGTTTGAAATGTATCAGCTGCTCATAATATTGCTTTGCTGTCATTATTTTTGGTGTGTGTGTGTGAAATGTGTGTGTGTGTGTGTGTGTGTGCAGTGCAGGGGCACATGTGTGTGCATGTGGAGTCAGAGGGCAGCCTTTAGGTTTGGGTCCCACCATGTGAGTTCCGAGGATTGAATACAGGGTGTCCTGCTCAGCTATAGTGTCCAGCAGGGAGTTACCATATTTAACAATGTATCCAGAGAATTTGGAATAGCTGAGAATACTAATGCACGCCTGTAATCCTAGCATTGGGTAGGCAGAGGCAGGGGGGTCATTGTAAATTTGAGGCCAGCTTGGTCTACATAGTGAGTTTCAAATCAATCAAGGTTCCACAGCAAGACTGTCAAAACCACAAAGAACAAGTGAGAGATTGATTTGCGTGTCACATGTGTTTCTTCCTTTCCCTATTACTGTGAAAAACCACGTGACCAAAGCAATTGAGGAGAGAAGGGTGTTTGACTTAGTTACATGGTGTGGAACAGGGGTCCAAATTTGTCTTTGTGCACGTGAATAAAAAGCTGTGTTGGTGCCGTTTGGAATACCTCTCTCCCATTGAATCTCCAGGGATCCTCCTGTCTCCCCTCCCCAGGGTTGCAGACCACCCTGTGGCTGTGTGCAACATGTCTGTGCACCAGTTTGGAACTCGGGTCCTCACACTCACACAGTAGGTGCTCTCAGGTCCTTATGCACACACACAGTGGGTGCTCTTGGCACCTTTGAAAATTGATTAATCATAAATGTGAGGTTTGCCGTCTTCTCCTAGACTCTCAGTTTTATTGCATTGATTGTCTTACTGACAGAGCCGTATGCACTCGGTCACTATAGCTCTGTAATAAGCGTTCCACTTTATTTTCCTCTTAATATCTGCAGAGTTTGTAGGATGCCGTCTGCTTCGCTCCTGGTATTGGCAATTTGGGTTTAATCTCTTTCTCTTTCTCATTTTTAATTTTCCCCATCAGTCTGGGTATGTTTTAATGAATTTTATTGATCTTTTTGAAGGACCATCTTTTGCTGATTTTTCTCTATTGCTTTTATATTTTCTCTTTTATTGATTACGATTCTGGTGTCGGTTATTCCCTTTCTTTTACTTAGTTCAAACTTAATTTTTTTCCTATAATGTTTGAAGGGGACAGCTAGAGTCACTGTTTTAAACGGTTTTATTTTCATGCACTTGGGCATTTTGTGCTATAAGACTTCCCCTAAGTACTGCTTGGACATTACACACACACACACACACACACACACACACACACACACACACAGAGAGAGAGAGAGAGAGAGAGAGAGACACTCACACACACACATATTTTTAAATTATGTGTACAAATGTGTTTTCTGTGTGAGGAGCTGCAGTTACAGGCGGTCATGAGCAACTTGCTGAGGATGATGGGGACCACGCTCTGGTCATTATAAGACCAGCACAGTCATAACCACTGAGCCGCCAGGCCTGTCTCACCCTTCTGACAGGTGTTTTCGTTTGATTCAGTTAAGTAACTTGGCAATTCCCTTCTTGTTTGTTTGTCCCCTGAAGTGACTTAACAGTATAGTATTTAGTCCCCAAAGAGTCGAGACTTTCTAGGGATCTTTCTGTAGCCGCTTTTAGTTGGATTCTGCTGTGATCAGATGGTGTATTGTGTGACTTGAATCTTTAAAAATATATTAAGACTTGTTTAATAGCACAGAATATGGCCTATTTCTGCAAATGTTCCACGAAAAGAATTTGCAGTCTGCTGTTGGTGAACAGAGTGTTCTAGGAATATCCCTTAGGCCAAGGTAGTTGAGGGCGCAGTTAAAAGCTTCTGTGCCTTTTTTGTTCTCTGTCCGCTCACTGTTAATTACTGCCAGAAAGGTGGAGACACGCAACCCTAATTAGGGATTTGTCTCCTTCCCTTAATCTCTGACTCTTCCCCACTTCCTCGTGTGTGTGTGCTTGCACGAACATACCTGCTAGAGGCTAGAGGAGGAAACCGGACAACCTATATTTATTCCCTTGAGACAGGATCTCTCACTGACATGGAGCTAGCCTGGCAGCCAGCAAGTTCCAGGGATCCTCCTGTCTCCCCAGGGTTGCAGACCACCTTGTAGCTGTGTGCAACATGTCTGTGCACCAGTTTGGAACTCGGGTCCTCACACTCACACAGTAGGTGCTCTCAGGTCCTTATGCACACACAGTGGGTGCTCTCAGGTCCTTATGCACACACAGTGGGTGCTCCTTTCCAAGCCCCAAGCACATTTGGCTTTGAGTATTTTGAAGCTTCATTTTTAAATGCATAAATATTTGGGAATACTATTCTTAATGAATTGACCTATTTGTCATTACAAAATGACTGTTTCCCTGAAATACACTTTTCCTGATGTAACTGTAACTGGCAGTGTTGATATGGTTTGTGTTTTTCCATCCTTTTAACTTTTGGTTTTTTTTTTAATTAATCAATTTATTTTATATATGTGAGTACACTGTCTCTGTCTTCAGACACACCAGAAGAGGACATCAGATCCCATTACAGATGGTTGTGAGCCACCATATGATTGCTGGGAATTGAACTCAGGACCTCTGGAAGAGCAGTCGGTGTTCTTAACTGCTGAGCCACCTCTCCAGCCCCACTTTTAACTTTTTGTTGTTCTTTGTTTTGTTTTGTTTATTTTCTGACACAGAATCTTACTATACAGCTTTGGCTGACCTGGAACTCACTCTGTAGACCAGGCTGGCCTCAAACACAGAGATCCACCTGCCTCTGCCTCCTGAGTGCTGGGGTTAAAGGCGAGTTCCACCACACCTGTTTTATAATCGAAATGTATTCCATTTTTCTTTTCTTTTTCTTTTGGAATGGGTATCTCACTATGTAGTCCAGGCTAGCCATAAACTCTCAATCCTCCTGCCTCGGCTTTCTAGGTACTTGGGTCACAGGTGTGTTTTGCCACACTGGGCTTCATTTCATATGCACGGCGGCACATGGATGTATCTTTAAAACTCGAATCTGAGAATCCCTGCCTTGTATTTGGGACAGTTAGACGATCTGTATTTAGTGTGGTTGGTCTAAGTCTCTGATGTGTTGCCTATTCTCTGCCTTCTTCCGATTTAATTATGTTTTCACCGTCCTGCTTTTGTGATTAGAAACAACTCTTGGTGTTTTCAGAATGATGTGTAGTATACATTTTCAACAGCATGGCCTGCTTTCAAGTGACGTCATCTTACTTCACATCCTGGAGAATACTGACTGGTATTCCTCCATTCCTCCTGACTGTGTGCCGCTTTGTTGTGCCTTTTACTTTTATGGGTATTATCACCACACTGTGTTAAAGTTGTTGCTTTTGTTATATGACTATTGTTCTGGAGACTGTCCTGCAGAAGGTTCCAGGCTGGCCCAGGACCACAGCTGCTGCTCCCTGAGGGCTGGAATTACAGGCATGAGCCACGGTGCTGGCTGTGGTTAATAGTTTTGTCCAAATTATCACTTGGCTTTGAAAATGGCTTAAATGACAAGTAGTCCCTCACCTGAGCGCAACACCTAGGCCTTTCTGTCCTTAGAGAGCCACGTTTTCTCCACCCTCTACCCTTCAGGATGGAGGGTTTTAAATTAACATGCCTTGTGCTGTGTGTCTATTTAATGTGAGTTTCCATTTTTTTTGTCTAATAAAGCCACTGTTTTGCTTTATTTTTTAGTGCTGTTTTCACTGGGCATAGACGTCTAATTGGCAGCATTTTCTCTCTGTGCTCTCACACATTGTCCCAGAGCCGTCTTACCGGCGCTGATTGGCAGGACTCTGCCGTCTTTCTCTTCGCTCCTCGCTGGCAGAGCTTCTTTTTCTGGCCACTTCCAAGGTTTTCTTGGTCGCTGGATTTGAGCAAGGGGATTATGGCTTATCCTGTATCCTTTTCTTCATATTTCTTATATGAGTATGTAATTCCTTGAAGTTAAGGGTTTATAACTATAACTTTACACATTAATTAAATGTAGTTCAGGAGTAGAGAGACAATATCAAGATTGAAGGCTTGGCGGAGGCGCTTCTTGACGAGGTTTTCTCTGTCAGGTAGGTCTGTGGACACCTGCATTCCGGGGTGTTCTGTGTCCAGCTACAACGTGTTTCTAAGTCAGAATGCACAGTGGCCGAGTGGCCAAGGTGTCAGGTGGCTAGATGGGTCACTTAACTTGGTCACTCAGTGTCTCCTAGGTACCTCCTGTTCTGAGACATGAGAGCAGGGCCTCCAGCTGGCAGGACATTGGTCCCTGACAGATTGAGCCACAGATTCAAGGTGGCGAAAACCACACAGAGGACTGAGGCAGATGCCCTCGAAGGAGCGATCATGCTTTTGCTAATGTGAGCAGCCGGCATGGCCCAGCGCAGGGGAGGATGTGGGGAAAGAGGCCTCCCTGAGACCCACCTGCTCCTGTTTGTCCTAATTTATAATAAGCTTAAGACTGTGTTGGGTTGGGTGAAACTTCCAGCTCCAGGAATGTGGAAGAGAACAGTCCCGACTGCTGGGGCAAATGGTTGCAGGTTGGAATTTGGTGGCGCCCTAAGCTTTGTCCTATGGAATAACTGGGGACTAAGTTGCCTTCTCTGTCTGAACCTGTCCTGTGTCAGTCAACTGGGGACTTTAGTGTGTCACCTGCTCGTAGTGAGGGTTAAATGGGATGCAGGGTGCTGCAGACCAGATGCTCAGGGATGTAGTGGGTGTCCTCATGACGATCTTGAGTGGGAAATGAAAAAAAAAAAAATGTCCAGAAGGACACACACCAGGATATAAAAAGTGCTTGCCCCTGGGAGAATAATTTCATTTTCCAAGTGCCTTTCTGGTTCCTTCTCTAAGTATATATTATTTTTGTCATAAAGAAAGAAAATGCTGAGATCTCGGTGTGGTGACGTATGCTTGTAATCTCAGCACCTGAGAGGCTATGGTCCGAGGATCACTGTGAGCCCAGGCTAGCCAGAGTTAGTTTCAGGTCAGCCTGGGCGATCATGAGACCCTGCCTCTAAGAACTGGGAAAACAAAAGCCTGTGACAATTAAGGCATGTGCTTCTCCTCACTCTTAGAGAGAATGAGGCACCTGACAGACCAGGTCATGAGGCTGTGTGGCAAAGGGCAGGAGATCATGCCACCTCCTCCACCCCACACACAGATGTTACTTTAGCTTGTGAGTGGAGGTCGATGGGGTGTGTAGTGTCTGGAGTCAGAGCTGGTTTTCCACTGTGCAACCTCGGTCAGTGCCTTCATTCCTTACCTATAAAACAGCCATGTGGTGGACCGACCTCACAGGTGACAGCCTCCAGTCTTGGCTTCACAGACAGTTACTGTCACTGTTGTTATATGACCTTTCTGTCATCATTCATTATAGCCTCAATACTAATCCAAGTCGTTTTGAGGGGAGCCGTGTGGGTGAGCGGGCACAGTGGAGAGCTGAGGCCCTCAGGCAGGCAGCCCGGCTCTCCAGTGCCAGGATCCCCCTCTTACCTCTGTCTCCTGACTAGTAAGCAGGTCTGCTACCCAGTGCCAGCACACCAAAGCATGTCCCTTCCATGTCCTTTGTGGTTGGGTCATGGCGTTAGGCTTCAGGGAATGAGTTGAACAAGCCGGCAGCTTGGTCCCCCAGCCTCCTCTAAACCTTCCCCTCCCTGTAGCTCTGTTCTCTCTTCCCCAGCACCCCAAGGCCAAGGAGGGACTCGGCAACATTCATCTGCCTCATTAAATCACTTTGTATAGTCTGTGCAGGATCAGGAGCCAGGCAGGGGCACACGGGCTGCAGGCCCCCTGCCTGCCTGTCTTGGGGAGAGGGACCAGGGAAGGGGGTTTCCTTGGCAACCCAGTTCCCCATATCAATTGAGGATGGTTTCAGGAACAGAAGCATGGATGCTGCTCTCCTACTCACTGGATACCTACTGTTTACCCCAAGCAGATACCTACTGTTTACCCCAGCAGATGTTGTCATGTCCTTAGGGAGCTCAAAGAAAGGAAGTAACAAATAGGGGATAGGAAAGGGACCCCCAGCATCCACTGAAATGCTGAGCATGGCGGTGTGTCTGTAACTCTGGAATCCATCGACTCCTTAACCTAGGCAAACCCATGAGCTCTAGGCTCAGTGTGAGACCCTGTCTCAAAAAATCTAGGTCAAGAACTGCTTACTGAGGAAGGCACCAGTGTCAGCCTCTGACTTCTATCTGTACCAGGGTGCACAGGCTTCTGCTCACACGTGTGTGTGTATGTGTGTGTGCGCGCTCGAGTTCGCACACACACACATGCACACACACACACACACGCACAGCAGTTGTGGTCAAAATAAGTGCTGAAGCAGAGAGTAGCAGGTTAAGAGGGATGACATTTGAGCCAAAGCCTCAAGAGTTGTCATAGGAGCCAGTTTTTAAAGACCCAGACTAGAGCCAGGCTGTGTTGGCACACACCTTTAATCCCGGCACTTGGGAGGCAGAGGCAGGCAGATCTCCACACGGGGACCTGGTATTCAAAACTATGAGCCTGTGGGTACCATTCTTCTTCAAACTTGCACAGGTGTTAAGGAAGATGGAGCCTAGGAAATTAAGGAATAGAGAGCCTTGGGGAATAGAATAAGTATCCTTGGAAATTTGGGAGCCTGTGGTAATGTTAGCACATTTACTTTCCTGTGGCTTTTCCCCTGGATGAGATGAGTCCACAAGGCGCTGGCCCTTCCCAGTGTAAAGGCTGAAGTCAGGCTAATTTGATGGAGTTCCTCCCAGCCTTTGAGCTTTACTTTCTCCCACAAATGGGTGGGTCCCCAAGGTGCTCCCCAAGACAGCTGCAGCCCCACCCCCTCCAGCCTACCTGTCCTCTGTCCAACTCACACATTCAGATCATGCTTTCTCTTCTCTTGCTATGCCAAGGATGGAACCCAGGTTGTTCCTGTGCTAGGCAGAGGTGCTGCCACCAAGCCTGGCTCACCCACCTAGGGCTCAGCTGGAGCAAGGACCATTTCCTTATTGTCCATAGCTCTGTGTTGTTTGTACATGAATTCCCTCAGTTCTGTACCTGGAAACAGTAGCGCAGAGGGTACAAGCCAGTGGGTATAAGGCAGGTTGAGATGGGTGGCCAAGCCCAGACTCTCTGTCCTGAGCATCTCAAAAGCAAACAGTAGCAGGTATCAGGTGTCTCCCTGCCCCCACTCGAGCTGAAACTTGCTACATTGTATTGTCCTTCAGGCATAGATGTTAAGGCTGGACTAAAGGGCAGAGGAGAAAGGTGTCTGAGGTCAGAGCCAAGCCACTGGCTCTCTGGTCTCTCTAGCACCTCCTCTCTGATCCAGCTGCTCCTCTGTAGGGTCCCCAAAGCTGGTGACCCCAATTTCACCAGCTAAAGCAGCTTGTTAGCATCTCAAAGCTGCCTGCCTGCTGCCATACATATTCACAAGGCTTCAAAACAGCAGCTCCAGACAGGGTTCTTTGCCTCCAAAAGAAAGTTCCCACCTACCCCCACCCCACCCCCAGGAGGCAGAAACTGTGGTCAGGCTGGAACCACGCCCCCATTAGTAGGAGAATTACTTCTCTCTGTAAGGGCTAAACAGGTCAGTTGGGGAAGGTGTGGGGCTCAGTGTCTGGCTTTGTTCCATTCTGAGTCAGTCTGATCCCATCTTGGGGCCCATGGAGGAGAAAGGTGGCGACCCAAGGCATGGACATGCTAGGTTCACCTGGACACCAAGGCAGATATCTCTCTTGGCTCGTAAGTGTAGTCCTTCCTGTCTTCTGGATGCTTGGAACTTTTCAGGCCAAGAAGTAATAAAGGGCCAAGGGAGGGGTGGAGATGAGCAGTTCCTGGGTGCCAGATAAGAAAGAACTCCACTGCTGAGCCACATTTCTGTTTGAAACTCTAAAAGAGCAAAGGGGCTGGAAAGATGGCTCAGTGGTCAAGAGCACTGGCTGCTCTTCCAGAGGACCCAGGTTCAATTTCCAGCAACCACCTGGCAGCTCACCCTGTCACTCGGGCACCTGACACCCTCACACAGATACATGAAAGCAAAACAGCAATGCACTGAAAACGAAGAATAAAGAGCAGCAAGCCCCGCTTTGCAAACTGTTGTCTCCAGGGCTGGGGGTGACGACTCTTCGAATCCACATCCAGCCACCACGCTGGTACCCACTGGTGCCTTCTATGTACACGGTCCTGCGCTGTCTGTCTCCTTTCAGGTACTCTTACTGGACGGCCACCACACCCTCCCCTCGTCTCTCCCCTTATACCAGCAACCCCATGCCTTACTGTGCACTAGGCCTTAGTATAACTCTACTTTCTCCTGGCCAGTTCCTGCCTGGTCCCCCTGTTGGCCTGGATGTCCTTACAGGTCACCCCCATGCCCCGAGTCTGTGTCCTAGGTACTTAGCTCTGGTCTGAGTATACACAGTTCTGTGCCAAATAGAAGACAACCTAGAAACTGCTAGGAACAGGCTTCTGCCATTCCCACAGACTCCTGGGGTCTACCATTGGGGACCTGCCTCTGTGGGCAGCTGCAAACCCAGGAGGCCCGAAAGATATCACCACGCCCGCTACGTACAGGGAGCTAAACTTCTGGACGTGGTGACTGTGGAGGAGGGCTACAGGGAGATTATGTTGCTGAGTGGTTTCAGCAAGCTCTGCTTGAGCAGTTACTGTGTGCCAGGCTAGTGCGTAAGTCAGACAGTTCCCGCCCTCACAGGCTCCAGGCGGGGCTTCCGGTTTGGGGGAAGGGGTGGGGGTTCTTAGAGGTTTTGGGGGGTGAGTAATTGAGACTGACTGAGAAGTGTGGGCCACTGGGCTTTTCTGTGCTCTTTTGTGCAAAGGCCCTGGGGTAAGAGAGGCTGCGCTCACTTAAAGGATGTAGGGGAAGGTGCTATTCTGGAGGCCCTGAGGACCAAGGGGTGGGGGTAGGGTCTGGCTTGCACAGTGGGAAGCCCACCAAGAAGCACAGTTTGCAAAGGCCCAGGTGGACATGGAGGCTCCACTAAGGGGGAGCTATTTTTAGGGGTGGTAAAGGTGACCTAAATCAGAATCAGGGCGGGGCAGGCAGGAGGTCCACTGAGCTCTGGGGGAGGAGGTGTCACTGGTTAGTGGGATGGGCTGGGGGCTGGAGACTCCCAGCATCCAGTGTCCACCTGCTGAAGAGACCCCAGCTCTCCGCTGAGTCCCCTGCAGTGTCTGGGACTGACAGGTCTACTGGAGGTGAAAATCACAGCTCCCTCAGAGCCAAGTGCCCCCTGGGACTGTCGGAACACCAGGTACCCATTTTAACTCTCCCAAAGTCTGCTGCTTTACAGGGCCCTATTTGGAGTTTTATTATTATTGCTGTTAATGGTTTGAAAAGGCCTTTTAATTAAAGCTGTAGGTTGGAGCTGCGCCTGAGCCCCCGGGTGGGTGGGAAGGAGCCTTGCCAAGCCTTGTCTCACCCCTCATGGAGCTGAGACTTCGGATCTGAGGTCCTGTGCCCCTGAGGGAGACCGAGACAGGGGCCCTCAGCCCTTCTCTCTGGCAGCTAAATCTTTCCAGAACAGATGCTTTCACGTTCATTTCCTAATCTGAGCCTTGGCTGGTTCTGGGTGCTCTGTCTTGTGGAAACCATGAGCCTGGGGCTTGAGATCTTGGGCAGACTGGCTGGCTGTTGGACAGGTAGCTTTGTGGCTGCCATCTCAGTTTGCTCGAGCCTCCTAGGACCGTTAAGAACAGTAAGGAGATGGCTTAAGTACCTGGGACCTGAGCGCACACAGTCAAGCTGCTGTGCCCCTGCCTGACAGCGATGCTCCGTCAATGGCAGCTGCTTTCTCACGGATGCTGACAGTGCTGCCTGCTTCCCTCTTCTAGCCCAGGTTCCCCTCCTCCCCACCTTTGAGCTGCCTCCTCTGGGAAGCCTTCCCAGGTTCTTTCCAGGACCTGCCTTCCCAGAGGAAATAAATTTCTTCATAGGACCTGAGCTGCCACCCTGAATGACTGGCTAACTTAGGGAGGGACTCAGACTCTGGGCTTACAGAATCTAACAGGTGAGGTCAGAGGGGGTGCAGGAGAAAGGGGGGCACCCCCTCTGCAAGCTCCTGTGTGGAAAAGCAGCTCCTGCCCTGTGGCCAGGGAGCAAGTGCTTTAAGGTCCCCCCCTGTATTTACAGAATGACTTGAGCGTGCTGCGCTGAGCTTCACGGTACTTCCACTGCCCCTTTCTCTTTTTGTCCTTCCAGCCCTCAGACAGCTTTCTGTGCCCTTTGAGTGTTAATGTTGGGATTCTGTAAACCCCACTCCTCAGTTACCTAGCAACAGCCAGGTATATATCCCACCCCTCAGTTACCTGGCAATAGCCAGGTATGCTCCGCCCTAGTGACCTGACACTATAAAAGAGGCTGTTTGCCTCCTCCTCCTCCTCCTCCTTCTTCTTCTTCTTCTTTTCTTTCTCTCTCTCTCTCTCTCTCCCCCACCACCCTTGACTCCTCCCACCCCCTTCCCCTTCCCTTACCCCCTTTCTCTCCACGTGCCTCTGCTTCTCTATTCCCCCCCTTCTCCCTTCTCTCTCTCTCTCTCTGCCTCTACTACCTTCTTAACTCCCCCATGACTTGAATAAACTCTATTCTGTACTATACCGTCATATGGCTGGTCCCTCAGGGGGAAGAGATTCCCAACATGGCCCCCCCAGAGGCATCCCCCTTGCCTCCAGGCCTCATTACACCTCCATGGGCCATATCCCCCCACTCTCTTCATCCTTTCCCTAACATTGGTACCGAAACCCGGGATGTCATCTTTTAACAACATTGGTGCCCCCGTGACTTTTAACAACAGTTACTGCAGGCAGGTTTCTGGCCTCCAAAGCCATCCAGCTGACAGCTGTTAACTCTCCTTTCTAGAAGCTTCCACCTTCCAGGATATTTGCATTGGCTTGTCCTTCTCACCCACATGGGACCTTCCTTCATAGCGTTCAGGTGACATGTGCATTTTGCTTATGTCTTTTTTTGCCATGAGTAGAATACTATCTACTATGACAGTATCTGGGGACATGTGACTTCTAGCACGTGGTATGTGCAGAGGATTAGAGTAGAGTCTGGTCCCACTGTCTCTGGGGACAGAAGAACAAGGGGCATCTTCATCAAGGGAGTTCCTCCCACGGACCTGCTTGGCTGCTCTGGCTCCCATTGTTCCTTAAGTTCTCCAGCGCTTTGTGTCCCACCAGTGTCAGCCTTGCCCACACCCCCTACACCTGCTACAGAAACACCCGTATCCCTGGGGTCCCCAGAGCACAGCATCCTTTTGTGGACCCCCTGTCGCACCCAATGTCTGCCTCTGCCTACACTCTGCCTCACCTGTGTGTGGCAGCACCGCTTCTGAACTTGGGAGTGAAGAGAGAAAGGGGGATCGGAGAGATGGCTCAGTTAGTAAAAAGCTTGCCTTCTAAGGTTGAGGAGAACCCACTTAAAAATGCTGGGTGTAGTGGTGAGTACTTGTTATCCAAGCATAGGAAATGTGTAGACAGGAAGATCCCTGGCGCTTACTGGCCAACTAGTCTTGCCTAATTGGTGAGTTCTAGGCCTGTGGAAGACTGTCTCAAAGGAGGTGGGTGGTGTTCCTGAGGATGACAGCCAAGATTGCCTCTAGCTCTGTGCCTCTATCCCATCCACACATGCATACATTTCTGTGGTTTGGGGGAAGAAGATTCATTCTAGGGGCCGGAGAGTTCTGAGAGTAAGGCTTAATGTAGTGCTGCCCCCAGACTGACTGGGGATACCCAATCCATTTCACAAGCTAGAAGCTGATGCTTAGGAGTGAGTTAGTTACTTGTACAAGGAGTCAAGTACGGACCAAACTCCAGGCTGACTCACAAGACCCCTGGAGGTAAGACTTGATCCAACCCTGAGGCAGCATCAGAAATGACAGAGGTTCCTGGCAGCACCCACCCATCCAGAAAGCCTTTAAAAAGGCATGACCACCCCATCACCATGCTGGAGAGGAGGAGAGAAGTCGAGGTTGGGGCAGGGATTGCTGAAGCAGCTACCGACACAACTGGGGAGGAAGGAGCGGAGGGCCAGGTGAAAAGCTGGTGGCTCCAAGGTTACAGCAGCCAAGATGGGCCCCTCCACTTGGGTCTTTGCCCCTGCCATGCTGGGTACTTGGGTTCCAGGATATAGTAGCTCCAGGAAGCACTGAGCAGGGGAACTCTCTCTAGATGTTTTCCGCTCAGACTTAGCATGTGTTCCTGGGGGAGGGGCCCTTAGGCCCTTGATACCTCTCCTCGTGAAAACGGCTCAGGCTGTTTCGTTGCATGCCACCTGGTCTAGAATTTCGGGGATGCTATGTTTGCTTTCATTGGATCCCTGTCCTTTTTTCCTTTATCTTTACCATTATATCAAAAAGGAATGGAGCTTGGCCTGTCCAAAGAGGATGCTGAAGCCCTGAGAGGGGGTGGGGAGGGAGGGAAGAAAAGGCTTGGGGCCTTGGTGGTCTGAAGGCGTATAGGCCAGCAGCTTCTGTCCCTGAACCTCAGGGTACCTAGCTGTCCAGGATGCTGTGGGATGGGGCGGGGGCTGTGAAGGAAGCTCCTCAGGCTCTGACACATTGGAGCTAGATGTCTGGGGACCCTTGTTTGTGGAGAGCTGGATGCTGGCAGGGACCCAGCCATGAGTAACATGGGGTGGCAGGGAAGCCCATCTGGAAGCTGCTAGAACCATAGTAAAAAAAAAAAAAAGACAGTCATTCACTTAGTAAACATATATTGAGTGTCAGCTGTGTGCAAGACCCCGGACAGCCTGGCCCCTGCCCTCAGAAATCACCTGCCCAGATGGGGCCATCAAATAATTCAATGAAACCAGGCAAACAGAGGACCCCCGCTTAGGCAAGGGTTGGGAGGTTATCCTTGGGAAGTGTTTTTTGAGCTTCTCTCTAGAAAGCATATAACAGCTACCCGGGTGAAAAGGAAGGAACAAGAAGATAGTATGGTAAAGAGGCACAGGGAACATTTTGTATGTGGTAGGAGTATACTCCTAGTAGAGGAACCTGAGGAGGAAGGAGGATTGTGCTGAAAGGGTGGGAACTCGGCAGCCTCTGGAGGCTCTACCGGCTGCCTCAGAGTGAGAGCCCCACAGGGTCTGAGGTGTGTGGTTTCGATATGCTCTGTCTGACCACTGGGTTAGCGAAGGTAGCAGGCAGGTATGGTTAGCACCAAGAGACATCAGCAAGAACTGTGCGTGGTACTTGAGGCAAAATGAAAAGGAGCATCCTGTGGCTTTCACCTCTATCCACAGCACTGGCAAAAGTGTCAGGAATCGAATAGCAGGCGAGAAATCTATCATCCCAGAGGGAGGAAGGGAGGCAGGAATCAGGAGTAGCCTAGGCTGTCCCATTTAGCTTATTCATGTTGACTGCTGTTGTGAATACCCCTCACCCCTAAACACGAGGAGACCTAGTTCCCAACTTTGTGCAGGAAACAGAGCCTCAAATTGGACTTCTGACGTCACTTTCTCCTTCTGATTACCCACAAGCCTGTGCTACCCACAAGCATGTGCTGCCCCTGCCTCAGGCGTTTCTGCCTATTCTGGAAGTAAGGACAGGATGAAAGTGGGGTGTCCCTAGAGCACGCACATATATACTCGAGATCTGGGCCAGGGTTACCCAGCTCTTTCTTGTGATTCACCTCACGTGGCTGTTCCCAGGGAACAGGGGCTGTGTGATTCACCATCCCTGGGGCCTAGGTGGTGGGAATAGGATGGCTCATGAGGAAGCCAGTGGAAGTTCCTACCATCTCTGTGTCCCTGGACACACAGCAGGCTAGGCTAGAGCTCACTGCTGGCCGGCACTTGCACCTTGGCTATCCAAAAGTGTGAGCTGCCAAGGCAGGGTGTAGTGTGTGGGGGGGGGGTTGCTTCTCAGAAAGGACCTTCCTCTAGCCTCCCAGGACGGAACCAGACTTCTGGGAGGCCAGTCCCCTTGGTAGCTCCTCTGGAAGCTGGTGGGAAAGGGGTTGGGTGTGAGCAGAAGAGCTCTGGGACTGGGAGGCGGAGGGGGTGGCATAAGTGGCTGTCACTGAAGGAGTGAGTCAGGCACCACCAGTAGCATTGAGTCAGCCCCAGGGGTTGAGGGGAAGAGACAGCAGCCAAGGTCAGTTCCCGAAAGTTGGGTCCTGAGCATCTCTCACCTCCCTACAACCCTTCCCTGCCTCCCCGAGTAGACAGCTGGCTTCACTGCCCGCTTCCTCTGAGGAGAAAGGGGAACCGCCGCTGTCCTGTTGCAGAGAAGAGAGTTTGAGGTCCTCTCTTCCCTGGCTGCGAGTGTCGTGTCCTTGACACTTCTCAAGGTGTGCCCAGCCAGCCTCCTCAGCAGAACCTGCTGCCCATCTTTATCCTTCAGGCTTCTCACCCCTCGTTCCCGACAGAGGAATTTCTCTGTCCCAGGCTTTTGGTACACAGATCACACAACATGTTCAGTCCAGGAGCTCAGAGTCATGTGTCTCCATGATTGTCCTGCCCCCGGCTCTTGGCAAGTACGCATTGTGTGCAGGCATGATGGCCTGTTGTATAGGACTCTGACCCCACTGTCACCCTCTGAGTGTGGAACCGTTCCCTCTGCTCATAGGTTAGGTATGAGAAGACCGTCCTGGAGGCCCTTTAACTCAAAGGCCATTCTGTTCCTGCAGGAGGAGGTGGGTGTGATCTGGGGCAGAGTCCATGTAGTCTACTCTGGTGCATACAGTAGGCGCCTAGTAAATCCTGGGTTGGCAGAGATGGGAAAGCATGTTTTCTAAGAGCCACCTAGTTTATGGGGGAGGAGCTTCCCCAGCCTCCTTCTGCGGCCTTCCAGTGTTTCCTGAAGCTACATTGTCCTCAGAGCTCAGTAAGCACCATGGCAGCCCACCTTTCGTCGTCGGCTGGCTACACAGGCTCAGGTCCCTGTAGACGCCTCAGTCGGTCTTCTAGTTTCTCTCATTGAGAGCAGGCAGAGACGGAGCGTTGGGTCAGAGCATCAGGACCCAGAGGGCAATTATCCTAGGAGTCTGAGGTCCAGGGAGTCGGTGGGAATACCCACAAGGTGGCCAGAAGAGTGATCCTGGGCTCAGGAGCGCTCCCTGCCTTCTGCCTGAAGTGGGCTCTCCTCAACAAGGCAAAGATCAGAAGCCTTTGGGCAAGAAGCCCCACAGTCTTGGCTGTGATGTGGGCAAGTTGCTCCTCCCCTAGCCTGTTTCCTCTTTGTAGAGTTGAGAGTGTGGCTCTGTGTGTACTGAGAGACACTGTGTGGTGAATCTGCAGGGAGGAAGGAGTGGGCACACTGAGGGAGAGATGAGAGGACGCACAGGTCAGGTGTCAGGCTAGGAACCCTTCCAGAAAAAGGGGCTGGAGGCCTCAACCCGGCCGCTTCCCAAGCCTTCAAGGCCAGGCCCAGCTACCACCAAAGGCCCCGTGACATCCTCCATTCTAATGATGTTGATTAATGGCCACAGAGTACATGGGCGCCAGCAGCCACCACCCCCCTCGGCGGAATCAGCTGTGCTCTATGGGATTGGGTCCCTCGGGGAGTAACCATCTGATCTCAGAGAAGCTCTAAAAGTGGGTCAGTGCTGGGTGGGGCCTGGATGACAGCAGCCAACAGGAAGGGAGGGGCTCAGCTGTCATCTCTGTCACCAAGGTCAGGTGGCAAGCTAGGATCCTACATCCTACTGGCAGGGTCATCTTCTCCCCACTGATGGAAGAGACCGAAAGCCAAAGCTAGAATGTGGTACTGGACCCCTTAGACTCCTGAAGGCCACACAGGTGAAACCAAAGAATGACGAGGCAGTTGTGTGAGTGCTAGGACAAGTGGACCTATGGTAGCACCAAGCACTTACCTCAGCTGGCTGTTCAGGGAAGGAAGAGTGGGGAGGCACCTGGCTGTGCGGTGTTGAGGGAGGGTGAGGGACATCGTGCCAGGAAATGAGCTAGGGTGGAGAAAGACCCTAAAGAGCCTCCTGACTCAGTCAGTGTAGCTGTCCTTCTTGGGAGAGAGGCAAAAGCCTCTTCTCCAATTCACGCAGGCCTCTCCAGCCCCCTCACGGCAATGAGTCGGGGTGCACTTGGGGAAGCGTAGTCTGGAGAGGTAGCAGTTGTGGATATCCTCTGGCTTGGGTGTGGTAGAGGAGAGCCCAACCCTGAGGGCTGGAATTCAGCATGGCATTCTGTATTGTAGCCACTTACTGGGCTTCCACTGGGCAGCCTCTGATTTAAGCGACTTGGTCCCACGCTACCATGCTGCTCGCACAGAGGCAGGCATCCTGTTTTGTAAACTTATATTGAATGAGACAGACACCCTTGAGTCTCTCATGGTGACTCAGCTGGGGAGGAGCTGACTTTAGGTCCCATCCACTTTTAATTGTCTCCCTGGATCCCATTCCTTTCGGATTCCAAGCCGACTCCGTCTCAAGGTGAGAACTGTATGCTTGAGGCTGCCAGGAGCCTCTACCTCCCAGTCCAGTGGATGTGACCCACATCTGCGTATGCATGTGTGTGAGCATATAATCCATTCATCAGAAACTGGGGCATACCTGAGTCTGGAGGGGCCCTACTGTTCTTCCTTCTGCTGGTCCTCAGATGTCTTCCAGCAAGAGCGCTAACAGGGACCGTGTGGCCACCAGCCCACAATGGTATGTGCTATCTCTGGGCCATTCATGTCTCTGCCTTCCAGCAGGGGAGAGAGACAGACTGTCGTGGAGAGAACTGCCACCCTGTGGTTCCAGCAGCATAGGTGGGAATTCTTGCTCACTGTGCCAGGGAGCTGGGATTGGAGTGGATTGAAGAGGCCTATTCTGGGAAACTTTCCAGATGACTCGTGGCAAGTTGGGTCCTTTCTGACTTGAACTCCCCAGCAAGATACAATGGAGAGGGGATCGATTTGATGATTTTTAAGGTTAACTGGGTTACTTCCTGCCCTTTACTTAACTAGCTGTGTGACCTTGAGTAGCTAGCCTTATCTTTATGTGCATATTATTCCCTAGGAACAGACAAATCCTTGAGGGACACTAGAGTCAGTACCCTGTTCTTGTCACCTTCTCCGCTCATCATCTACTGTCTCACAGTGAGAGCTGGCACCCTGGGCTTCTCTATCCGTTGTGATTGCCTCTGCACTCCATTTTGAGAGCACTGAGCCCCCAACAGATGACCTGATGCAAGATCTCACAGCCAGCTGTGCTTTGCTTTCCTTGGTGTCCCTCTGCATCTTTCCGTCTTCCCGATCCCCAACTGGCAAGCCAGGCCAGAGGCCGGGCAGAACCTGCTCTTAGCAGTGCGTGGTTTCAGCACCATGGCCAGCGGCCAGATGATAGTGCTGCTTTAACCTTACTTGTGGAGACAGCGGGCTCTGGGAGAGTCCCCAAAGCCATAGGGCCACTTTGCCCTGGCATAGAGTTTACTGAACATAGTGAGCCCCCTTCCGAGCTCCTCCTGGAGCCACCTCCAGGCCCAGACACTGCCACCCACTCTCTAGGCCTTAGCATCACCATGGAGACAGTTCAGGAAAGCACTCCCAAAGCTCAGGTTCATGTGGCCTTGGGAAGCCCCAGTACTAGATCTGATGGGATTGATTCTGTTTCCAGTCACTCTACAAATGGGGAAATCAAGGCCACATAGAAGGCTAGGTTCTTGGAATGTCACTGCAGTAAGGCAGGGTTGACCTTACTGCTCCCTTATGAAGATGGAAATGTTAAAACAAAGTGAGCATCCTTGGAGACCTGCATGAGCTGCCTGAAAACCTGATTCTGGAAGAACCTGGCTTTCTTCTGGCTGGATGTGTGACAAGTTTGCCTCAATACACCCACTCTGTCCACTGTAGGTAGACACTGAAGTCCAGGCCAAGGTTCATGGTCGCAGTACATCTTTTGGACATGGATATAGTTGGACTGGGTTCAGATTCAGCCCTACATTCTCCAGCTATGAGACTTGGCTGCTTATCTGTGGGTTAAGAGAAGCCAGGACCCACATCACAGGGTGGATAGGAGGGTGGACTTAGGACAGGACAGGCCTCAGCTTGGCTAGTGGGAGCACCAATGGTGAGAGCACCCATGGTGGGAGCACCCGTGTCAGCAGTAGTTAGTGTCACCTATTGTCAGCGCCTTGGTAAATGTGTGTGAGTAACTGCATCAGTGCACAACAGAATCACCTGACAGGCCACTACAGGGGCTTTCTCCAGGTGCTCAGGACAGCTTCCCAGTCTGTTCCATTCTGCAGATGTTAGCTTGCCACCTGCACGGCCAGAGGGCCTGCCTTGCAATTTATCCTGCATTGGAATCCTCTGGGCAGAGCTCAATGTGTGTGCAGGGCTGTGAGCCCACACTGGATGATCGGGAGACCAGAACAGCAGCCTGGGAGGCTCAGGAAGAGCAGCTGCCTGCATCCTCGGGGCTGGTGGGCTGATGAGGCAGCTCTGCACAGTCCTCAGTGGGCAGGCACCAGAAGCCTGGCCCAAGCAGAGCCGTAGGGAAGGCCTCTGGCAGGCCGTGGCATCCCACGGAGGGCATGCAGAGTGAGGAGGATGTTCACAGCTGAGATTGGCAGATGGTGCTGTGGATGAAGGAGCGGAGCCCACGACATGGTGCAGGCAGGAGAAACAGGTTGTGCCTGGAGTGTGGAGTGGGCTGAGGAGCTGCAGACCTACGCAGAGGAGGTGGCTCATCTGCGGCGCTGTGTCTTACACAAGCCCCTTTGTTTTCTTGCTTGCGTCCCTGGCATAGCTCAAGGAGTTCCAGACCTCTGGACCCCACCCTGACCCCAGCTCATGCCTGCTAGCCCCAGTCCCCAGCCACCCACCTCTCTGCTCTAGAAACTGAGTCATACTCTGACCTTGAAGTCTGTTTCACTGAAATGAATCCTGCAGTGGGCAAAGGCAGGTTGATTATGGGAGGCACTGATTATGGGAACAAGGCTCCTTCTCTTGGGGTCTTTGATGCTGCTGCTGGAGACTGGGGAAAGAAATGGGCTGTCATCAGGGAATCCTGAAAGGACACCCCAGCCCCGAGACCATAGTGTGTGGGGACCTTTGCCCCCTGGCCTTCCTTTTTTCCCTGAGCAGGTGCGCAGGCCACCCTGTCTTGCCCTCACTGGGCTCTGTGTGGCAGCCAAATGTGTGGACAGCACTCATGGATGTTGGGACAGGTGCTTGGGAGGACTGTGCAGCCTGTGAGCAGCACTGCCTGCCCCAGCCCAAGGCCAAGACTGTCAGGAGAGGCAGGGCCCCGGCCTGCTCACTGCACGAAGCTCACCGGTGGTGCAGGGTGAGGAGAGTTGGCTGCAGTGAGGAGGGGAAGATGAACTCTACAGTCTGCAGAGCAGGTGTGAGAGGAGCTGGGCAGATGGGCCAAGGCAGGCAAGGGGCACTGAGCATGGCCGATAGGATCTGTAGTCTCCTGTTCATCTGTCATGTGTTCCTCAGGTATGCAGTGAGCACTTACTATGGGCTGGCCCTGGGAGGTGTGGAGAACAAGTCAGCTGTGGTCTTCTCTGGAATAGGCTTCACGGTCAGAGTTTGAAGTGGAGGCTTTCATGGGAAAGCTGTGAGACTCTGCCTCTGAGTGACAGACTCCCCAATAATAGCTTAAGCAAGATGGAAATGTGCTCCTGTCCCACAGAGGAGTTTCTTCCTGGCAGATGTTGGGAGGGGCCATGCTGTGCTAGCTGACTCCTTACCCTGTGGCCATAAGGCCTCTGCTGACATAATGAAAGCTACCCAGCCAAAGAGTGGAATCCAGAAGGGCCGCTTCAGGAGCTGCCTTCCCCACTGGCCCTTGACAGCTTCGGAGAGCAGCGTGTGAAGCCAGCTTCAGGGTGGGGAGGGCAGAGTTCTGTGCTGGCCGGCAGCTGAGACCAGCCTCTCCCAGGGGAGACACCAACCCTCTGGATTCCTGCGGCCCGAGGCCTCCAGTCCTGTTTCTGAACTCTGCCTGGAGATCTCCCATTCGGAATCCTATCTGCTTACTGTGTCCCGAGGGACTTTCATGTTGGCATCATCCTCTGGGGGGCGCCCTGGAGGCACCCCTCCCTGGGTACTTCCAAAAAGTGCAGCTAGCTTGCTGGCTGTCTTAAGTACACGTCCTGAGATTTCACAGATGTACAGCATGTAGCAAGGTTGCCCGTGGCAGCCAATCCCCACTCCTACTCCAGGCCATTGGTTTCTTTCTGTCTCTATAATTGTGCCTTTTCTAGAAAGGTCATATAGATAGAAGCATGGAGCAAGATACAATCTTGTATCTAGCTTCTGGCGCTCAGCTTAAAGTTTTGGCCTTCATCTCTATTTTGGAGCACCTTGGATCTTATCCCTCCTAAGTGGGATATACTATACTATACTCTATACTACCTCATTCCGTCCGGGATGGAGAATTCGGACATTTCTGGTTTGAGGCAGAGATGAACAGTGCCTTTAACCCGTGCTTCTCTGGTCACAGGGGATGCCAGCCACGGTACAGCTGAGACATCTGCCTTGGACACAGGGCTGCTTGTCCTGCAAGTTCGGGATGTTTGCCATTGACCCCTAAAGAAGGGTTCGCTTGACTGTTATAGTTGAAAGTCAAGGGCTCCATGATCCTTGCTCCCTTCTCATCAGAACTGAGGGCTAGAGGCTGTTCCCTACTGCCTCCTTCCCCTGTGGGCCACTACAACTCCAGTCTGAATGGTTTCTGTAGTCTTAAAGTGTGTGTGTGTGTGTGTGTGTGTGTGTGTGTACGTGCAGGAATGTGTGAAGGCCAGGGGTTGACACAAGGTGTCTTCCTCAATCACTTTCCTTGCTTTCAAGGTCTGTCACCGAGCTACTGATCACTGACCGGCTACTAGCTGGGCAGTGAGTGAGCTATAAGTGCTTTGCCTATACACAGGCCACACACCCCTCTCTCTGCCTCTGTTTCTCTCTCTCTCTCTCTCTCTCTCTCTCTCTCTCTCTCTCTCTGTGTGTGTGTGTGTGTGTGTGTGTGTGTGTGTGTGAGAGAGAGAGAGAGAGAGAGAGAGAGAGAGAGAGAGAGAGAGAGAGAGAGAGAGAGAGATTGTGCTCTGAGGTTATATATACTGCAGTGCCTGGCTTTGACATGGTCCTTTACTGACTAAACCATAAATCATCTCCCTAGTTTTTGTTGCTATTGTTTTCTATTTATTTATTTAAGCTTTCTGAGACAATGTTTCCCTTTTATAGCATTGGCTCACCTAGAACTCACTCTGTAGACCAGGCTAGCCTCATACTCAGAGATCTACCTGCCTTGTTTGACCCCACTACCCATGGGTAGTTTTTGAAACAGAGTCTCATGTAGCTCAGGCTGCCTTGATTTCGACATGAAGCTAAGAATCGCCTTAAACTTCTGACCCTCTTGCTTCTGGAAGGATTAGAACATACACCACCAAGCCTGAAGCTAGGAATCCAAGGGACTCAGAAGTCTGTGCATTCTAGATAGCCACTCTACTCAGCCCCTTGACTGACTTCTAGAGCCCAGTGTCTCCTGAATCAGACCCCAGAGCACCTTCAGTCCATTCTCCTGGTCTCTCCACCACCTCTAGTCTGCCCCACTGAGCCATGGGTTGCTTATTTTCCAGAGAAAACTCAGCAAGTGCTTGGGTCTTCAGGGCCTCCAGGGAAAAGGCCAGTCTCAGGGACTGACATGACAGGACCTTCTGGATGATTGAGTCCCTGCCTGTCTTTCCACGCCTGTCCTCCTCTCCCTGTACCCCTCCTTCCCTGGAGTCTACAGAATGGCTCCCCACTTTGTAGAAGGTTCCCATATGTGGTGTGCATTGTCCCTGTTTGTTTCCATTTATCTACCTGGTATCTTTCTGTGGCTCTTCCCGGGCCCAGTCTCCCCCTCCCTCAGACTGGCTGCTGGCCTCCACAGCCCTGGACTTCTACCCATCACTGTGGACTGCGGTGTGTTTATGTATCTGCCACCCCCATAGGATTGGGTGTTCCAGGGACACTGCCTGACTCATCTTGTCCTCACCGTGGCCCAGTTTGGGGCCACGTACAGAGTAGGAGCCCAAATGTTTGTGTGCAGGGCACCGTGTTCTCTGTGTTTGCGCCAAAGCCCTGAGGACTTGGATGAGGCTTCGAAGGGGTGGGGTGGCGATGAGGCAAAAAACGGATGAGAATGCATGAAAATGCTAGGAGTGAGGGGCCATGGCACCTGAACAGTGGTCCTGCTCTCTACAGCCTTCCCTGGCCCCTCCAGTTCCCGAGTTTGTCTTGAACACCCGTGTAAGGTGCACCCCCACCTCACTGTTCTGTGAGAAAAAAGACAAGCATGTCTGGTTCTTGTCCACACCTGGCCCAGGGCAGGGGACTCCCAGCTGTTTCTTGCGTGGCCTTGGGCTGTAGACAAGCAGCTAAGTAGAGCGTGTGGCTTAGCCTTGGGTTTGAAAGACAGCCAGTGGTTCATGGTGCGGCTTTCTAGCAAAGTTTAGTGAATTGTGAGCACCCTGGAAACGGGGTCTGAGGCTGAGGTGCCAGCAGGAGGGTTGGCACAAGCCGTGTGCTGTTGTCATACTTTATAGGTTTGGTTCTGCATGGCCCTCAAGCTGTGGCCCTGTGTGGACACCCTTCGTCAGGGTAGCTCTGGTATATACAATGTCCTTCACACTTGGCAACTGTGCAACCACGGGATGTGGGAATTTGATCACGGGGGACACTTCTAACTGGGGAGAGAATCGTCGGCCCCAGATGTGATTCAGGGTGTTTGCTCCTGCCCAGGCGTTCACTTACCACGTACAACCTGAGGTCACACAGCGGCAGCCTTCGGAGCTGTGACAGGGAGAGGAAGAGGCAGGGGCCTCTGGTAGTAACGTGTCAAGATGTGCTGTGACTGCCGACAGACCTTGTCCTGTAGCTGCGAGAGGTGACAGTTGTTCACTCAGAGGGGAGCCTCCCCACCTGGCTGTAGCTCCCACGTCCAGCTTGGGGCAACTGCTTCTGCGTCTCCAAATCAGGAGTGGTGGTTGGATCTCATGGGTCTGGGACTACAGCCAGCAGGTAAGACTGGCTCAGGGCAGGAGGCAAGGAGGCGGGTAGGACAGAGTGTAGAGCCGAGGCTGGCCTCTCTCCCCAGTCCTGGCTCTGGCCAGTCCACTGCATCCTACGCAGACACAACCAAGCCCCACCAGCCACTGAACATGGCATTAACAGTGAAAGCTCAGTGGCGCCTCCTCTGGGCAAAGCGCGCCACTGGCTGCCAGCTGCCTGGTGGGCGTTCAGAGTTCTTCATCACCATCCTAGTCAGGCTGCGTATGTGCTGAGACTGTCAGGACCTTCAGTACAGGAAGATATTTTGAGAGCAGGAGAGAGTGCATTTGCATACCTTTTATTATAGCGTATTGTTATATTTCTACTTTATCATTAGTTATTGTTTTTAATTTCTGCTCTGCCTACTTCTAAGTGAAGCTTTATCACAGATGCGTGAACAGGACAAAGCATGCGCTCAGTGCCCTCTGAAGTTTGAGGGTTTGCTGGGGGAGGTCTCTCGATGTCTCCCCTGGCAGGGGAGGAGGCCAGAGCAGCTGCTGTGCTGGGAAGGATGAATGGGAACGCACGGGCTGTGACTCTCACATCAGACCCGAGGAAGAGATGTTCCCATTTCACAGAGGGAACACTAAGGTCACGCCTCCACCGCCAGTGGCTACCACCCTGTACCACAGATCTCCTCCTTAGTCTGCCTCTTAGTTTAGCTCTGAGCTACACAGGTTTCCTTCATCACAATCCAGCTCTGGAGTGAGAATCGTGAGACCAAGGATGGGGTCCATGTCAGTTTTCATACAATAGTGGCCCATGAAGTGGGCTCTAAGTATCTAGGGACAGCTGGTATGGACTAGTAGATTAGGGGCAGGTAGCTTGGTGGTGAATGGTAGCCAAATGGCTTGTGTGCCAGTGCTCTGAAGGAGATACATAGTGGCAAGAGGAGTGGTACACGTCTGGGAGGCTTGGGACAGAAAGAGGCAGGAAGCAGGCTTTGTGAAGGAATGGGCAGGAGGGAGTTGGGATGGTGCCAGTATTTCTGCTATAGGGATTCCAGTGATTGGTGACATAACACTGTGGGGAGACATGGACTGCAAGGAGGAGGTGGGGCACATTTGGATGCTTGGGTGTGTCCTGAGGAGTCTGAGGCAAGGCTAGGAGGCAGCTAGGAGAGGGGCTTTGTGGAACAGGCTGAGGAACCTAGGCTTTGGGGGAGGAGGGATTTGGGAGGTCAGTGTGTATGCCACTGAGCTGTGCAGACCAGAAGGTCACTGCCTTGGCATTGAGTGGGAAGGCCTAGGGACAGAGGGAGAGTCTTTCAGAGGCAGGCAAGGCCAGCAGAGGAATGCCTGGGACAGGAGGAGCCTTTCTGAGCTGCTTTTAGAAACCACGTTCCCATTTCAAGTTTATTGAGCTAAAAGCTCCTGTGTAAGCCTGTTTTTGCAAATTGAATTTTTGGACAACAAACACTGCTTTAACTGCAGGGGACGGTAAGACCAACAGCTTTGGAGGCAGGCTGGAGTCCTGTTGGAATGCCCTTCCCTCCATGACCTGGAGCTGCAGAGGACTCGACCTTCCAGTGGGGCAGCCCACAGTTGCCTTAGGGCCTCTGAGGGAAGCAGGAGACACCCCAGAGCCTGTCAGGGGGTCAGTAAATATCCACTTGCAATTGGAAAGAATTGCTAATAGTTAAACTCAAATGCCACCTGCACTGGGTGTGGCATCTGGGAAGAACTCAGAGAACTCTGACTTGGGGTGGGGGCGGGGCATCTTGTGGGAGGGGCCAACAAGCTGCAGATAATGGCAGGCCACAAGCCTGGGCAGTAAAGCTTAGACGCTAGGGATATTCAGGGCAACAGACAGAAAATAGCAGCATCCTGTATTCTGCTGAGGCTGGCTGGATCACTCCTATCTTAGATATCAGCCGAGAAGTTAAGAAATTTGCCCAGAAAAGTGGGCGGGCCACACCTTTCAACACAAGCACTAGGGAGGCAGAGGCAATCTGATCTTTTTTTTTTTTTTTGCACTTCTGATGTTTAGTTAAAACTTCTCACTGCGGGGCTATACTGCCTGCCCTTGACCAGTGTGCAAGGAGGCCTGACCCACTCAGCCAGTCCAGCCAGTCCAGCAGTCAATGCCAGGAAGGTTGAGAAGGAGGCAAGGTGTGAAGGCTTAAGGACACCTGGGCCTTCACCAAGCAGGGCAAAGGCAGAGCAAATGCCCTGGGGCAAGCGCATGCCTGTGTGTCTGACAAGAGCAGGAAGGCCAGTGGGCCTGGTGCGGACAAAGCAAGGGGAAGTGGATGCTTAAATTGAACGGGGCTGCTTGTGGTGGCTGAAAGTTGTGTGCTTTATACTTGGGGTGAAGTGAGGCCCTGGAGAGTTTAGAGCTGAGGAGGGGTGAGATCCGACTTGCATTCTCACCTGACAGCTCTCTGATTCCTATGTCTGGGAGCAAGAGTTTAAACAAACAAACAAACAAGGGGACCAGGGCCAGCATGGCGAATCCAGGTCAGAGCTGGAGGTCACCGTATGCGGCAGTTCGGCTTCCTGTCACATGGCAGTGGGCCCACGGCAGTGATCTAGCTGGGATGTGAGAAAGGAGAGGTGTCAGGAATCCGCCCAGAGCTTGGGCAATGGTGGCTGGAAAGATGGGCTTGTATGGAAACAGCTAGGGAGGAATCAGCATCGACAACTCACCACCGCCAGTGTCACCGTTAATCCCTGGCTCCCTCCAGGGGTAGGAATTGAGACTCTGTAGTTATGTGGCCTTCTCTGGATCACATGGTTAGAAGGGAGTGCAGCCCTGACCTGAAACCAACTCTGCACACTAGGGTTTGTAATTCTCATACAGTAAATAAATTCGGTAATAAAAGGCCTATTAGGTGCCAAGTGCCACTCTGGGTGTAGCACCTGTGGGGGAGGTGCACACGCTTTAAGATGGTGGCATCCCCGTCAGAAGGGACAGACAGTGTGTTCAGTTCAGCATTGGGAAGGAGACACCCAAGAGGTCCTGGGGCCAGAGGGAACCCAACCAGTTAAGGGTCTGGTGGCCTTCCAGAAGCACACAGACCTCTGGGACAGAGGGCTTCTTGAGAGCACATTTGTGGGTTTTCTCCAAGTAGGCCAGAGGCTCCCAGATTCCAGATGGCCACCAGGAAGTTATACGGTGTTGTTTCCAGAGGATGGGGATGGTTTCAGCAGAGTCACTAAGTGAGCAGTAACTCACATGCCCTAAGATTCACTCATGAAAGTGTCTTGCTGGGTGGCTTAGCTCATACCAAGTGTGCTCACCCCCATAGTCCACCTTAGAGCTTCTTCGTTGCCCCAGAAACTGGTTCCACCCGTCCCTTAGCACTCATCCCAGTCAGAGCCCTTGGCGGCCTCCACCGGACTTGACTCTACTTTCCAGCTTTACAAAGTCAAAGCCACCTGCAACAGTCCACGTCTGTGGTGCCAGGCAGTATGAGGCCTTTGTATGGAATTTCTTTATCTTTTCACCGTATGTAGATTGTCTGTGTCGGAAGTTCAGGACTTAAATGGTGTCACAGCCAGCAGGGGCCTAGGGCCTGCTACTCCCCCTAGAGAAGAGAAAATGAGAAGCATGGAGTTTGCAGCCTTTCCTCAACAGGCAAACTTGGGGACATCAAGGGGTCTTAGAGCTTCCAAGTCAGGACACTTCCCTCTGCTCCCGCCTCTTCCTTCAGCCTTATACTGGGGGAATTTGGCTCCAAGTGATAAGTCGGTCCACACCCCACGATGCACACAGAGGTCTTCCATGCACACTTCTGAGTGTGTGTCCTCTCACTGAGAGTGAGTCCCATGTCATCTTTCCTGCTTCCCAAACCTTTGCTGGTCCTGTGTGTTTTTCTTGGCCAGGGGATGCTCTTCCTCAGGGAAGTGGGCTGTGTTGTCCTCGAACCAGTGGTTAGGGTTAGAGGTGCTGCCTGGGCCTCACTGGAGATCATCAAAGGAGTATCAGGGTTCTGAGGAGGTTTGGAGCTACCCACATCAGGAGTCTTCCTCCTGCCCTGCCATGCTGTGTACCTCAGTTTCTTACTTCACAAAGGAGGAATGTGGGCTATACACGAGGCAGTGGGAGCAGTGTGGGAGCAGGTTTGGGGGAGGTTCTGTTTGTGGGCAGACCCTGGGGAGGTGGCTGAGAGTATCCTCAGGCCTGGGTATAACAAACAAAGACAGTGAGCCTTTCCAACCTCAGCTCGCCCCTTCCTGCTTCTTCCCATGGTGAACTGGTCTTTATGTCTCCTCCCAGGACCTTGTGAAGCAGCTAAGTTCAAACCCCAGTCTAGATGCTCAGATTCTGACCCTTGTGCCAATGGTGCCTTGGTTTCTCAGCCTCAGTTTTGTGACCGGTAGAATGGGAGGGCAGACGGGTACCCTCTGAGGCCTCCCGGTCAGCTAGCTGCCTCCTGGGTAGGTGTGTAGTGAAGAGTCTACTTCCGATTGACAAATGTCCAGGCAGAGGGTGGTTAGGGGAACAGGGGAGTGGACTAGAGATGCCAGGGAGGTAGTCAGGCTGCTGGGACAGGAGAGGGACACCCCCCGGGTTTTCCCCAAGGCAGTTTCTATGCCAGCATCCTTCCTGCATTATCTTCTCAGACCTCCCAGCAGGCCCCAGAACAGCACTCTTAACAAGAAGAGAAACTGAGGCTCAGAAAGAGGAAACCACCTGTCTATTGGCCACAGTGAATGAGGGGCCAAGCTGAGATTTGAACTCCCAGTGGCGTGACTTCCCTCCTGAAGTAGGGAAAAGGGGGAGGGGCAAGAGGGCAAGAGGGAGGAGCTTGCTGAGGAAGGACTGGGGAACTGCAGCTTCCCTACTGCTGGATTCTGGATTCTGTGGGTGGTGGGAAAGGCGTTGTAAATATGCATGACATGCAAATCTACCTCTGAAAACAACGTGGGCTTCCCATGAGCTGGAGTGCCAGGGTTCTCTGGAAAATACAGTGTTACACAAACACTTGGGTTTCTATGACAACTCTGCCAGCTTTCCCCCTCCCTAGGCTAATCTGAAGGTCTCAAGGTGTGGCACTCATTTCTGGGTAATCAATGTTCCTCCTGTGTCCTGCAGACACTGGTACTGCTGCCCACCCTCCACTTGGAACCTAGTGCCCCCCCCGTGTGACCAGGGCCCAACCCATACCTCTGATGGAGTGCTGGAGGGATGTGTGTGGCAGTCCTCAGTCCCACACCCGCTTCTGAGGTGTCATCTGCAGCATACTTGCTGGCTACCATTTTTCCTGTGCACGTGGCTCCCTGGTTGGTAAGTACAGCCACAGGCCTGGGCACCTCACCTACCACTCTGCTTGCCAGTTTTGGGAAATGCCCAGCCCTCCCACTGCCAGCACCCACAAGCTGGCAGGGGGACCTCCATAAGAGTGTTCCTGTCTGGGCACAATTACAGTTTAACCAGCTGGGTATACCCCATCCTCCTGACAACTATGGAGGTGGGCCTGGTGAAGGTGCCTGTTTCCCAGGGCACTGCCTCAGTAAGGGAAAGCCCTTGCTGAGGATGGACGCCGGCAAGCCCAGCACTGCACACTCCCAGTGCCACACTCAGGGCTGGGGCAGGTGCCCAGCGCAGACTCAGGAGGAGGAGGGGAGCAGGGAGCTTTCGGCAAGCTATGACTTGACAGGGCCCACACGTTCTTCCCCTCCTGCTCCACCTGCCTAAACTCGAACAATGAGGTACCAGGCTCAGCCTTATCTCCGACTGTCCCTCCACACCTACACTGTCTTCAGAAAGCCTGGCTCCTCCGTCATCCTTCCCACAGAGCAGGGACAGCCACCTCAGGCCCACATGGTGCCAACCACAGCGCCTGGCTCATTTATCTCCTTGTTCTCACACAGTCTCTCCCCGCCCCAGTGAGGAAATGCAAGGGCCTCCAGCCACCATTCCGCCTGGGTTGAAGGTCTGCTTTCTTGAGTACCCTCTGTTTCCCAGGGGCTAGGATCAAGGAAGGGAGTAGGGGAATGTGGGAGTCCCTCGAGATGTCTCACCAGGCTCCAGCAGGACCCAGGAACCCATCAGCCTTCTGTGGTCCCAGAGAGCCCCTCAGCATGGTGCCAGCCCCTTTACTTCCAACTCTTCCACCTGCCAACAGCTGCCAGCTTCCTTGATGAGATGCTTAGAAGGGGAAAGACTAGTAAATATGCATAATAAACAAATATAGAGGATAATATAAAAACCCGGAGAAGTTCACCGTCAATAACAGATGCCTGTGAGAACCAGCCGCTGCACATTTGCCAACCTTATTGTTCCTAACTGTGAAAGGGCCCCCATTAATTAGTACCCACCCCCAACTCGGTTCCCCTAGCCTGGCCCCAGTCTGCTGGGGCAACCAGAGACACCTGTTGCTTTTGACTGAGAAGCTGTCACCACAGAATCGACAAGGACATGGTGGTCTGAGAGCAGGGAGTCCCTTCGACAAACATGCTGGGTTCACCCAAGGCAGGCCAGGGATCTCCCTGAGGACAGTGTTGTGTCACAGGGGCCAGCCTGTGAGGCGGTGGGTATTTCTTGAGCAGTTACTACGTGCCTAGCATTTGGTGAATGCCTGGCACTCTTCAGCATCTTATTTCAACTCCCTGAGGCTCGCTTAGCCTCTCCTGCTGCTGAGCACTGCTCTGAGGCCTCCTCCGCCCTAGGGCAGTTTCTGGAGGCACAGCTGCCGTCGCTCACAGCCCCCTTGTGTGTGGCCCAGTGACGGAGAAGGGATTCCTTGGCACTGGCAGGGAGCAGCCGTCAGGATCACGTGGAAAGATGGAGGCCGGGGTGGCGCGAGGGAGGTGTTACTGTTGCAATTTTGCTAACAAGCTGGTTATTTAAGGAACTGGGAAGCTCTGAGGGAGCCTCTGTGCCTGGGCAGAGGCGGCTGGGAGAACAGGGTCCCCAGGGAATTGAGGTCAGGGAACCAGCCACAAGCACTGATCAATGGATTGATTGAGTCTTGTCCACTTACTGACCATAGTAACAGCATCACGGAAGCCTGGGGGAAAACATCTACTGTCTGTGTCAAAGAGGACCTGTGAGCTGGAAGACACAAGGGACTTGTAGGGCAGTAGAGCTCTGTTTGCTGGCCTGGGGGTAGGGCACAGCCCTGGCTGCTGGTCACTTTGCACACTCGCCTTTTTGTCTTGTGTATGTTCCTCATGGTAGTGTATGTCACAGTAAATGACTCTCCAGCTCTAACAGCTACCATTTATTAATTATCAGGCTCCTTACTAAGGATTTTTCTCTTTTTGTTTTAATATTACATATGCATATATGCACGAATGTATGAACATACGTATTTTATTTATTTACTTATTTGACATAGGGTCTCTGTACATACTCCAGCCTGACCCGGAACTCAGTGTGTAAACCAGACCAGCCTGAAACTCAAGAGATTCTCCTGCCTCTGCCTTTCGGTGCTGGAATTACAGTGCCATCATACCTGGCTTTTTTATTTAATTTTGCTGGATGGAATTCAGAAGCTCGTATGTGGTGGGTGGGCACGCTCACCCAACTAAACTACACCCCAGCCTAGCATTTAACTTTTTTTAAAAAATTACATCAGATCTTCACAGACTTTCTTATTTTACCCATCGTAGGGAAGGGGCAAGCCAGGCTTACAAAGGCAATGCTCCTTGGCATATGCTTAGAGGTAAGGCGAGAAACCAGACAGGAACTCAAGCCTCCAGGGCAATGAGGGGCTCGGAAGATACCACAGAAGGTCGGGAGCCCTCTGTCTGTCTCTGTGTTTGAGGTGTGGGAAGCTCAGCAAGTATCTGTGGTCATGGGCAGCTGGGAGGGGTAGGACCTGACAACGTCATTTAACAAATGCTCCAGATGGGAGCAAGCTGGGGAGGGGCTGTGGAAGACTCAAGGTCGTTCAAGGTTGAAAGAGGACCTGCAGAGAAAGCAGGCTCAGACCCATCCTCTAGCCCAGTGGTTCCCAGCCTTCCCAACACCTCGACCCCTTAGTACGGTCCCTCATGTTGGGGTGACCCCAACCATAAAACTGTCGCATTGCTACCACACAACTGTACCTTTGTGACTGTTACGAATCATAATATAAATCTGATAGACAAGGCACCTGATATGCGACCCCCAGGTGGGGATTTGACCCCCAGGTTGAGAACCACCACTCTAAACTCGCTTCCTGCAGGCCTACTATGTCTTGAACCTTTTATCTTATCAAGCATAGAAGAGCCCTATGGGATTGGCTGGGCAAGTGATAGATGGATCTGAAGTCTGGGGAGAAGTAACTAGCGTGAGAATCCATGGTTCTGGTGGTGGAGAGACAGAGACACCCAACTCCTAGGAATGATAGACACCCCACCCCTGGCAAAGCCTGGGCTGCATGTGGTTAGGACCATACTTAGACAGAGCAATATGTCCAGCTGGTGCTGGGGACAGCCCTAGAACATGGCACGCAGAAGTCTCTCCGAGGCCTGAAGCTGGCAGCCCATTCTTCTCTCTGGCCACTAGCCCCAGAGGCATCGTACATTCCAAGGAGGTTTATTGAGAGCAGTCAGACTCGTTTACACCCCTCCCAGAGCACCCAGGCTTGGGGAAGGACTGGTGTTACACAACCTCCAACATAAACAGAGGGATAGGAGACGGGACCAGTGCAGTGAAGTAGATTAACGCCCAGGGCCACACTATGACACAGGACTGCCTAACAGGACACACATCAGCGCGCGGGGTAGTGTTGCTGGTAGTAGCAGGACAATTGGGAACGGGCTACTTGTTCATCTCCAGGGGACTAGTTAAATCTGTTTGCTGCAGCCGTACAGAGGTGCCTGCTGCGGCTGTTAGAAATGGGGCCGGGATCTAAATTTACTGTTGCAGAAAGAACTTCATAGTGTGGAGTTAAAAAAAAAAAAAGAAAAAGAAAAAGAAAAAAAAAAAGAGGTTATAAGCCAGCATGGGTAACACGAGGCCATTCTCATCAGACTTGTGAGCTTATAGAGCTGTTCCCAGTGCCTCCCCTGGTGCATACAGACCTAAGGGACTGGGAAATCAGATTGGGCTGTGCCTCATTTCTATTCATTTCTTCCTGGCTGTGTGACCTTGGGCAAGTCACTCACCTTCTCTGGACCTGTTTTCTGCAAAATAGAGAGATGGATCGCATCAGAGAGTTGACCTGGACAGAACTAGAATAATACCAGGGTGACGCTGCAGGTGTTCAGTTGCCACTGTGTAATGTCACATCCTCCAGCCTCCCCAGGTTGTCTCTTCCCTTAGTCACGGAGATGACACCCAAGAAGGATAGCATAGCTCTGTGCACAGGACCAACAAAACCCCGGCAGCACCCCCGCCCCAAAGCTTGGCCACTCCCCTGACCTACTAACCTGCCTCACCAATCAACACTGTTCCCAGAGAGGCTGCTGTTGGAGACGCGTTGGCCCTGCAGCCTCCACAAGCCCTGCCTGGAAAGACGGGCCGTGCCTTCTGGATGCTCAGAGCCTTAAATCTCTAGCGGAGAGACTCCAGCTGAGGAAGCCAAACTTTCCAAGTCTCAGGGCTCTGGGTCATGAATAATCCGACACATGCAGACATAGGTACTTACTTTACCAGCAGCCTCGCCGCGCCGCCCTTGATGATGGTGATAAATTAGAAACTACCCAATTATCTGTCTGTGAGAGATGGTTAAATACATTCCGTCCAGCAGCTGACAGCGTTTTCTGTGCTGTGGAGACAGCACTGTAGATCTGTCCTTGTTGACATGGAAACATGTCCGTGCACATTGTAGAGGAAAGAATAGGAGATTACAAAAAAAAAAATAAGAGGTTCAGCGTGGGGGCTGTCAAGATGGCTAAGTGGGCTGAAGTGCTTTCCACCAAGACTGACTACCTGGGTTCAGTCCTTAGGACCCACATGGTAGACGGAGATGGCCAACTCCTACAAATTGTCCTCTTACCTACACACACACACATACACACACACACACACACACACACACACAAATAAATGTAATTTTAAAAATGGTGCATTGGTCTCTGATAGTTCAAAACCAAGGCTAACCTGGTCTATATAGTAAGTTCAAAGCTAGCCTGGTCTACATAGTGAGTTCCAGGACAGCCAGAGCTACATAGTGAGACCCTGTTCTGGCCAAAAAAAAAAAAAAAAAAAAAAGTTTTAAAATGGTGCATTGTTGAAGGAGCCTTAGATTTGGAGTCTTTTTTTAAGTTTTATTTATTATATATAAGTGCACTGTAGCTGTCTTCAGACACACCAGAAGAGGGCATCGGATCCCATTACAGATGGTTGTGAGCCACCATGTGGTTGCTGGGAATTGAACTCAGGTCCTCTGGAAGAGCAGCCAGTGCTCTAACCACTGAGCCATCTCTCCAGCCCCTAGATTTGGAGTCTCATCTGAGTGCTAAGAGAGGAGGAACAGGATACCTACTTACATATCCACTGATTTTTTTTTCTTACAGGAAAATGTGTGTATTAATCCCCCTGGTTAGGGACATGTCTGGGTCTGAAAGGATGGCCCCCTAAGCCATTTGTAGTAATATCCTCTGATGTGAAGCGAGGGGTGGGCTTTAATTTAATTTTGACTCATTTCATTCAGGATCTCTTTAGTCCAAGTGACAGAAACCCATGACTGCCTTATGGGGGGAGGGGGACTTTCAACTGTGACATTCAGCCTCTCTTGGATCCAGAGGTTCAAACAGTGTCACCAGGGCCTGACTGCTCGACCGTAGCTCCTCTGTGTGGCTCCAGCTCTGTGTGTACCTGACAAGTTGCCTATCACAGAGGAATCAGTGCAACTCCTTCCCAGGCAGCTCACCCCAGTTCCCAGAACCAAGCTTGCCGTGGATGTGGCCACCCCCCAATCAGCTGCCGCTGTTAAGGGGTGCTCTGTGTGTGCTCTGACGGGCAGCCTAGCCCAGTGCATTACCTCCTAGGCGTGGAGTGGGGCTGATGCCTTCAAGTCAATGGTAGGCTCGGACCTGAGGTGGCCAGTGTAGTCAGACCCAGCACATTTCTCTTTTGGGAATATCTGAATCCCCCAAGATATGTGACTTTCTTGTTGGTTTTGTGGGGTTTTCTTGGGATAGGATCTCAGTGTGTAGATCAGGCTGGTTTCAAGTTTATAATCTGTTTCAGTTTGTTCTTTTCTTTTGTCTTATTTTATCTATCTATCTATCTACCTATCTACCTACCTACCTACCTACCTACCTACCTACCTACCTACCTATCTATCTATCTATCTATCTATCTATCTATCTATCTATCTACCTACCTACCTACCTAACTACCTACCTGTTAGCTATCATCTATCTACCTATCCATCATCTATCAGTTACCTATCTATCATCTGTCTATCATCTGTCTATCTATTATTTATCTACCTACCTACCTATCTACCTACCTACCTACCTACCTGTCATCTATCATCTATCTACCTATCCATCATCTATCAGTTACCTATCTATCATCTGTCTATCTATTATTTATCTATCTACCTACCTACCTATCATCTATCTATCTATCTATCTATCTATCTATCATCTATCTATCTATCTACCCATCTATCTATCTATCTATCTATCTATCTATCTATCTATCTATCTATCATCTATCTATCTATCTTTGTTGTTTTGAAACAGGATCTCACTATGTAGCCCAGGCTGTCCTAGAACTCACTGTGCAGACCACGTTGGCTCCAGACATACAGATATCCACCCGTCTTTGCAGTCTGTGCCGTCATGCCTGGCACTTGCCTCGGCTTATGCGCTGGGGCTGCAGGTGTGCGGCGCTGCTCTTAGACTGATGTGCAATCCCTGTAATCAGACAAAACAAGAGCCCTAACCCGAACCTCAGTGTCAGGGCTGCTCGGGCAGCCTTACACTGTGAGTCAAAATATGGGAATCTTTGGGACCCTGGTGTCATTCAGGAGATGCCTCCCTCAAAAGGGAGCCATCCTGGTTTCAAGAGGAGGAAGTGAGCCCACAGAAGACTTTTCTAGAATTGGGAGGAACTAAGAGAATATGCAGAGGGCAGAGGAAACACAAAAGCCAGCTGGAAAGCAAGGAAGGCTTCCTAGAGGAGGTGATGGTCAAAGCACCATAGACAGAGTGCTGGGTGAACACGGCAGTGGGAGGAGCCACATGCCAACGGTCAGGGGCTGGTGGCAGGTACAGTCCTTCAGATAAGAACTTTCAGGGCCAGACCACCGGGGCCTTGAATGCCAGAGTAGGAGTTTGTATTTCATGCAGGAGGGGCATGTTTCCGTATCTTTAGAGATAGGGAGCTCACTCCTTGTTCCGCCACTGTGGGCTAGAAAACTATGCTATAGGACCAAGTCCAAAGTCTTGACAAGACCTGGGACACTGAGGGCTGTCTCCTTAATGGCTGGAGGAGAGGCAGAGACCTGCACTTCTAGGTCAAGGCTTCAAGTTGATGGAGCCCGGTATGCATAGTCCCTGCTAGGAGTCTGAATGAAGGACAGAGGAGAGTCTGACTCCAGCCAGGTCGGGCTGTTTGGATCTTGGGACACGCATCTGCTGGCTGCCAGTTCCCCATGTTCCCTTTGCACTTAACGTATGAGGATATGGAAGTTCAGAAAGGCTAAGCCATTTCTACAACAGCACAGAGCAAGTTAGAATCAGAGTCTAGACATGACCCATCCTCTCCCACCCCTACACCTTCATGGCTGTCTTTCTACCCACTCCCATCCCCTTAGGTGGAGACTGGCCACTTTCTCTACTCAAGTCTTTATAATTTTGTTCTGCAAACTCCCAACAGCCCCAGACCATCTCAAGCACCCTTCTAAATCCTCATTGATAAACACCGTTTGACTACTTTGTTTCTGATCAAATCCTATGTAGTCTTCGCCATGCCTCTGTTCACTCGGGAGCTCTTACATGCTACACCGACAATCACCCAGCATGCATCAGACACCAGGTACAAAGATGGATGAGAACAGCCACATCTCATGTCTCACTTAGCCCACCTCAGCTGAGGAGAGGAGTGTCTCCCTCCGTCAGTAATGACAGACAGACATGAGCGATCAGAGGGAGGCGCTGCTTGCTTGGAAATCTCCATGGCCAGAGCAGTTGATCTTTGTTCCTTTGAGCAAAGTCCTGAGGGTGAATATGGTTCTCTAGGAAGAAAAGTGTCACTAGGCTCAGCCTGGCAGAGTGACTCCAGCTGACAGGTTAGCTGCAAAGGAAGAGGAACCAGTGAGACTGGAGATCTTAGGGCCAGGGCTTCTCTCTTACTTACCATGGTCAAGGCAGAGGCAGGTGAGGGGAGCCGAGGGGTCCTCAGAAGCCCAGCTCTCAGTGGGCAAGTGTGTGAGGACATAGTTGGGGGCAGGAAGGGGCCTGCCTTCTCTGGTACTGACAGGAAGAGCTACAGGGAAGGAGACTGTAACTTAGACCAGGGAAAGTTTTATGTCTTTGGGACATAAAGAGCTCTCTGCAGATGGAGTAGGTGGGGTAGTAGTGAGTTCCTTGTCCCTGGGATTATTCCAGCAGCAGCTGACCCATCAACCTGGAAGGGAGTCTGTAGGGTACTGTGACTCAGCTAAGGATACGGGAAATCCTTCCCAGCCTAGGTTTCGTGTGTTTGCTCCAAACCTCAGTTTCTTCATCTGCGATATGGGGATAACAGGATCCCCTCCCAGAGTTGGTTGCCAAGTTCAGATGAGACCATCTAAGTCCCACAGAGATGGCCAGTGCTCTGTGAATGGTGACTTGTAGCTGCTAAGGGGAGTCTTTGGGGTCCTCGTCACGAACTCTTGCTCACCACCCTCAGGACCCACTTTCTGCCCTGTGTGCTGCTGATGTCTCATCTCCAGCTCCCCTCCCTGGGAGGTGGTAGGAATTCCAGACCCTTCTGGGCCCCTTTTAGCTCCACTTGAGCAAGAGCTGGCAGGTTGGGGCGTCGGGCGCCATTCGCTCCCATATGCTTTCTGCTATTTAGGGGAGCCTCTCCTCGCATTCCTCCAACCACACGGGCTGACATTTCCAGACAGACGCTGGAACCAGCTCTTTGGAGGATTGGCAGATAAATTTGGCCCAGGCTGTTGGGAAAATCTTCAGCCTTGCTGGGGAATTGGAGCCCAGGCTTGCCGACTTCTGTTCACTCTGAGACTTCTGGGCCTCCCATCCTCTGTGGGGCTGCAGATTAGGGTAAGTCTGCCCAGCTCAACCTTTCCCCAGGAGAGTGCCTAGAGGACCAGGGTGTGCTGGCTTCCAGCGTTTCCTCAGAGACAGCAGCAAGGCAGTAGAGACTTCAGTATCACACACCACGGGCCACCTGGGTGTGGCTCAGCTCACCTTGGCAGATGGCCGTCAGGACTAGAGAGATCAGAGCTCTAGACACTTCCTGTCTGTCTGTGTCATCTCCCAGAATTGGAGCCATTTTCTGAGGCTCTTTGAATTCATCTGTAAAATGGGGCAACGGTAGGTCTGTCTGGTGAAAAAGCCATGGGGGTGGAGGGAGTGCTTGGCACATGCTGCGTGCCGAGTGCGCCACAAATATGGCTCCTTGTCACCGTCATTGCAGGCAGTGACTCAGGAGAGACCAGCGGTTTCCCTTCTTCCCTGCAGCTGTGGCTGCGTGGGCAGTCCTAAGGGGGTTCACACTTAGATAGAGGACCTGGTTGCAGAAACACATGCATAAGGACAGATAGATGGAGATGCCGTGTGACTTGTACCACGCATGTGTGCACATGCACCACCTCCCCAGCCCGGTGTCTCATCTTACCTGTTGGGCCTGGGACACTTATCACTTGGTTCTGCCCTGTGGAACCGGAAGGGGAAGGCCAGGCCTATCTGGGGGCCTAGTCTGGGGAGATCAAGTAGCAGCTGCAGTAGGAAGCGCTGAGGAAGTGTGAGTAGTTCTGGCTGGCTGGAGTAGAAAGTGGGTGGTAGGAAGAAGTAGGCAGAAATACCGAGCTTCATTCAGCGCCTCCCGGTGGAGCTCTATGCCGGGCCTCATGCCAGACACCACAGGGAAGACAGGCAGGCCTCCTGCCCTCAGGAAGCTTCATAATAATTCATCAGTAAACATCAATAGCCTAAGCTGCCTGAATACAACCAGGGTCTGATAGGGATGACAGTCTGCTGGCGGTGGGCACCCACTTGAGGCAGACTGTCGGGGGGGGGCTCTCTGTAGCCTGGAGACTGGAATAGGGCCAAAGGACAGAGACGGGGGGGGGGGGCGTCGCAAGAGTGAAGGAGAGGGACAGGAACCTGACCCTGTCGGAAAGTCACTCTGGTCACAGTTGAGGGCCAGCCAAGATGCATTCTTCAGGAGAGGTGACAATCTGCTGGGATATTGTTGCCGTGGCCTGTAGTGGAGTGTGGAATGGAGAGAGGAGGGAGGTCGTAGTCAGATGTGAGCAGAATCCTGACGCCTGGGCAAGTAAGCTTTGGAAGGGGGAGGTAGGCAAAGGCGACAGGGGGAACTTAGAGCCAGAGCCATGAAGGCTTAGAGGAGAGGCAGGAGCTGTGGGTGAGGAGGGGCATCTACCCTGCTATGACCACAGGGTATGGCCACTGACAAATCTTTCCACTTGCCTTGTGACTTTGGAAGAAATCGTGTGACCTCTCTGAACCTCGCCCATTGTAAGGCTGAGCTCCTTAGAAACTGCACTGGTTAAGTGGAAGAGAAGAAAACAAATAGGATTTCTATCAATACCCGGGAGGTTGTAACAAGAATCCAGATGGAGCCAGGTATGGAGGCACACACCTGTGATACCACACTTTGAAGGTGAAGGCTGAGCAATTGTGAATTTGAAGACAGCCTGGACTGCGTAGCAGGTTCAAGGGCGCTCTAAACTGCTCAGGGAGACTTGTATCCAAACAACAACAATAAACTCAAGGGCTAGAGACATGGCTCAGCAATAAAGCACTTGCCAGGCCCTGGGCTTGATCCCCAGAACTACAGAAAGCAGGAAATAATGGAAGGAAGAAAGGAGAGGAGAGGAGAGGGAGGAAGGGGGGATGGGAGGGACTATTCAGACAAGCCAGTCAGGGCCAGTGCAGCAGATCATGTGACCAAAGGTCCAGGCCTCTGCCATGCTCAGACACAATCTTTCCTTCTCATGGCTACAAAGTGTCTGCTCCACCTCTCCATTGGATGTCTGAATTCTAGAAAGGAAAAAAATGTTTTTCTGAGGTTGCTGCTTTCTGAGCCTGCCATTTTTATCAGAAAAACAATAGCTTTCTTGGAAGCCCCTCCCAGGAGGGCGTGGGCTTACGTTTCTAGCCCCCAGCTCCTCTACCCTGCCCTGCCACTATATGACCATATCCATATGCCCATCCTACCTGCAAGGGACACTAACGCCGTGGGCATTTCTAAGGAGAAGCTTCTGTTAGGCAGAGGGAAGAACGGCTGGCAGGAAAGCTGGAAATAGCCACTTGGAAGTGTTCCTCAGCGGTCCCCTGAGGTACTAATAATGTTCACAGTCACCTAGGCACCAGGGACAGGGACTGTCTCTCGGGAGAGCAGTGCTTGCCTCTAAGCTGCAATGCGTGCATTCACCCAGCCTGCCTGCAAGGTGTTTCTGACAGAACCGTCGGCCACAACAGGACCGTGAGCACCTTCGGTACTCAATGTGTGTGGGGGGGGGGGGGACAGGTGAGTTAACCACATCATACAATGGTCTGGGTGTCCATTGCAGCATAAGAGCAAGTCCAAGGATATCCTGGGCTACACAGTGCATATTTGCCTTTGATGCCAGAAGGGTAGTCAAGACAAGGATAACTACTCATCAAATGGCAGAGGAGCCAGTTAAAGATGGCTTCGGTAGTGTGATGACTGGAAGGCTGGAGGTTCAGAGGAGTTTCTTTTTGCCTGAAGGAATAGAGCCAAAAGCCTAGTGAGGCCAGATGTGTAAAAAGAGGGCGTATCAGGGACCTCTCTTGGCCTGGGGATGTGGGTCATGTACTCCCCCTCCCCACAAGGCCTTTCTGAGCTACATCCGTCTAAGAAACTTTAGTGGTTAGGAACCACAAAGCACTAACTAAGCCTGGCAGCCGGACATGTAAGGACATGTCTGCAGTCCCAACACCCTGCACAGGAGCTAGGACAAGTATAAAGGAGTCTGGGCTACATGAGACCCAAAAGCTAATCAAAGTTGGACAAAAACAGAAAACAGGCTGGGAGACTTAGAAAAGCCCTCTGAGACCTTCCAACAGTGAGGTCAGTAACCAGCTGGAGAGAAAGGTGGCTTTGGATGACTAGATTCTTGTTTGACCTTTGGACCTCAGCCCTGGGCTCTGTGGAGAGCCACGCCATTTGCCTTGTCCTTGGTGCTGGCCACGTGGAGTTGTCCGTGGTGCTGAAAAGAGGATTTGTCCTGCCCAGGAATGGGGGTGCTGTCCGTGGTTCTGTCTTCAAATGTTTTAGAATTTGGTCTTCTGAGGACTCAGCTGTGAGGTCAGCTTTTTGACCCTGGCACTGAACAAACCTGAGAACTGGGTTTGGATGGTGCTTGTGTCTCTGTCTTCATGAGCCCTGCAGGAGCTTGTTATATAATATGCCGCTCACTTCTAAACCTCAGCCTGCAGGGGAGGGTTGGTGTTATTCTCACTTCAGAGGTGAGGAGACAGAAGCTTAGAAAACCAAAGGGCCCTATGGACCATGTCTCTAGTTTCAGTTCCCCTGACTGCACCAGGGAAGTTGCTGGTAGAGTCTCACGGAGTGAGGGTAGGGATATTTCCTGTGACCGATGCTTGGCTACCCAGGGCTCTCTTTTATGGCTACCCTAAGGCAGAGTGGCTGGCTCTCTTTCACAAACATACAAGCAGAGGTGAGGGGCTTCCCCAGGTTACGTAGCTAGAAGATGTTAGGAAGTCCTTGAGACAGAAAGCCAGAAACCCAAACATCAAGATCAGAAAGGGTCCTGGGTGCCACCCAATCCAAATCAAAGAGGGGTGTGACCTGCTAGGTTTGGCTGACTTTGGCTTCCTGTACCAATTTTTCCCTTGCAGCCATAGTCTCCTCATAATACCTAAGCTCCACTAAGATTAGAAATCAGTATTGCTACAAACTAGGTATCAAAGCTCCTCTAGTTCAAATCCTGGATCTGCCTCAACTGTGTGGCCTCAGAGAAGTCACTTGCCCTCTCTAGGCCTCTTTCCTTCCCTTTGGCGGAGCAGAAGCGTAGTCATCTCTGGCCTCCAGGACAGCTTAAGGATTGGAAAGAACCACTCCTAAGGTGACACAGTCAGAACTGGAAGCAAATGAAGGCCCAAGGCAGCTGTCCCATGCTGCCACGTCCTCTTCCCAGACAGACCTGAGAGCTACTTGGCATCCTTAGCGAACAGGGTTCTCTTTGAGAAGGCTGACCTGAGCCATAGAGCCAAGTGTCCCTGTGAGGACCAGTGGCCGAGCCAGCTTTGGCTGCCCTACCTCCTCAGTTCCCCCAATGCTTCCAAAGCTTAATAAGCCTCGTGGGCTGCTGTCAAGCCTAATTAGGCTGTCCTTGGCCATCTTGTCTCCAAGGGCCTGTTGTGGCCATCTGAGGCCCTGGTCATGACCGTGGCTGGTGCCCTTGGCAGCCATTGGTTACCCGGAGTGGAAGTAGCTGCCTGCCTTTACCCATGACTTAAAAGGTCCGACTCCCTGGCTTAGCTCCTGGACCCCAAAGAATGGCTATCCCCTCCTCCAACACCCGACTCCGGCCACAAGGCCTAGCACTGTAGCAAAGGGAGGAAGGAAAAGGGAGGAAAGATGGTGGAATAGCAGAGCAAATGGGTGAGGTGGGGGGAGAAGGGTGACAGGGACTTAGCACAGCAGGACAGTTGTGGGACCAAACTGCTTCATCCACAGTGAGAGCCTTCATCAGCTGTGTGGTCAGCAGCATGGCTCAGGGAGAGGGCACTGTGGTCTAGTGGTGGGTTCAGTGTGGGGCTGGGACTCAGGGTAGAGTGCTCTCCAGATCAAGGACAGAGCCTGGGGCCTTGCCTGAATTCCCAGGAGTCATCAGCACAGACCAGCAGAAGGAAAAGAAGAGGAAAAGGGAGGAAGGTGGGGAAAACATGCGATCTGTGTGGAACTCTCCCGAGCCCAAGACGGGCTAGCTCCTGGATGCGTCAATCATAATCAATTAATTATCTTTGCACGACACTGTTTTACACTGCCCCCACCTACCCAAGTGCAAGGGCAGCTGCGGTCGCGGCTCTTCCCGATGGGCAGCATCTCTACACTGTTTACACATCTCACTCGTCCTCCCTCATCCTCCTGGCAGGCAGTGTGACTCCACCGGAATCCTAGAGGTGCTGTGCTTTGGTTGTAGGAAATTCTGTGTTCATAAACACTGCCGGATTGCCCCACAAGGTGAATATGCCACTTTGCACTCCTGTGAGTGATATATCCGAGTTCCCACATCCTCAGCTCCTTGCCGTCAGTTGATTTAACACTCCTTAATTTTGCCAATCTGTTAGGGAGAAAAAAAAATACCTCCTTTTCATCAGCATCACCAACCATTAGAGAAGTTGAACGCCTCATTAGGCGTTGAGTGGCCATCAGACCATCAGACGACTTCTGCAGAACGCCCGCTCGTATATTTGCCAGCTTGGTTTTGTTGTTGTTTTGGTTTGGGTTTTTTTTTTTTTTAATGGGCCACTTCTCCTTTTCCTGTTAATGTGGGAAAGAGGTTTGAATGAAGGGACAGACGTCTTAGCATTTGTCACAGATATTTGCCCGCCCCCATCAATTGTCATTGAACTTAGTGTGACATGCCGGTGTGGTGCCGTGGAGCCCCTCCCTTTTGTTGACTTTTCTTCTCTGAAAATTGCTTAAGAGGTTTTCTCTCCCCAGGTCACTTCTGGTCCCCCAAGGTTACTTTGTGTCCCTTCCTAGTGACTCGAGGGTTCTGCTTCCTTTTTGTGTTTTACATCTGTGTCCTTGGGGGTCTGTTTTGTTGTATTTTGGTATTGTGTGAGAGAGCATCTTGCAGCCCAGGCTGGCCTCAAATCTTTTTGGTGAGAATGACCTTGGACACCTCATCCTGCTCCCACTTCCTGGTGCTGGTGTTACAAGCATGCACCACCACGCCCAGTTTATTCCATGCTGAGCCAGAGCTCAGGGAGTCATGCGTGCTAGGCAGGGACTGTGCCAGCGGAGCTGCGTCTCTGGGCCCCTTTTTAGATCTGTCTTCTGTCGTTGCTTGTGGTGTGGAGTGGGGTCTGGCTTCCTCTTCCTTGGGCTAGCCTGTGGTCCCCGCAGTGTTTATGCATACTTAGCCCCTCGTGCTCTCGTGGCGTATCATCTCTGATGAACACTCCAGCGCCGCATGTTTACGGATGGATTGTTAGGAGCGCTTCTGTCTCATTGGGCTCTTCATCTAATCCAGTCCCGTGTGGAATCTGTGCTAAGTCTCAGATTAACCGTTTCTTCAACAGGGACACTCTGGCATTTGGGGCAGAGTAATTCTTGGTCCTCTCTGAACCTGTCCCTAGTGTTCCATGTTAGTAGCACCCCTCCTAAACATTTCCAGAAAAGCCCAGGGGACAGACTGCCTGGGGCAAGGACCACCACAGTTCTGCCCGTTATAGTTTGGTGGCCTCCAGGCTGAGCCCCATGTCCCACCCGTTCCCTCTGTCCCACGTTCTGTCCACCTCCCCTCAGTGGAGTTGGAGTCCCCAGCACAGCACGGTCAAGAGCCTCAGATGCATGCAGCCCTTCCCACTGGGAGGAAACACAGGCTTACGCTAAATGGAGGTCAGTCTTCCTGTGACCCACTTCCTCCTGAATCCAGAAGCCCACAAAATACCCGTCCTTCTTCCTTAGCCTGCCCTTCATTGCTGTCAGGAGCAGACACTTGCCTCACATCTCCCCTTTTCTCTCCAGACTTTCAAACTCAGTCACCCCAAATCCCCGTGATGTCCATCAACGCCTCAGCTGCAGTGGCAGACAGCGTGGCCTGTCTGAGCCGGAGTTGAATACGGTGGCTTCAAATTCAGGCTCATGAGCTGTGTGACTCTGGAAAATCCAACTAACCTCTCTGTGCTCTTCGGTTCTAGGAAAGATAGGAGATGGTGATGCCAGGCATGAAGTAAACCTATTACCATATCTTTAGCAGTTATCATTTTAGCTGTGAATGGTTTGTTTCTTTGCTCCTTTTCTTCCTCTCCTTCTAGAAAGTTTCCTTGTTTGAATTAGAAAGATGAATAGGGAGGGGCGGGGAAAAGGCAAACAGTGGCAGAAGCGGGGTGGCCCAGGGATGTGCTTTGCTCAAGTGAGTCTCAGTCTCAACGCCCAAGCCCCTAGACAGGGAAACGGAACCACAGCACAATGCGCAGTGCCCTTGAGAGGAGACGAGAACAACTGATTGTTTAGGTTGTGTAGACAGACTGGGTCCTCGGAGCGTCACGGAGTGGCTGTACTCACCTGGTGGCTGCTACAAGCATAGTCCCCAGAAGGTCTGAGTTTCAGAGAAGCCATGACTCTGGAGCCCTGAAGGCAAGGACGGTGAGCGATGGAGCCCAACACTTGGACTCCTCGTCTGACGGGAGAGACCGTTGGGACCACATCTGTGTGGCAGATCTGGCTCTGGGGGGGACATGCAGTTGGGAAAGGCCTATAGAGGATGGTTCTTGTCCGAGGGGCTTCCAACCGTGAAGGTGGCGGGTCAGGTCATGAGCTCTCCACTGGGCTCAGTCTGGAGAAAGAACGTCCGTCAGCCCTCGCCTGGTGCAGATGAAGGGAGCTTAGAGATCTCTCAGCTGTACGTCCTGAGATGGGACAACCGAGGTTTAGTGTGGACAGGGATGAACCTGAAGCCACAGAGGGGCAGGAGCCTTCAGGATCAAGGCCAAACCTCCTTGTCTCTTGTCTTCCCGCCCCCTGCCACACTCTTGCTCTGGGCGCTGACTCGCTTCCTGCAGGGTCATTAACCACCTACGGCCTGCCACGTGGTGTCCCCCTATATTTAACTCCCACACTGTGATTTACAGAGGCCTAGAATAGCAGCCCTCCTCTCTGTTCTCCCCTCTCGTCTCCCTGAAATCATGCTCCCAGCACCCACCCCTGGAAGAATAGGTCTGGATCCCAAGGAGTACTGGCCAATCCCCGAGGAAGACGGTACAACAGGAAGAAAGTTCTCCACATGCCACGCCAAACCCAAACCAAGACTAAGCCTCAGTCTTAGATTCCAGACCGAGCCTTAGCTCCTCTCTCCAGGCTGGACCTTGACCCTGGCTCTAACCTGAACCCTGATCTATTCATCTATCCATCCATCCATCCATCCATCCATCCATCCATCCATCCATTCTTCCTTCCTTCCCTTTTCCTCTCCATTTCTTCTTTCTTTAGTTTACTTATTTTTTGTATATGGTTTGTATATGTATGTTTTACCTATATGTGTGCATGTGCACTGCGTCCATGCCTTGTGCCCACTGATCTCAGAAGAGGGCATCATGTCCTCTGCAACTGGAGTGACAGATGGTTGTGAGCCACTGTGTGGGCCCTAGGCCCTGGGTCCTCAGCAAGAGTAACGAGCTCTCTTAACCACTGAGCCATCTCTTCAGCATTCCCACTCTGTTCCGTCCTTTTTCCTGCCTTCAGTTGTGCCTGAGGGTTTTATATAGAAGACATGACCTCATATCCTAACTTTGGCCTCAGGGGCCAGGGATCATTAGTGGCCATGGATGAGAGACAAAGCCATCGGCCCTCCTGCCTTGACTGTGAACTCCTCTACATCCCCTACTGGCTGCCAGCAATGGCCAAGCCTGTTTCTCCTAATTGGCCTTCTATCTAATTCCCAGGCCATGTGATCGAGGCAAGGGCTGTGATATTTATAAAATCGGTGTCCTTCTTGATAAAGCCAGCCTCGGGGACCAGGTTCAGAGCTGCTGGTTTCATCCTGTGAACCCTAGAACTTCAAACCACATCACAGTACACCTGTCACCCACTGAAGTCACAGCTCCTGCACATGGGTACCACCCCCTCTCTGATGCCTTCGCAGACTCACAGAGCTGTTTCAGGCAATCAGAACCCCAGCGGAGTGGCAGGGGCAGCCTGGGAACTTGAGGGTGACTCACCATGGTCTCTGAGCGCTGGCTGCTTTGTCCTGCACATGGAGCAGAGGCTTCCCCCGCAATCTGCAGCGCTGGGGGTGAGAAGCAGTGGGCGGGAGGGACAGCTACTCTAGTGGTACATGTACCCAGCACAACCAGTGTGGTTTGAGGAGCCCTGGACTGCTGGTCCCAGTGTTTGACCTGCACTGTTTGAATTGTCTGGAATTCTGAATTAAAGCAGGCTGCCCTCTTATAGGGCAGAGCCCCCTCACATTCTCAGACACCCCAACCCCCTCACTTATGTTCATGCCTTCCCTGTCGTGACAGATCCTCGTCTCTTGGGGTTGTTCTTTGATCATGCCAACGTCTTTCTCCCTGTATTTTCTGCCCTGACGTCAAAATGCTTCTCTTTAGAATGTTTGTGCAGAGCTCTGTGCACTAGGTTCTGCTGAGGAGGAGGGACAGCCCGACTGTCCCTGCTATCAAGGGATGTCAGTCCAAGACTTTTAGAGTAGGGCTTGGGTTTCCTGCCCTCCCCCAAGCCAGGATCTTTCTCCATAGCTCTTGCTTGCCTGGAACTATGTATACCAGGCTGGCTTCCGACTCGGAGACCCACTCTCTTCCAGCGCCTCCCAAGTGCTGGGACTAAAGGTTCACACCACCGTGCCTTCTGAGCTCCCCTGTTCCTTATTTGCTGTGACCTTGAGCAGATTGTTCAAGCTTTCATCCTTGTCTGTCCTGTGGGTTGCTGTTCAGAGGCTCTGAGGTCACGTGTGGGTTCTAGAGGAATACGAAACATAATCACAGTCCTGTCCGGGCTTGGGTAGAGGATGCAGTCTGAGGTTGGCCAGGGCTAGAGGAGATACCTGCCTAGGGAAAGGGGCTAGCCTACACTCAGGTGGGACCGTTGTGTGGGATCCCAGGCTGGGGGCTTCAGTGAAAGCTCCAGAAGCCTTCTGAGTCCTGTCCCACAGCCTGTGGTCAGCTATGGCTAGGCTTGGAGGTGGGGCTATGAGATGGATGGGAGGGCGGGGCCGGTGGCAGCCTCCGGGAAGATGACAGCGCTAGGTTGAGGCCTGAGGCCACAAGAATAGGAACAAACCAGACAAGGTTTGATGGATCAGATCAGAAATGTCCAGCCTGGCTAGTAGGCCAGAGAAAGAGCCGTTGGAACAATGGAAGGGACAGGGAACACCCGAGTCTAGCTCAGGTACCAGGGGCTACCAGGATAGACAGTGCCATCAGCAAAGTCTGCCCAGGGAGGGGCAGGTCATTTGTTCTCTTCCTGTCAGGATCCTTCCTGTCATCCAGCTCTGTCTAACGGGAGATGCTGACAGTGAGTTAGACAAACGAGCAACTGCTCCGAAGAAAATGAAGTCGGGTGATACGGATTTGGGGGGCACCTGCCTAGACCTGGATGGTACCAGGGAGATTCTGTTATGAAGAGGCGGCGTTTGGGAGAATCCCTGAATGAAACAGGGATCAGCCAAGTGATGCAGCACAGTATGAGGTAAATAAATTTAAAAAAAAAAAAGAAAAGCCAGCTCAACGCGTCCAAGGAGGGGCCCCGGGAGCAGGTGGGCTGGGCAGTGAAAAGGCACTGAGGATGACCAGGGCTTAACGGCCTCTGCATTGGGGTTAATTTGGGTTCAGAACTTGGGGGTAAGAATGGAGTGAGACCACAGAGCCAAGAGCTACAGGGAAGGAAAGGACCATTGAACTGGAGCAGTCAGGGTGTGCCAGGACGGAATGGATCTCTGGCTGAGAGCCACGGGAGGCCAGAGGACCCTGACTCCTCTTCTTTGCTGTGTGACCTGGGGCTGTTAAGTCTGGAAACCAGTATTTGGGCTTGGGGACAGAATATGGGAGATGCTCTGTTTGGCAGGAGTCCAGTCCTCCTGGAGGCCATGGGACAGGGAACCAGCTGGGACACAACCATGTTGTGTAACCCTGATGCTGGAGAGACTGACCGTGCCCCAACCTAACCTGAAGATGGGACCACAACCCCTCCAAACGGATAAGCAGTGTGAGAAACGGAGGGAGGAGGCTCCAGGTGTCCCGTGGTTACCATGTGCATCTCATACACATCGCCCTGGATTCAACCGATTGCACTGTTTATTTTCCAGAGGAGGACAGAGGCTCTGAAAGGGACATGACTGACCCAGTGCCACACAATGAGGGAATATTTCAACCCTGTCTAAGAAAACCCTGAAGCACGTGGGAGCAAGCCCAGGGACTTGTCTCCTCTCCGGTCACAGCCTCTGTGCAGAGCTATCTTATCTACAGGGAGGCTGGCTCTGGGGGCCCAGCTCCCCGTTCCACGCCACACTTGCTTTCGTTTTTATTGTGAGTCCTTTTCCAGCCCCAGGCCCTTTGCATATACTGCGCTGAGTGCCTAGAATTTCCCCCTCCTGCGCGTTCCTCCTTCTCCTTGAGACGTCATACAGGCGATTTTGTCTGACTCTTCATCCTTTCTGACCCCCACCTTTTTCCAGAGCTCTGGCTCCTGCTAACCCCTCATCCATCTGTGTGGCTATGTTTAAGATAGTTTTCCTTAAGAAACTGGCCGGGCACCCCTGAGATTGCGGGCCTCAGTTCTTAGGGTCCCTATTAGATCAAGCACAGGAAAGAGAGGTGCTACCCTAAGCCTCTGCCTTGTGGGCTCTGAAGTTGTAGCCTGCTGGGGCTCCTTACACCTGCCCCCTACTTCCTGAGATGGACTTTGTGTCCTCGGCCCTGCTGAAGGATGACGTCAGTCCATAAGTGGCTTCTGAGCTGCTCCAGGCTCGCGTGGGCTCTGGGTGTGTGTGTGCACATGGCCCTGGGCACACGCACGTGTGTGCACGGGCCTCTGTGAGTAATTCCAGTGATACTTCCAAACGCTGTCTCCATGGAGAGGCCGCCCCCACCCTCTTCCACCCTTCTGGCTCCCCCACCCGCTCCTCCATGACCCAGATCCGACCTGCCTTGACTCCCACATGCCCAGGCTTCATACTTCTACAATCTCAGGGTTGGGGGCCTCTCCCCAGACACACCCTCTCATTCAGAATCCACTCCAGGTTCCAGCAATGCTTATGGAGGCCCTGTGGGAAGAGAGTGGGTGCTGGTGGGCAACTGCCTGGTTTGGACCATTATTTCTTCACCCAGAAGATAAAGATGCTTTGCCTGGGGGATACGGTGGCCCTCAGAGCCTCTGTGTCCTCACTTTCTTCATTGCTCAGCTACACTGGCCAACACACACACACAGTCACACGCACACACTCGTGTGCACACACACACACACACACACACACACACACCGCATACCTGCTTCTGGTACTTCACTGCCTGGAATTCTCTTCACCATGGGTTTCAGAGATAGAACTCTCACTCCTAGACAGAGACACTTCCAGAAAGCCTCTCTTCACATCCCTTTCACTATGCCCAAAGGACATGCCCAGTGACTTACTAGTAGATAAACAGCTGAGTTCAGAGCTCTGGCAGATGTTTGGCCCCCAGGGCACTAACCAGCAGTCTTGCCTGTCACAGCTCTTGTCCATCATAAGTGCAGCTTGAGTGGGTGCCATTGCTTTGTACGAGAGTCCCTTGTGGTCCCTCAGTGCTCTGGCTTGGGTGCAGTGGGTGGTTGTCCGTCTTTGGGAGAGAGACAGCAGGCTTCCAAGTCCAACACCCACTGCCTCCTCAGGGTAACCACTTTCGAACACTGATATCAGGAGCCCCACTGAGGTGGCATCATATCCTGGGAACTGCTGCCCGCTGAAGAAGGGATTCTGGGTAAAGGATGCAGGGAGGAGCTAAGGCCCTTCTAGGTTGACCTCCCTGAACATCTGGAAGCGTAGCACACGTTCAGCCAGCTCCAGACCTTCTCCAGAACTTACATCACTGCATCCAAGAGATTCCTAGAAAGCATGGACCCAGTGCCATCAGCTCCCTTTGAACCACAACACCAGAAAGAAGGGGAGGAAACAGAATGCCCCTCCCCAGTAATTGCTGACCCAAAGCAGTCTTCCCCTGACAATCAAAGTAGCCTGGCCATCCTGCTGTTCTCTGGGTCTGTGTGCTCAGATGGGCTCTGAAGAGAGGAGGCTCATGTGAGCTAGGCCATCTAAAAGGTCACTGCCACCCCATGCCAGGAAGCTGGCCCATGCTTCACAGAATGGGTGCTGGGATGAACAATCATACCTGGAGGGACAGGGGAATGGCCATCTTTAGTGTCACACAGCAGAGAAGTAAACTAAGGTCTGACTCCAAAGCAGTTTGGAACAGATTCTGAAAACATAAACGCAGACGAAAGTTCCTAAGAAAGTGAATTCCCTTGTCCCATGACGACCTGTGTCACCAAGATCAGCACATGAAGCCACTCAAGAGCTTGTTAGAAAATGTAGCCCATGGTTTCACCCAGTTTACATTCGTGGTCAGTTGAGGTGACTTCATGTGGCTGGGTGAGTCCCCCCCCACACACCTGGGTGGCTGAATCCCCCCCACATGGGTGGCTGAGTACCCCCCCCACTCACACACCTGGTTGGTTGAATCACACACACACACACACACACACACACACACACACACACGGTGACTGAGTACCCCCCCATGCACACACCTGGGTAACTGAGTCCCCCCCACACACACACATGGTGACTGAGTCCCCCCCCCAAACACACACACTTGGGTGGCCGAGTTCCCCCACCACATACACACAAGTGACTAAATCCCCATACACACCCAGGTTACTGAGTCCCCCACCCCCCCAACACACACCAGCTTGAAGCATTCTGACGGTAAGAGTGGACTAGGGAGCAGCCATGTTTTCCACCAGCGGCTGGAAGGCCTCCTGCAGGAGGTGATTTTCAGAGATGTAAATGTTAGCCTGGAAAGAATGGTGGGAAGGGAAAGAGGGAACTGCATGGTCAAAGAAGATATAAAGGTAGAGAATAAAACAGAAATGGAACAGATCTTTTGGTGAGATTAACCTGGCTGGGGCGCAGAGAAGTCGTGCTTATTAGAAAGCATGTCCCCAACTGGGCCACAGAGAAAGGTGTGGCAGGAGCTTTAAGCATCACAAGGCTAATATGCTAATATCAGAGAGAAACCACTAAGCTCTGGCTGCAGCCCAGGCCCCTGCTGTGAATTCTGGCTTCACTCATTAGTCCCCTCAGAAGCTTTGGGCAGTCGGTATTCTGGTCACCCGCCGTAAGTGAGGGCATAGACACCAAGAAGTTAAGTGAATTTACCACAGGCTACATGGCTCCAGGTGGTGGGGCCAAGAGGATCAGTGCTGCCACCGCTTCCAGGTACTGGCAGTCTCATGTCAGTGTAAAGGGGACACTGCAGAGAGGCTCCTACACAGACTGGGGGGGGGGGGGGGCTACTGTGACCTACCTCCTCTGTTCAGATGAAAAGTGGGAGACAGAACTCAGAATCTGCACCATCGGGAGACGTTGGGGGGGGTAGGACCTGTGGGGATAGAATGAAAAGGGGGGAAAGGCATCTTTATGGGGGTACAGAGGGAGGGGGCTGCTTTCTTGGGGAGTCGGAGTCTAATACCTTGACTGGAACCACCAGGATGTCAGGCCAGGCAGGCTCTTCTCATGGCCAGATAGGTGATAGGTGGGGGACAGCCAGCACCCCTCAGCCCTGGGTGGCAGAGGCTGCATGCTTGAGAAAATGATGTGTCTGTTCCGAGAAACCAAATGCCCTACAATGAATCCAATTAGATTTCATAGGCACACGAAAACGCGATCCATCTTAAACACACTGCGAATCTCCGGCCATGGATGAATATTTCATTCTATGTCAGCAGCCGGAGCAGACAGACTGGGGAGCAGCAGCCAGCACCTCCCTAACAGGTAGGGCCACATGTCCTCGTAGAGGACGGGGAGTCCAGCAGGACCTCAGGCAGTGTCTTTGCCTCCCGATACCACTCTAGCTCCCATCCTGATCCCCCACCCCCACCCCCCGGGGCTGAACGGGGAAGTCCGTGCGTTCACGACACACTGAGCCACCCTGGGTGTCAGCATGGCATTGGTGTTGAGGACACAGCCTTGAACAGAACAGTCCAAAGGTGCTTTCTGAGCTCATAACCAGGAGGTAGGGAAATGGACGGATGGACACAAAGACCACATCTGGCATGGCTGAGGGAGTTTCATGCAGGACAGTGTCAAGGACCTCTGTACCCCAAAGCGGTGGTGCTTGTACCAACCTACAAACTGGGCAAAGTATTCTAAGAACATGGCTCTACACATACAAAGGTCCTGAGGTATCAAAGTGCTGATGAGCTCAAAGAACAAGGAAGCCAGCATGACTGGAGTCAAGGCCATGGTGAGGGTTGGGTTCCCTGCTACAGCAGAGTCCTACAGACTGAGAAACTGTTCCCAGCTACAAATGAATGTGAAGGCAAGCCCTGCCGCCTCTGTGGGCTCAGTTTCCCCTTCTGTAAAATGGAACCTATACAAATCTGTCACATGGGCTAATGTGTCAGGTGACTGGAGGGCCTATGCAAGGGGGAGGTGCGGTTGTTATCATGGGACAGTAATTCGTTTATATGCTGCTGACTCTGAGTGCCACATCCTGCAGAGGCTCGGAGGAGCCGGAAGAGGGAGCACAGGATGGTGAAGAACCAGGGAGATAGAGCTGCTCAGGGTTGTGAAGTGCTATCTGTGCTGGGTATAGAAGCCGGGGCTTTTCCAAATGCTGGGCAAGTTCTCTACCACTGAGATCTATCCCCAGCCCTTGAAACTGGGTCTTGCTATATACCCCACATTGGCCATGAGTTCCAGGGCCTCCTGCTTTCACTTTTGGAGAACTGGGATGGCAGGTGTGAGTATCGATACTTGATACTTTCTTTTATTTTTGTTGTTGTTTTTCAAGACAGGGTTTGTCTGTGTAACAGAGCCCTAGCTGTCCTAGATCTAGCTTTGTCGACCATGCAGACTCACAGAGACCTGCCTGCCTCTGCCTCCTGAGTGCTGGGATTAAAGGAATGCATGCCTTGCTGGGCCACACTTCCAGTACTCGGATCAAACTCAGGGCTTCATGCATAGCAAGCCCTTTGCCAATTCCGATCTAGGCCATTTCCAATGAGTAGAAATGTCCTGGGAGATAAGAAGTTCAGGGTCAAAGGGCAACCCCTGGTAAGGACCTAAACCAGTAGAACTAGTCTGGGGGCTGAAGTGAAGGGAGGGGGAGGGAGCAAGGGCAGGCAAGTGAGTTCACACAAAAGAGGACCAGCCTTAGGTCCTATTTCCAATAGTATTGCAATGGCCACTAAATTCCAGTGGATATTGGAGGGCATACACATTCAGACCACAGCAAGACTCAATTCTGCAATAGCTGGTCCAGGATAGAGGGAACCCATGTCCTCTGTGACCCAAGAGGGCTAAGCTGGGGCTTCAGAGAGCTTGAGTTGCCTGGGGGTGGAGCCAACTGCTTAGGAAGTGCTGGGCTCAGCCATCTCTGGAGCGTGCAAATGAAAGTCAACACGGTTTCAGAAACAGGAAGTGATTATCTATTGCCCTGTACCCCTCTTCCCTCAATCCAGTACATGCTTGTTACCTCATGGTTTCTCTGGTTCTGGAATTTCAGAACAGTTTGTCTAGACATTTGTGGTTCAGTGCCTCCTGTTTTGCTCTGGTCATCAGATCAGAATGGGAGACTCTGTGTGTGTGTGTGTGTGTGTGTGTGTGTGTGTGTGTGTGTGTGTGTACGCATGCGAGTGTTGGTTCTCAGTGCCCATATAAAGGGCCATACCTATAATCACAACACTGAGGACAGAGAGCAAATAGATCCCCAAGGTTTGCTGCTGAGCCAGCCCAGTGTACTTGATGAGGTCCAAGTCAGTAAGAAACACTGTCTCGAGAGAAAAAAAAAAAAAAAAAAAAAAAAAAAAAAGCCAAGGTGAGTAGTACCTCAGGTACATGAGCGCAGACAGACAGACATGTATACATCATACACACACGCACGCGCGCGCACACACACACACACACACACAGCGGATGTTGCACTCAGAGATCTGCCTGGCTGGGTGACTTGCTCTCTCCTCCACGGCGCGCTCTTCCATTGGCCCAGTGACTACCAATCTCTCCCCACACTGGGCTATGCCCCCAGCTTTGACACTTCCTGGGATGTGTTTTTATGTGTTTCCTAATTGCTGTGTGTATTTCTGCCTCCCGTACTTGACCACAGGCTTGAGGGCTGGGACTGTGTGAGTCAGAGAAGGCCCCGTAAAGGCTGGAGGAATTGAATTAAATGTGCTGGCAATGGCTGTGTTCTGACCATTTTGTTCTGCTGTTTGCCAACTTGACCTTCCAGGATGATCTCTCAGCGGACGCCAGAATGAAACAAGCCTCCAGGGTCTGACTACTCTTAGAGCTTTCAGCCAGAGGGCAGGTCAGCATGCCTCCACCCCCACCTCCATACCAACAGGGGTTTGAAATCTTGCTTGCTAAACAGGCAGTTAGAGAGAGAGTATCCCCTGAGCATGGCACCAGCCAGAGGCTTTGGGAAATGGTGGCAAATTATAAACTCAAGGAACAGCATGAAGAGTGGGCTAGGGAGTGCCTGGGTTCAAGTCTTAGCCCTGCCTAGTGTGGCCTTGTAAAGATCATTTTTTTGTGTCCCAAATTTTGATCTGGAGACAGAACTCAAAGACCTACTCAGAGAACTGCTGTGGGAATCCAGCTGTGTGCCAATTGCTGTGGGCAATGCAGGAAGCAGAGGCAGAGGACAAAGCTGCTCTGACCCACAGGACTTTGGGTTTCCTTTAGCCACCCAGTGCCTCTCTGTGGGGTACCTACAGACACTTTATGGGGTGCTCTGCATTCATATTCTTCATGAGGTGTTTTTTTTTAAACAAATGGATTTTTGTTTTCATTTTGTGTACATTGATGTTTGCCTTGCGCATATGTCTGTGTGAGGGTGTTGGATCCCCTGGAACTGGAGTTTCAGACGGTTGTAACCTGCCACGTGGGTGCTAGGAATTGAATCTGGGTCCCCTAGAAGAGCAAACAGTGCTTTTAACTGCTGAGCCATCTCTCCAGCCCCAGGGAGATACATTTTTAAGCTGAGCCAGAATAAACATAAAATGTATCACCTAAGTCCCCCCCCCCTTGTCTGTGTGTCCCTGCAGGGGTCAAAAGAGAGTGTGAAATCCTTTGGAGTTGGAGTTTTATGCATCTCCAAGATGCCAATTTTGTTACATGGGTGCTAAGATCTGAACTCTGGTCCTCATAATAATGGAGCAAGTGCTTGTAACTTACAGCTAGCCCCACCCATGCCTATAGCCTTCTTATTTTAAGACAGGGTTTCACCAAGTAGCTCAGGTTGCCTTTGGACTTAGACACAGTCCAGTCCCAGCTTCTCGAGCAGCTTGCACACCAGGCCAGGACAGCCCAACCCTTTTAAAGGTGCAATAGGATGGTATGGAGCAAATTTCCAGTGCAGACCAACCATGAACACCTCCATCCCCAGGTTCCTCCTGCACCCCTACCAACCTCACAGCCATTATTAAAGCGTCTCTCCCCAACGCCCTCTCACAGCCCCTGGCAAATACAAAGTTGCCTTTTGTTCTCCAAGCTTGCTCTGCTCTGGAAATTTTATGTGTCACGTGCCTGACTCTTCTCAGGCTCTGTGCCCACTGAGGCTGAGTATCGGGACTTTGTCTCCTTTGATGGTGGCGTAATAATGATGCTCTGCCAGGTAGCCAGAGCCCACAGCTTGTAGGTGAGAGGACTGTGTGTGGCTGGGGGGCTGGGGGGAGGTGAGACCCCTGCCTCAGTAGGACTGTGCCTGAACCTGTTCTAGCCCACCTTTAGCCTTAGCTGTATCCGCCTGGTTCACATAGGCCCTTCGAGGCTGCGGTCACTGTCAAACAGAGAGAAGTAAGCTAAGGAAGACGACCTGCAAGCCAACCAGCACCATCGCCACTGCCCTCACAAGAGCAACAAATACTTCTTCACTGTGGCTGCCGAGAGGTGACAGGTCCAGCCAGGCCCTGATGGCAAAGGAAGATGATAAGCCCCCACTACCCCAAGAGCTATCTCCATGGTGACTCCTGAGCTACCCTTTGACCTCTGCCCTTCCAAAAGGCTGAGGAACATTCACCCCAGGGTGGGTTTTGGCTTTAACTCATCCTTTCTCCCAGCTGTCTCCAGGTCTCTCTGTCAGGGTTCTTCCCCATGTGACTTTCTCCTGCCTCTTAACAGTTTGTCACTGTCCCCTGTCCTGCCTGGGCTTGCTCCGTGCTCAGCACCAGAGGCAACGTGGGAAAAGCACGTGTGTGTCCCTTTCCTTCCCATAGCGTAAGAGAAAGACTCTAAGGAATGTAAGCGGCTCTGGAGAATAACCAGGGTTCCTGGGGATGTTTTGAAGGAAATCATTAGGAGTGTGGAGAGAGGACAATGGCGGAGTGGAGCATCCTCTGTAACGGTCAGCCCGGGAGGAGGTGGTGCTTGAACAGAAACTTGAAGCACTCTAAGCAGCCAACTATGAGAAGAGCTTGGAGAGAAATGGCCAGAACTCCGTGGATAAAGGTCCTGTGGCTGCAGTGAACAGGCACTAGGAGAGTAACTTGTGGGATCCCAGCGGCTGAGTCAGCAGAGGAGGCTGGAGTTATGTCAGAGGGTGAGAAAAGACCTGAGATCCAGTTAGAGGAACAGAGGAAAGAAATTCTACCTTGATTTTTTCCAAGGATGGCTGATGTCGCCCCTCTGTGCCTGTGTCTGGCATATTTAGGTGCTTACAGATCTTACTGCTGTTCCCCATGTCTTTTAGTCACCAATGAAGAGCTGGGGGCTGGGCGTGAGTCTCCCTGACCTCTAACATCTCACCTGAGGCCAGGCAAAGATAAATGGGATTTGGTCACCCCAGGGCCCTCCTGCTATCAAACTTCTCACCCCAGGAACCCAGTATCCACATCCTGGGCAGCTGCACAGAGCTCACTCCCAGGAAGGCCCAGGGGTCCCTCTGTGACTGTCTCAGAGTGGCCAGGGCCTGCTGTGGAGACAGTGTGAGACACACATCCCAGCAGCCTGCAATCCTGTCCACCAAACAACTGGTTGATTGAATGTCACGCTTTTCAAACAGTTGCTATGGACACGGACTCGGCAGGAAACAAGTGGGGCCTGGCACTCATCTGGATCACACGGAGCTGTCAGAGGGGAGTTGGAGCCTGGACCCCAGTTTGGTAGAGCACATGCAAATGCAGGCACAGAGCCACACCTGTTCGCCCAGCTTGGGACTTCAGCCACCAGAGCTGGGCTTCCTCTTCTAATATAAGTGTCTGTGTGACCAGAAAACCTGTATGCTGGGGGTCAGGAGCAGCCTTGTAGCCTGGCTCTTGCCTGGGTCCCTTAGGGAGCTGTATCGTGTCACCTTGGCAGGACCCATTTCCCCCAGACTGACTCAGGGCTCAGCAGCCAAAGAGGGTAAAGCAGATTCCGCCTTGCCCTTCCCAACCCGGTGTGAGAGGACAGACAGCCACTGCCACAATATCCTGTTGGTGACACCCAGGAGAATGTGACAGGAAGTGGAGCCACACTGGTATGTTTGACTAAGAAGTAATGTCAGGGACTGAAGAGCACCACTTGTACAGCATTCAGGAGACAGCGGGAGCTCTCCACCCAGCCTGGCTTCCTGATTTCCCTCATGGTCCCCCAAGACTTCCTGGCGCTCCTTCACCTCACGCCCTCTCATTTGCTGTCTCCAGGCTCTAGGCTAGAAGCACAGAAAGGACAGTGACACTTGGCGTTCCAGTACGGAACTGTGTATCTGGTGGTACAGCAGGGCTCCAGGTAGTGTGTGGAGACGGCCTGTGGACGTCGGCTGATGGCCGGGGCCTAAAAAAAGCCAAAATCCTGTCAGGAAAAGGCAAAGCATTTCAGACAGCACCAGGAAGGGCGATGGGGAGGAAATGAAGTTACCAGAATGAAGACCCCTTGGTGAAGGCAGAAATGAGGCCACACGTCCGAGAAAGCCGGTGCTCCAAGGGAGCCTTGGAAGGGCCTGAAGCATGTCTGGGTGGCTCATGCCTCTGATTCTAATGCTGGAGAGGCTGAGGTGAAACTGCTGAGTCAGCCCAGACTGGATAGGAAACCTAAAAAACGTGGAGAGGTGGCTCAGCAGTTAAGAGCAGTGGCTGCTCTTCCAGAGGACCCAGGTTCAATTCCCAGCACCCATTTAGAAGCTCACAACTGTCTGTAAGTCCAGTCCCAGGGACTCCTGTGTCCTCATCTGGCCTCCACATGTACCAGGCATGCAGATGACACACAGACACGTAAAATAAAAATAAATTGACAAGTAAAAATTAACTGGTTTTTTTGTTTTGTTTTCTTTTTGTTGCTGTTTTAAGGACAGAATTTGCGCATGTGCGAAACTGACCCAGGCTGTGGAGGGGGAGAGGCGGGACTCTGACGACAAGGTGAAGGCACAACCGTTCAGGAAATGTTTGCTGTTGAGTCCACTGGAAGGAGTGGGGAACAGCATGTCCTGGCTTCTGACTTGAGCTAGTGGGAAGGAAGATGGGGGTGGTGGGGTCTGTCGGACACGAAGCGTGAGATACTGAGGAAGCAGTTAGGTGAGTGTGGAGTGTGAGGGGCACACTGGGGAGAGAACCAAAGTGTAGAAATGTCAGGTGTAGGTGGTGGTGTGCTCCAGAACATCAGCAGTGAGTGTGTGGAGAGGTGAAGCTCATTGTTCATTCAGTCCCTGGACTCGGGGGTTGACAACAGAAAGGAAGGAGGGTGTCCAGAGACACTTCCAGTAGCATCAAGACTCTGGGGTCCCTGAAGAACCCATCTTCCCTTTCACACTTCACCCCTCAGAGAGCTAACTGGGGACTGTGTGCTCCGTGGTCTATTGTGAGTGTGCTGAGTGTGCTGAGTGTTGGGCTCTTCAGCCCTGCTCACTCCTGGCCTTCCGTCATTCAGTTCACAGCCCCACTGCGTACTCGACTTCTCTCTCTCTCTCTGCCTTGCCTTCGAGGCTCAGCACTGAGTAGGACTATCCTTATTAAGCCTCTCCCTGTCTTAATGCAACCTTAGAGGCAGCTTCTCTAAGAGCTGCAGACACATTTTTTTTCTATACAAGAGACTGGGGGAAGGGAGGTCTTGGGGAGCAGAGTAGAGAATCACTAGAGATGGTTAGAGGCTCTGTCAGTGTGGGTGTGGTTTGTCTGTCAAAGAGCCTGAACTGAGCTGGGAAGAGAGATCTACAAAACGATCCGAGCTAGAGTAAGGGTGTAGTCAGGTAAGCTTGAGGACTTCTTGAGGAGTCAGGCTGATTTCTGTCCCTGGCCTCTTCCCTGCTTAGTTCTTCTCATGAGGGCCAAGACATGTATGGCAGGGCAGGGAAGGCCCCTCCTGTGGCTGGCAGCTGGCAGCGGGTGGTGGCTGAAGCCACAGAAGCACCACAGAGCTCAGAAGGCTCCCCGAGGTAGCAATCTCCCTCCTCTGCGTTTCCATGAAGGCAATGAGGCTTATATTAATGAGAAGCAATTATGGGCACCCGGATGGACCTAAGTCTAGCTCATTGAGAAAGACAGCACGCAGCAGCCAGCTGCCTCCCCTGCAGGCCATGGATGCCTATTTTAAAACTCCCTTTAGTGAGGCTCTGCCACCCCTGGGTGCGGGGCTCCTGAGAGACACACTGTGAGCAAACAGACCATCCTTGCTCAAACCCTCGCTTGTCTTAGAGGCAGGAAATCAGTTTGAGGTCACAGAAAGTAAAAGCAGATGCAGGATTTGAATTCATTTCCAGCTGTATGCCAACACTCTGTTGTACTGGGCATATCCTAGACCACAAGGTGTGGCCTGTCCCCAAGGGCACAGTGAAGGGGAGATGGGGGTGGCGGTGAGACTGATGTCTGATATGGAAACAGCTAATTCTCATCAACATCTCACAATGTAAGCTTCACTTTGATTCTGCTGAAGAGGAAACTCGCTCAGGGAGCCGATTTAGTCAATGCCAGTGTCCCATGGTGAGGTGGCACTCCTCAGAGACATGTTAACACTGGGCTTATTTCAGGGTTCACAGAAAACTGACTTGGATGTGCATGCTGGGGTTTTCTGGGGGAGTGTCTAGGACTGCTCTGGAAGAGACCAGCACACAGAACCAGGTTGAAGGAGGGATTGGACCTCAGGACAGTCCCAGCGGAGGCTCTGCCGATCCCACAGGGAGCTGTGAACAATATGTAGGGATGTCTGGAACAGAGACAAGGGCATCGTCGTAATGGTAACCAGTTGTTCGATGCAGGTTGTCCCTGGGGACAGAGTGAAAGCCTGCAAGGATTTCTACTTGACTTAGAGCAGTTTGTAGCAGGGATTTGGCTGTGAACTGTCAGCACCTGGTGATCTTGGCAGCTGGAGCCTGAGATGTAGAAAGGACCTGGGGCCACCACAACACACTATGACCACAGTGAAAAGCCGGGCGTGGTGGCGCATGCTTACAATCTCAAGAGCCTGGGATATGAGGGCTTCTCGTTTGGGTGGGGAGAACCTGCCCTGTCCTCTGTGAGATCATGACACTAATGGGACCTGTGCTAATAAGCCATGGCCTCATAAAAAGGAGGAAAACTCTTATTTAAAAAAAAAAAAGAACCCAGTTGGGGGGGTGTTAACTGTAGAGACAGTGGTGAAGGGTACTGGCTACAGCCGGGTGGTGGTGGTGCACGCCTTTAATCACAGCACTTGGGAGGTGGAAGCAGGTGGATTTCTGTGAGTTCAAAGCTAGGGCTACATAGAGAAACCCTGTCCCTTCCCCAACCACCCCCCAAAAAGCATTGGCTGTTCTAATAGAGGACCTAGGTTCAATCCCTAGCACCTACATGACTGTGTGCACAACTATTTGTAGCTGTTCCTGTGGATCTAATGCTTTATTCTGTTCTTCTGGCCTCCCTGGGCATAATTCATGCACATGGCACACAGACGTGCATGCAGACAAAACACTCACATATGTAAAATAAAAAATGAATAGGTCTCAAAATACCAAGCCAACTGCACAGGGACAGAATGGGAGATGGTACTTGCAAGCCACATCTGATAAGGGTTTAAGGTGCAGAACGCACCAAGAATAACAAACAGCTCGATGATGAAGTGGCCAGAGGATTTCAGTAGACATTTCTCCAAAGAAGAATGTAGGAATGGCCAAGAGCCACGGTGACAGGATGCTGAACATGATTATGTATGAGGGAAATACAGGTCAAAGCCTCGCTGAGAAGCCGAACGTGGTGGTGGATGCTTGCGGGCCCGGCACTAACGAGCCCGGGAGAGAAGCATAGTGAACCCGAGGCCAAGCTGGGCTACAGTCTGGTATTCTGACGTCTAGAGGTTGCCGTCCCTGGTTCACAACTCAGCATAGGGGTGACCTCTGTTTCAACTGACTCCATTAGCTCTTTCGTCCTGCAAGAACCTTGAGATCAGCTCCTTTGTCATAATCCTCTCCCTAACTTTACCATGTCAGCAGAGGACTGGGGTGTGTTCAGGATCCCACCATACTTGGCTTCAGGGATAGCCTGGGTGCCCGTGGACTCCAAGTACAGGCCAGATCAAGCCTTGAGGCTCCTCTGTGCAGGACATGGGGCCTAGAAACCTGGTTGACCTCCATGATACGGCCAGGAAGAGGCTCAGAAATAGAGAGGAATGTGGCTAAGTTAAGGACTGGTGTTTTCAGGCTATTCCTGGAAACCCGCTAGTTTGGCTGTCCCATTTTACAGATGGGCAACGGGAGTCACAGTGACCCCATCCATTGGCCACTCTCTTGTGTGGTTTGTCTTGTCTCCCTTGTTCTAAGGCCGGGCATCCCTTGACCGTGAGTACACTGTCCCATGAGACCATGGTATCCCAGAGGGCAAAGATGGCCTGTGGGCTTGTTGGCCTCTTTGATGTCAGTAGTCCCAGCACCCAGCCCAGGGATCATAGTCATTAAACATCTAGGAAGGGACAAAGAGTTTACAGAGGCATGAAGGTCTCTCTGCTGAAGTAGACCTAGACAGCACTGTCTGTGGCCACAGGTAAGGTAGTTCCTGACCAGCCCTGCTCTTTGGAAGTCTCTCTGACCCTGGAAGAAATGCTGAGCAGACCAGTAGACATACCTACCAAAACACTGAGGATACCAGGGACCCTGGATGTGGAGACTCCGAGATTCCCTGTCTCCATGGTTCACACATGCTTCGGAGGCCTAGAAGCCCTCCCTAGGCCTCAGTGTCAGCTGTTGGGCAGGGTGCACAAAGCTTTGGATGGGTGTGCATGTGTATGACAACTCACAGTGAGACAGTCAGGACAGAAGAACATGAAAGTAGGCAGCGCCCTGCCTGCTGTCCTCTGTAGAAGTGGGAGGAGTCCAAGACCTCAGGGTTTCCATGAACACCTGTCCATTCAGCCACAATAGGACAGTGTCCTTTGCTTCTAACGCTTGGCTGGCTACCGCTGTGGCTTTGATTGTGTGCTCAGAGACAGTGGAGAGGGAACCATGGCTCTGCTGTCCCCTTCAGCAGGGGACCCCTGTCCAGTGCTGGCGTATTCGAAGTAGCAGTCACATGTGATCGAGGACACAGACCTCAACATCTGCTCTGGTCCTTGACCCCATGATGGCAAGGGCAGACTCTGCCTTAAGCCATTCCCAACATGCCTCCTCCTGCTCCCCGCCTTATCCAGTCCAGTCCTGTTAACTAGCTGACCACTCACTGTCTTTTCTCCCCAGGACAGCTGCTGCCTGGGACAGGTGACCCCAGTGCCCCATTAGGGCAAAGGCCCCTGCCCCACGGGCCAGGATCATGAAAGGCCTCGGTGACAGCCGCCCCCGCCATCTCTCCGACAGCCTGGACCCACCTCATGAGCCCCTCTTTGCCGGGCCTGACCGAAACCCCTACCTGCTGTCGCCCACAGAGGCCTTTGCCCGGGAAGCCCGCTTCCCTGGGCAAAACACACTGCCGGGGGATGGGCTCTTCCCACTCAACAACCAGCTGCCCCCACCAAGCAGCACCTTTCCCCGAATCCACTACAACTCCCACTTCGAGGTGCCCGAGGAAAGCCCATTCCCTAGTCATGCCCAAGCCACTAAGATCAACCGGCTGCCTGCCAACCTCCTGGACCAGTTTGAGAAACAACTGCCTATCCACCGTGATGGCTTCAGCACCCTCCAGTTCCCTCGGGGTGAGGCCAAGGCCCGGGGTGAAAGTCCTGGCCGCATCCGCCACCTGGTCCACTCTGTCCAGCGCCTCTTCTTCACTAAGGCACCCTCAATGGAGGGCACCATGGGCAAGGTGGGTGGCAATGGCAGCAAGAAAGGGGGCCTGGAGGACGGGAAAGGCCGGAGGGCCAAAAGCAAGGAACGGGCCAAGGCTGGGGAGCCCAAACGGCGAAGCCGCTCCAACATCTCAGGCTGGTGGAGTTCAGATGACAACTTGGACGGTGAGGGTGGTGCCTTCCGCAGTGGCCCTGCCTCGGGGCTGATGACTCTAGGCCGCCAGCCAGAACGTACCCAGCCCCGTTACTTTATGCACGCCTACAACACCATCAGTGGACACATGCTCAAAAGCACCAAGAACACTACCACCGAGCTGACTGCCCCGCCACCCCCGCCTGCTCCCCCTGCTACCTGTCCCAGCCTCGGAGTGGGCACTGACACCAACTATGTCAAACGTGGTTCCTGGTCCACTCTGACCCTCAGCCATGCCCATGAGGTCTGCCAGAAGACCTCAGCCACTTTGGATAAGAGCCTGCTGAAGTCCAAATCCTGCCACCAGGGTTTGGCCTACCATTACCTGCAGGTAAGGGTGGAGGGTGGGGCAGAAATGGGGGGGGGTGGGGCAGGAATGGGGGGTGGGGCAGTGTGGCTATGGTTTGGAGTCTCAGCTGGAGCACAGATTCACTGGTGAGTTGGCTTTGTGCTGAGCATGGCTTTGCTCAACTGTGGAATCAGAGGTGAGGGACCTGTTAATAAGAGGATCCCTGTACACAGGTGTATCAATCAGACCCTTGGGAACCCAGCCCCGGAGAGACTGGACTATGTCCCTGCCCTTTAGATGACTGATCTAAAAGCTGTGCCGTCCCTCCCCCGTCACAGGACCAACATTCTAATGGTCATCTTCCTGCCGTTCCCATGAGACGGGATTCTCCTCAAGGGCACAGACCACATCTGATGCAGCCATATGTCCCCCAGTGCCCAGGACAGGGTCTGGCAGGGAGGAAGTGTATGTAGATGGACAAGTAGGTAATGAAGCCACCACGGCTAGAAATAAGTATGAATATATGAAGCCCCACAGCCCTGAGGGCCAGGAACAGGCGGCGGGGGGGGGGGGGTGTCGATGAGACAGGAAAGGGTTTCTTTGTGTTATAATTTGTAGTTCATCATCCAGAAAACTGTGGGTAGGAACTCAAGGCAGGAGCTTGGAGGCAGGAACTGAGTCCGAGTCCGTGTAAGAATGCTGCTTAATGGTTGCTCTCTTTGGATTTGGGGGCCACCAGCCCCAAGGCCCGACTCACAGGGTAGAGGGAGGTTTGTCCTGAGGAATTCACACAGTAAAGCTTTGCTGAGAGCAGCTGAAGGCTTGGCTTCAGCATTGCTGCTGCACTGTGAGGTGGGGCACGGTTCTGCACGGTGGGGTGGGTAGACGGGGCCCAATGGCAGGAGGCGACAGGAACGGATCACACATGGAAGAGGCTGCTCTTGTAAATAGTGAGCCACAGGGTGTGCAAGCACAGGTCTGGCTGACACGCAGAAGTCACACCAAATGTATTATGAAAAGATGAACTCCAAGACATGACAAGGCTCACCTCCTTGTCACTCTATATGAAACTCCGGAGATAGTGACACTGTGGGGGAAGGGTATGTTTTTGCAGTAGCAGAAAGTCAAAATTGAGGCAGCCTTTTAAATATATTGAGGGGTTTTGTGGCTGTGTGGCTGCTACCTTAGTTTAGACAGTTAGGGGAAGTGTGTGACCGGCACTCTCTCCACTCTGTGTGGTTGGGTCTGATATAGGAAATGCTTCCAAGACCCCAGGAGAGGACTCTGGGCCCTGGGGCTTGTGCTGGAAGACAGAGGGAGCAGGTGGGTTGGCCACAAGTTCTGAGCAGGGATGGTCAAGGTCCCCTTCCCAGGCTAGTGATTTGGGAGGGAGTATTCACAGGTCCTGGTGACTAACTGGCTAGGTGGTTGGCTGGGGTTTGAGGGCAGGCTGAGTTTGGGAAGTGGGTCCTCAGCAGGAGGTAGCCACTGGTATCATGGTAGAAGAAGGCTGTGTTACCATCTGACCATGCTGATCAGGAAGTGTGTGTTTGAATCCCTGATGAAGAGCTTGCTGTGTCCAGAAACCTGTGGACCTGGTATTCCCTGGGAGGAGAGCAGCCTCCCTGTGTGTGTGGTGGCAACCTGATGACATATTGTGTGTGCCCAGGTGCAGTGGCTGCACACAGGTGTGTGACATGCATCATCTCCATGTGCATGTTGGAGGGGTGATGCTGGTGTGTGACCTGGAGAAGGTGTGAAGTATGCCTGGAGTGTCTGTTGAGGAACTCGAGAGCAGGCCAGGTGTGTGCCTGCTCCTAGTATGCTGAGACCTATGTAGGACACAGCTCCTGCTTCTGAAGCATGTAAATGCCAGGATGTGCCCAAAGTGACCATGTATCCAAGAGTGAGTCAAGGGACTGCAGTGTAGACGGCACACACTTCCACTCCAGAGCAGCTGACAGTGACCGACGTGGAAGAGCCACTTGGAACAGGATGACCAGCTGTGCAGCACTTCCCTTTATCACAGATGGGTTTGACACAAAGAATGCTGATGCTGGGACTTCACACCCACATTGATACACTTGGGGGGTCTCTGATCCCCATCCAGGGACCTCTAGTGGCTATTGTAGAACCAGGCTCAGATTCCAGATGTTGGGGGTCTCTCTGTGGGAGACTTCCTTCCCTTGGAACTGGTCTTCTCACCTTAGGCTCCTGTCTCCTGGGGTGTGAGGAGAGGAGACACAGGAATGCCCAGTAAGTGGAGCTGCAGTGCGGCCATTGTGATCACAGGAGTGGGAAGGTTTGCTGGAACAATCCCGGCTTGAAATGGAACCGACTTGGGTAAGGCTAGGCACTCAAGCTGTGGCAGAGGGACTTCTAGAACCCAGATATTCTTCCCGGCCCAAGGCTTGCTGTTGCTGGGTGATCAAGGACAGGAAATCCAGCAGGGAAGGCTCAAGTTGTCAAAGTGGAAGTGGGTCTGTGAGACCCTATTCTCTGACCCACTGGAAACCTGGCTGGCCGCTAGGTCCCATCTGAGTCCTGTCTCTGGCTATTCCAGGTGCCCGGTGGAGGGGGAGAATGGAGTACCACGCTGCTGTCCCCTCGAGATATGGATAGCACCGCTGAGGGGCCCATCCCATGCCGGCGCATGCGCAGTGGCAGCTATATCAAGGCCATGGGCGATGAAGACAGTGATGAGTCTGGAGGTGGTAGCCCCAAGCCTTCGCCCAAGACTGCAGCACGGCGTCAGAGCTACCTGAGGGCTACGCAGCAGTCCCTAGGAGAGCAGAGCAACCCCCGCAGGTGAGCTGTTTCCCATCCTCTGGTCTAGAACGACAGCCCTGCTGAAGCCCCACCCCTTCCTGTATGCAATGCCCCTTGGGAGTACTGTCCAAAGTCGAACCCTGTAAGAGCCACCGCTTTTAACTTATTCAGAGGCCTGTCCTGACAATATCTCCCCCGAGGAAGGTCTCAAAACTTGCAACCCTATCTTTAGGCCAGCTGTGTCCCTGGGTGAGCCTCACACTATGCACACCCTGTGTCCCTCGGGAGCCTGGCCTTCCTCCCTTTCGGCCACCCTAGCAGAACCCTGGCCTGCAGAGGGATCCTGTTTCTCAGCTCCCGCTCAGATCCAGGTGAATACCCCCCCCCCCCAGAAAAGTTTTCTCGTGCTGAAGTTAGCTCTGCCTACGAACAGCTTGCCACCCAAACAGCCCCACTTAGAGTTAAGCCCTGCTCATGGTGATGAGTTGGGTGATCAGTTTAGCTAAATTCTGCCACAGGAGTCATGTGCACAGGTGAGTTCACTCATGTGAAGGAGTTGCACGAGGGTCCTTTACCCTTCATGACTAGAACCAGCCTTGCTGAGAGGGATCAGTTATAGGAATGGTTGCTGTCCGTTGACCCTGGTCTTGCTGGCTGGCTACTGTGCTAGCCCTGGTACACTTACATCTGCATCCTTAAACCTTATCCCAGGGTCATCTCCATTCCATAAATAAGAACCATGACATGGGAGCAAGAGGTGGTGACTCGCCAGGTACTCCCTGCAGAAAGCTGGAGGCTAGTCCAAGCCCCATGTCAGGAGCCCAAACTGACCTAAAGGTTGGGGGAAGGAGTAGGTAATTTGATAAAGACTGAGAAACTAGGCCTTTGGGGAAAACAGCGAGTCCCTATCTGGACATCACAGTGGTCCTGAGGACCTCTGGGCATTTTTCGGTAAATATCAAGGCCTGTCTAGTTTCTGGAATTGCCTCAGATTTTCAGTTTTTGTAGCCTTGGAGTAGGTTGTGTGGCCTCCAGTTTAAGACAGGCAAATGCAAGCATAGACTGCCGCCTTGAGGCCACAGTGGGCATGACAGGCAAGTGTTGTCTACCACAGATTTCCTTGGGTCTCCCAAAGGTGGGGAGTTCTCTGTTTGCTTGGAGCCTGCTACCTTGCTCAGGCTAGCAGTACCTCCATTTCCCCTCTGCTGCTGAATGGTCCCTCCCAGTCCTCTCCCTCCTGATATCAGTTCCCCGGCTAAACAGTAGAGGGACTGAGCCCTGTCTACCCCTTTCCCTGCCAGGAGTTTGGACCGCTTGGACTCAGTGGACATGCTGCTGCCTTCCAAGTGCCCCAGCTGGGAAGAGGACTACAACCCCATCAGTGACAGCCTCAATGACTCCAGCTGTATCAGCCAGGTGAGGGTGACTAGCAGGGGCAAGGGAGACCAGTACATCGCTGTCTGTCCAGCTGCTGCCTCCTCAGAGGGGCCTTTCCTGGTCACCTTGCATGCAGAAGTCCCAGGTGCTGTTCCCAGGCCCCAGTCCCTGGAATCACATAGTTTACCAATGTCGGTGTCATTCTGCCTCCTGAGGCCGGGGTTTCCACATACATGCTTGTTCCCTGTACGCTCCTGTCACCTAGCCCAGCACCCAGGCAAGCAGAGGCTTATTAGGTGTTTTCTTGGTAGATATGTCATGCCTAGTCTCACCCATCTCACCAGCTCTCTCCCATCCTCCATCCCCTCCTCTTCCTCCCTCCCCCTGCCTATCTCCTCCTGTTCACTACAACTCCTCTAGGTCTTCTGTATGTCTCTGTCTCCATAGCTCTGTCCCTCACATACTCTTTCTCTATCCCCGCCTGCCCCAGGTACCCAGAATACCTTTGCCCTTAGTTATACAGAAAGACATCTGGAATCTGCCACGCTGGGGGATTCCCCACAGAATTCACCCACTGTTCCTTTTCTAGCCCAAGTTCCTTTTCCAACCCAAGGTTCTCTGACTGTTCCTTTCCCCAAAAACTTTACCCCTAAAAGGTTGAGCCGCACAGGTGGCTCTAAAGTTACATACTGTCCAGGAGAAGGTGGTCCTGGGTAGTTTCTAGAGAGCATGTGCTCAATAATCCCAGCCCCGGAAAGTGAGCTGCCTATCCCTGAGGAAGCCAAGCAAAACTTCTTAAAGACAGACTCTATACGGGGTAGGGAAGAGTCCCGATAGCCCAGACCAGGCCTGGCCCTCCTGTAAACTGCACCGTCTTTCTCCTGCAGGTTTTTGGACAGGCTTCACTGATTCCCCAGTTGTTTGGCCATGATCAACAGGTCAGTATGTTTGCCAAGCATGTACCCCAAATCAGAGCACAGGGCTGGGTCCTAAGCCTTCAGCTGAGGGGTCTAGGTACCCAGTGTGGGTCAGGTCCAAGGAGAGCTGTGTTATGACGGCAGCCTCACCCCGTGGGGATGGAAGTGAGGTGCACAGGAAATGAGGTGCACAGCATCGTGTCCTGACCTGAGCCGTCACTTCACTGTGTCTTAGTTTGTTCTTTTAATTGTTTTATAAAATACTATTGTAGCTCACAAAATTTGTTACATAATAATATATGACGAATACACTTTCCTTGTTCTAAGAAGGGCTGAGGCTTCCACATTTTGGCCTTCCTGTTTCTTGAGCTTCGTAAGGTCTGTGAGTTGTTTCTTGGGTATTCAGAGCTTTCTGGGGCTAGTATCCAATTATCAGTGAATGAGTGTATACCTTGTGTGCTCTTTTGTGACTGGGTTACCTCACTCAGGATGATAGTCTCTAGTTCCATCCATTTGCCTAGGTAGTTTGTTCTTAAAACAGGGAAAGCATGAGACAGGTTCTGTGGATGGACAAGAGGTCACTGCGGGGCAACAGAAGACCTGTCATGTCTCCTGCCTCCCCTGAAGCCTGAGGGGTCAGGACAGGAGACTCACTGGTCAGTCGCTCCCAAGCTGGCTTGCTATCAGCTAAATGGTGATGCACTTTTCCCTTGAGGAAGCCTCCCTCCCCCTCCCCGAGTGAGACCAGGAAGAATTCTGTTGGGACAGGTTAGGGCTTGGAGGCATTCTCTGACAGGTTCAGGTCCTCTGGTTTTCCCCTTTCCAGAGCCCAAGTAACCCTTTATGGATGTGGGGGTGTTGGCATAAATATGGGAACTTCTAACTTTATGAAAGTTGGTAGATGTGATGTCAGTGTGTTTGTGTCTGTCCATGTGTCTGTCTGAATTATAATTCCCCTGGACACCCATCCCTGGAGTGGTCCCTCGACTCCCAGCTCCAAGGCCAGGAAAGGGGGCAGGGAATGTTAAACATATCCTGTCTTAGTTAGGGTTTTACTGTTGTGACCAGACATCATGACCAAGGCATCTCTTATAGGGACAGCATTTGGTTGGGGCTGACTCACAGGTTCAGAGGTTCAGTCCATTATCATCAAGGCAGGAGCATGGCAGTGTGCAGGCAGGCATGGTGCAGGAAGAGCTGAGAGTTCTACATCTTCAACTGAAGGCCTCTAGAAGACTGGCTCCCACGTGATTGGAGGAGGGTCTTAAAGCCCACACCCACAGTGATACACTTCCTCCAACAAGGCCACACCTCCCAACAGTGCCACCCCCTGGACCAAGCATATTCAAACCACTATATCCCCTCCATCCCCCACCCCCATCTAGCTTACGAATGAATGAGACTCAGCCCATGGTTATTTTATTTGGCTTTGACAATTACTGGGGATGGGGGATTATAATACATAGCAACAGGCCAAACCTCAAGAGAAGTGTACTCAGAATTCAGCCTTTCATCTTGGCCAGGGGTGGGCATGTCTTTCAAGGCACATACCACATAGTGGCAAAGCCAGTGCTGTCTGTCTCCCAGTTCCAGTCACAGTATGTGCTGTGCCTCTCCCCATGTTACAGGATGGGGTGTTACTCTGTAAGGAGTATCCTGTAGGCCAGGCAATTCTCCATCCTGTGGCTCCCGCGGGTGTATGTTAAACATGTGACATTAACATGCACAGAGCCTTACATAGGAAGCCCTCAGGGATACTCAGGCAGACGACTTGACACCTATTGGTTGGGTCGCATCTGCACAAACATTTACAAACGCTTCACTGCACGCAGCTCCCTGTGTTACCAGGTGTGTGTGAGCAGTGAGTCCTTCCTGGACTCTTTTTTTGACCAAGCGATGAGTTTGCTCGTGTAATCCTGGTTTTGTCGTTATGAGACAGGGTCTCATATCCCAGACTGGCCTTAACCTTCCTCTGCAGCCCACCTAGCCTTAGATCCTGATCCTCCTGCCTCTGTCTCCCAAGCACCGAGATGGGCAAGTGCACCTAGCCCTCATTTAGTTTTGACATCACATTGAAATTAAGACTGTTATCAGCCCCATTGTATAGATGGAAAACTGAGGCACAGAGTAGATGATTGGCCCACATTTGTATTGTAAGGAAGACGATGGGCCTACAGTGGAAACCTGGGCAGTCTGCTTTCAGAGTTCTGCTCTTATGGTGCAGATCCAAAGCCAGACCTTGTTGCCCTGGGCAGCCACAGAGGTTCTCAAAAATACCTCAGTATTCAGCTTTAAAAGACAACACAACGCTTTAATGTCCTCTGTAGATGTATTTTGGGTATGTTGTATGGCCTGGTTTTAACTTAACAGATTCTCCAGTGGAACTTCCTGCAGTGATAGCTAATGGTCTATAGTCTATGTCTGTCCCTGTGGCTTTTGACCCAGTGAAATACGACTAGTAGGTCTACCAAACTTTATTCACTTCTAATTGATTTAAACCCAAGTGTCATGATCACGTGTGTCTCATAGCTACCATGATGGCACAGGTTCAAACCTTTCCAAACACCTTCCCAATTATGTGCGGGACCATCTAAGCATTTGGCCTAAAGGATACACAGGCTGTTACCCAGGCTGTTTTCTGTTCTATGCCGACAAGGAAAGGCATCCTTAAGTCAGCCCAGGGCTGCTGAGGTCATACTGCTGGGTTAGAGCGGCCCAGCTCCGTCATCGCTCCATATGACGATCAGTCCGCTCTGGGCCCCCAGTCGTCTGCCTGTCGTCTGCCTGTGGCCATCTGACTCTTTAGCTTCTGCTGCATGGTCCCCAGCTGCCACCATAGCCTGAAATGGAAATCAGTAAGTCCTACCAGAATCTCCAGGGTATATGTGTGGCAAGGCCCCTGTGTCGCACCTCTAGCTTACTGTCTGCAGGATTCTGGGTGGCAACCTTTGGAGAGATGCTGAGGAACTGTGTCAATTGAGACGGCAAATATACCCACAACCGCTCTCCCTATTGTCCTGATAGACATCATTTTCCCCAGTGCCACTGTCCACTGAGCTGGCGTATCTGCTCATCTCTAGCCTGTCTCCTCTCCAGACCCTCTCCCCGCGCCACAGCATCCGCTGGATTACTATTCCTTCCATATTTGGATTGCTGCTTCTGCTCCTTCCTCACTAGGTACCCTTGACAAGTTTCTTCCTCTTACTGTCCCTCGAGGGACTTGTTGTTGTTTTGGCTTCTAGAACTTATTAAATGGTAAATACCCATCACACCTAATGAACCCTCCTTCCGGCACCCAGGGCAGGCATTACCAATGGATCAGATCGTTTCATGCTGAATTCAGTAGATTAGTATGAACAACAAGGTTTAATATTGTTGACATTCTGTAATAATCCAGCATTTCTCTTGTCGTAGATGGGAAAACGGAGGCCCACAGAGGTGAGAGGGCTGTTTAATCCTTAAGAGCCCATTTGTACACTGAGTGAGGTGAGAGGAGAGACAGACTAAGGGTCCGCCAAGAAAAGCCTCTATCCCTGAAGCTGAGTTAAACCAGCAAAGACTGGCAAAGCTGGACTCTGACGCCTGCCTCTGTCTGGACAGGTCCGGGAGGCAGACCTGAGCGACCAGTATGAGGCAGCCTGTGAGTCGGCCTGCAGTGAGGCCGAGTCCACGGCCGCAGAGGCGCTTGACTTGCCACTGCCCAGCTACTTCCGCTCACGCAGCCACAGCTACCTGCGAGCCATCCAGGCAGGCTGCTCGCAGGAGGAGGACAGTGTCTCCCTGCAATCCCTCTCCCCACCGCCCAGCACCGGCAGCCTCAGCAACAGTCGCACACTTCCAAGTGAGTACCACATGCAGGAGGTTGGTGTTTGGTTCTGTTTTGCACTGTTCACCAGGGGAACACAGGAAATGTCCAGGTGGGCAGCCCAGGGAGATGCTGGGAAGGAACCCATAGGTCACCACAGAAGGGACGGTGGAGAACTAGCAGCTAAATGGTGAGGCTAACCGGCTTGCAGGAACAGACCATCCTGCAGTCAGGGACGGGAGGGTGGGAGCCCAGAGACCCCTAGCTGCTTCTTGCTTAGAGCAGCCTCCTGCTGATAGGTGGGGCTTAGCTTAGCTGTGTAGACAAACCTATAGGGAAGGCAGGAACCTTCAGGGAAGGCAAAAAGAGTGTAACAAGGGGTTAAATCTGCTCCCCATTTTCCCATTGGGGTGTCTCTCTTGCTCATAGTCAGGGATGGCCCTGCAGTCTTCACATTGTTCTGAATTCTCTAAAAATGCCCTTTGTATGAGCAGAGGAGGGAGCCACACTGTGTGCGCAAGCTAGGCACAACCAGAAAGTCAGACCGGGGGCCACAGTACGAAGTGTGGGCTGGTTGAGACCGCCCTGGGTCTACTCTTCTAGTCTTTATTTTCTCCATGACTGAGACAGACCCTAGAGTCCTGGGGTTGCTAGGCGACATAGGAAGCTTGCCTGTAACATTCTCGCTGTGTACAGACCCGAAATTAACACCATCTGCTGGGGCATGACAGGTACTACACTCATAACTGCTCCGTAGCCTCAACTCTGAGCCTCCATGCCAGGCCAGGGCAATGGGGTTGGCTTGTGTAAGAAGAGATGGCTGCTGGTATTTGATGTCACTAAGTGAACCTGAGTCCCACAGATGTTGTACACAGGTGACCAACAGTGATTAAATGAACCGGTCCCTTCAGGGAACAGCAGAAATGGTGGTCCCACTCACCACCCAACAGCCTTGCTTTTAGATGCGAGGAGTCCAGTTCAGTCTAATCTCTTAGACAAGTCGGCAAATCTCATGTCTCTGCACCTGGGGTCTGCTATAGCTGGAAAAGCCTAGTGAGGAGCTAGGTGTTGTGGTCGGTTATTTTTCTGGGTCTTGTTCACCATTTCTGGTTTTACTGGTTTTGGGACTCTGAACAGCTGAAGCCACGGTCTGGTTTCTTATCCTGTCGGGCAGGGGCTTCCTGGTACCTTCTGTCCCAGCATGAGCACTGCTGCCTCCCACTAGCTTCAGCTTCTCCAACTGGTCCTCACCCAGCCTTTTTGCTGGGCAGTTTGTCCTAGGACAGAGCTGTCTGAAAACAACTGCAGCCCCACCCCTACCCTGGGACCATCTTAACCAGTTTGAAAAGCAGCATAGTTACATCTTGGAGGGGGCACTGCTTGGCTAGTGCCTTCCGACTCAGTCTGCCGTCAGAAGTCTCCAGGCTGGGGTGGAGGCTGCTGCCCTTCTGTGGCTTCCAAATGTAGAGAGCTCTGTCAGACTGTCCCAAAGTTCTGCTGAACCAATGTAATCTCAGGTAACAGTCACCTTCTTCACATTCTCACACCCCTAAGAAGTTCGAGGCGGGGAGAATTTGAGAAAGGGTTTCTCTGTGTAGTCCTGGCTGTCCTGGAACATGCTCTGTAGATCAGGCTGGCCTCAAACTGAGATTTGCCTACGTGTGCTATTGAGATGGGCTTAGAAGGACATACCGCATCCACAGACATTCACTGTAATTAAACCCTCGGCTTCCTCCAACACAGAACACCTATCCTACCCAAAATCTCCCAATGTTTCATACAGCCACAGTGTCGAGACCTATGATTCATGCTAGATCTGGTTACAGTGTCTCTTGACCCATCAACCTATGATCTAAAAAGCTGTGTTACCTGCCCTGCCACCCAACACCTCTTCCCCCAATGGAGACTTAGCACAAGGACAGGGCAGCTGCCACCCATACTTTGCAGAGCGGGGACAGAAGGGGGGTCACAGGCTTACTGACTCGGGTGATTCTGAAGTCCTCCTAGGCAAGCTGATGAGCACATTCTGTGAGATAGAAGGCTAGTCTGGAGATTCCTGCCCTGGGAGGTGAACTTTGAATCTTTCTCAGGAACTTCCTAGGAACAGAAGGACTCATCTTCTTAGCAGAAGCTGATTGAGCTGATGGACCTAGCTCAAACATGTTTTATTTAATTTAATTTCATGTAACTCTTTGTGCTAAAGTCCTATCCAGAACCACTTTGAGTCCCCCCTCCCTTTACTTAACTGTTCCTACACTGGGCACGCTGGGCTACTGTGGGACCACACCATTGAGCTTTCCGGCAGCGCCTCTGACCACTGGAGAAGTTTGTGTTTATGTGTATGTGTGCGGGTACCTTTTCTGTATATGCACTGCGCCTGCATGCAGGTGACCAGTGTGGCCACAAGAGTGTGTCAGACCCCCTAGATCTAGACTGACATGCAGTTGTGAGCCAAACCCCACCCTCTGCAAGAACAGCAAATGCTTTTGTTTTTCTTCCTTCCTTCCTTTCTTCCCTTTAAAAAAAAAAGATTTATTTTATGTATATTAACCACTGTGCCATCTCTCCAGCCTCCCCATGCCCCTTTTTAAGATAGGATCTCACTATGTAGCCCTGGCTAGCCTGGAACTATATGTAGAGCAGGTTGGCCTTGAACTCACAGAGACCAGTCGGCTTCTGCCTCCCAAGTGCTAAGATTAAAAGCCTAAACCCTAGCCTGTGTGGTATTTTAACAGGCAATGACTTTGTTTTCATCTTTATCTTAGGCTATATCTTAATTTGAAAATGATCCACTGGCTGAAGACTAAAGCTGACAGACTTATTTTCCAACTCAGCAATTTCTAGGCCTTTTCTATTTCCCCAAAGCATCCCCGACGGTTTGGTTGTTTCATTTGTGAGTTCTTCTCTCTTTAAGTCCTTATTCGAAAGAACCAGGTCTTCAGGTCTGGTCCAAGTATATCTGCATACTTAAAATCACCGTAGGTGAATCTCACTGATCGTTCTGACCACACCCACACAGAACCCAGGCTTCTTTTCCAATCCTCCCTAAGAGTTTGCTCATCATCCCCCATGCTTGGTCCTGGGGAGTGTGATATCTCTTGGTTGTTATAAAGTCACACTCTATGTTGTATACCATCTCAATGGTGCCTCAGGATGAACAGTGGGGAAGGAGCCAGTGTCCCAGCCAGCCCATGCTTTCCCCAGGGAGGTGGCAGAAGGATAGGACAACCTCATTTTGTAAGATATCTTAAGTCTCTTGGTTTCACATTGGCAAAAAACAACCAAAACGCAGTTTGTCAAAGCAAGTCACTATCCAAAGCTGATGCCACGGAGGTTTTGTGAGACATAGGAAGGGGTACAGACAGACAGAGTACAAAGAACTGAGAACTGAGGTCACTGATTCAGCCTCAACCTCAGTATCTGCCAATCATCTACCTTCTAGATGTTTGCACAATAGGGTATCACTGTGTAGCCTTAGCTTGCCTGGGACTCACAGAGATCTGCTTGTCTCTACCTCTCAAGTGCCGAGCCATCTCTCCAGCCCTTTCTTCCACCTCCATGTGGGTCCCAGGTATCAAACTCAGGTCATCGGACTACATGGCAAGCTTTTATGTGATGAGCCCCTACAAGGCCCTACCAGCCCCTAAAAGCTCCTAAATTTTTAAAGAAATAAGTTCCATCTTTGCTTCAGTAAAGTAGTAATGATTCAGGCAATCACAGAAAACACGCACGCACACTGAACGTTCTGATGAACCAGCAGCATCTGTTATTAAATATAATGATGTGGGCTGCAGTTGAAAACGGGTTTGAGGCTTTGGCATTAACAAATACAGTTAAAGTATTGGGCAACAGCATCTCATACCTGCCCAGATGCACGTGCAGTCATACAGGAAGACCTGTATACAGTACGGAATGCATTTGGGAGGATGGCTCAGTAAGTGCCCACTGTGCAAGCATGCGACCCGAGTTTAGATCACTAGTATCATGGGGCTGAGGGGGCGGGGATCCAGGTGAGGTGATACACCTTCTTAGTGATCTATTACTGTGAAGAGACACCATGACTAACTCAACTCTTTATTTGATGGAGGTAGAAGGTGAGACAGAGTTTCTTTGTATAGTCCTGAAACTAGTTCTGTAGACCAGGCTGGCCTCAAACTCACAGAGATCCACCTGCCTCTACCTCCCAAGTGCTGGGAATAAAGGCAGGCACCACTGTCCCCACTGGCTCAAAGTGACACTTAGAAAGGAAAGCGTCAAATTGGGAACTGGCTTACTGTTTCAGAGGCTTAGTCCGTTATCATGGTGGGGAGCATGGCAGCAGGCAGGCAGGCATAGTGTTACACAAGTAGCTGAGAGTTTTACATCTTGAACCTCAGGAAGCAAGCAGAGAGACAGAGATAGAGACAGACAGAGACAGTCAGACATACAGTGGGTATGGCATGTACTTTTGAAACCTCAATGACACACTTTCTCCTTAGCAAGGCCACACACTTCTTAATACTTCTAATCTTTCTCAAAAGTCTGCCAGCTAAGGACCAAAAATACAAATATAAAGCCTCTGGGAACCATTCTCATTTAAACCATGACAGACTATAATCTTATCTCCGAGGAGGCAAAGACAGTGTGGATCCCTAGCCAGTCAGCGAGCCTAGCCACATTGGCGAGTTTCTCAAAAATAAGGGCCAGACTGAAAATGATACCCAACATATACACACCCATCTACATATGGATGTGCACACATGCATAAATGTGTGCACACACACAAAGCAGGATGGGAAGACAGGTATATACTGATACACACATATACACACATACACACGCACACAAACACACATGTGCACACCTAATTCAACACACCCAGCACATAAAGTACATGCCTATGTTTCTCCATCAAAGCTCACGCCCACACACCTGTGAGGAAAGCTTGCCTTCACCGGAGTGACCTGCTCCTGTCTGACCTCTGTTCCTCTCGTGCTCAGCAGATAGACTCACCTGCCACCTAGGAATGCCAAAGCCGTCATATTTCCAGGTTCTGGCCAGAGCTGCAGCCGGTCCATGCGGTAGTTTTGTTCGAGTTAAGAAAGGGCACTGCTCCTTAAGGCACTTTGCCACCATCTGCTGAAAAGTCACCATGATACAGTTTCTATTAGAATAAGTTTCTTTACCTCCATCTGCCAGGGGGAAAAAAGTCATAATAATTACATAATTTGATTATGTCCGTATTGTGAATAGCACCCTACCTGCACATACAGGGCATCCTTAATCAGTGTACAACCTGTGCAACCATACATGGAAGTTCTACACAGGCACACACCAGCACACAGTCACCGTTTCCCTACTCAGAAGCCTCTCCTCTCACTACCCTCCCGAGTTGGTTCTGAACCTGAGTTGCTGAGAGGCATGTAGCTCTTTGTTTCTCCACCCTGAGCCATGTGCTCACAGACCAGATGCAGGCAGGTGGGAAGATGGGGGTGCCCGGTAGCTCTGGAGGCAGAACCAACTGCTCTGGTGGGGGCAGGGCATGTGGCTGCCCACCCACTACTCCCAGCTTCCCAGCTCTGTGGAGAGCACTGCCATCCTCCCTCCTCCTTTCTGACCCAGTTTCCACATTCCAGAAATAGCTCTGGCAGGTGACTGGCAGGCGGGTCAGCAGTGGCTCAGCTGCTACTTGTATGTGCCCCTCCCCAGCAAGGAGGCCACCTGGGAGGGGACATGAGGGCCAGGATATGACCCTTTGGTCTGCCTCTGATCCTGCCTCTTCTTTCTTTGTGCTTCTGAAAGGAAGAAAGGACGGTGACAAGCCTCCCTCCCATCTCTTCTCTCAGCTCCCCCACTAGATAGTTGCCTTCTGTTTCTCCCTCAGCCCTCTGTTTCTCTTCCTTTCCTTCCTTTCGGTTTTGGGCTTTCCCCTCCTCCCGTCTATGTCTCTCCCACTCCCTCTGAATCACATCGCACAGATTCAGAAGCTGAGATATCACACAGAGACCTCAGTGTGGGGGCAGGTCTACTGTGAGACACCCTGATCCTACCAATTACATTCTCACTATCTTCAAATGTGAATATGGTCACACAAGAGCTCGTGTGCATGCACACACAAACACACACATACATACAAAGGTACATAGACTTAGGGTCATTCTCTACCCATATTGGGAGCTCCAGGCTGAGCTGGACAAATCCCAGTCCAGAATACATGCCAGCTCCCTGCTCAGAGACCCCAAGGTACTTTCCCCAGTGCTGCTGTGTCACTGAAGAGGTACCTGTCCCTCCCTGAGCCTCATATTACTTATCTAGACCTTTGTTGTGAGGAATGGTCTTACCTGAGACCATCCAAGTCACAGGCTGCTTTCCCTCTCTTCTTGTGCCTTCTCTCATCCCTTAGAACTCTTGTGATTTCTTTGTTTCCTTTCTGTTCCCCTGCACATATACACAGGAAGGGAGGCTAACTAAATCCCTTGGTTTTGTCCACCCTAATCTCTGATTATTACACTGCAGATTCCTGTCAGCTCAGCCCATCCAATCCCCAGAGTGTCAGGGCAAGCATCCTGTAATTTGAGTGTCATTTTTGATCCCCGAAGCTAAGGTTTGAGATTTAATCTGAGTTAAGCAGATTAAGTGCACCTCCACCAATTAGTGATGTCTGCTATGGCCAGAGTTACACATACCTGCCATTCCTGACTTCACACACACACACACACACACACTCGAACACACACATTCTCTCTGTCTCTCTCTCTCTCTCTCACACACACACACACATACATTATCTCTCTCACACACACATACACTCACACACACACTTGCACATACACATTCTCTCTCACACATACACACATGCATTATCTCTTACACACACACATTATCTCTCTCTCACACACCCACACATTATCTCTCTCTCTCTCTCTCTCTCACACACACACACACACACATTATCTCTCTCTCTCTCTCTCTCTCTCTCTCACACACACACACTCAGTCACATACACACATCAGTCACACTCAAAGAGGGGGTGGGATGGTTCACAAAGCCACTGCAGCCTAGAAGTGTCACAGTCAAGTTTACTCAGAAAATAGGTCAAGGAGATGTTTTCTCAAAGCCTTGAGTTCTTCATTGTCATTTGGGGTTAGGAAGGAAGCAACCCAAGGACTTGACAAAGAACAAGAGAATCATCTGGCAGTAGGAACAAGATAAGAGGCTGTCATAACTGGTCAAGCAAGGAGGGGACAGTGACCCTGTCCGGGCCATAGGGTCAGAGGTGATAGGATTCAGGAGGCCTTTCCTGATGACTATCAAAATTTCCCACTGCTAAAACAGGCACCTCTCCCAGGGCTCTGGGTAGAAGGCAGGCTCCCTCCTTATGGTCCCTCATGCCCTTGTCCTACCCAGATTGTTTTAGTGAGCGTTTCTATTGCTGTGACAAAAACACCATGACCAAAATGCAAGTGTGGGAGCAAAGGGTTTATTTGGCTGACACTTCCAGATCACACAGTCCATCACTGGAGGAAGTCAGGGCAGGAACTCAAGCAGAGCTGGGACCTGGAGACAGGGGCTGGTACAGGGGCCACGGACAGTACTGCTTCCTGGCTTGCTTCTCATGGCTTGTTTTTTTGAAGAACCCAGGACCACCATGGGCTGGACCCTCCCCCACGGATCACTAATTGGGAAAATGCCTTACAGCTGGATCTCATGGAGGCATTTCCTCAAGAGAGTCTCCTTCCTCTCTAATGACTCCAGCTTGTGTCAAGTTGACACAAAACCAGCCAGTACACAGGAATGTTCCTAGGTATCTGAGTGCCTACTCTGTGCTGAATACAGACTTTCACTGCTCAGATTTTAAGGAATCTACAGAAAAGGGGACCTGAACTGGAGGACTCATGAGCAGGCCTCCCAGCCAGCTGCCAATTCTGAACCCCTGGGACAGGACAGCATCTGGAAAGGACCCTTTACCCTCCCCTAGAGGCCCAGACGCATGCAGGCGGATCTGAGGCCTGCCTGTCCATGTCACACCTCAAGCCTGGGTCCAGTCAACTCTTTGCAGGGAGGCTAGCACGAGTTGGAGCTCCTGGGTAAGGACCCAGTCAGTACCCAGAACATTCCTCATACACACCTTATAGAACCCGAGGCGCACGCGCGGTGGGTGGGGGCGGGGACCAATAGCGAAGTGTGCTGACATTCCTCTAGCACAAAGATCCAGACTTGGGGAAGTCCAAAATGAAGCTGCCCATGAATTCTGTTCAAGAGAGTGAACTGGATTCAGAGGCTCAAAGACTTGCTTGTGAAAATTCTGGTTCTGCCTGGTTCTGCCTGGTTTCTCTACAGGCAAATCCCAAAGAGAAAACGGGCATGCCCAAGGTTATACAAGGAGTGTTACTGAGTTCGAAAGGTGCCGTGATGCAAGGGTGACTTGGGGTGTCATAGTCTACCAAGAATTTACTTTGCCTTTTCACTAAGCAAAGCAAATGAAACTGAATAGCATGGTGTGGCCAACTCCTGCTTTTAAAGTGCTCAGCACAGTGCTGGCATCAAGTAAGTTTGTTGCTCTTGTCATTATTATGTCTCAATGCAAAAGGAAGACTTGGAAACAGTGTTATCTTCCTCATTCCTCACAGCCCTCAGTCAGATCCAAATACAGAAAACAGGCAGCCGTCTTGCCACGCAGCAAGGATCTGTGCCTGGCAGAACCCGCTGTAAATGGACTTACAGTCTGGGGGAGGGGACTCACTCAGTTGTCACATTTTATAGAGACTGATGAGGCACGGAAAGGTTGAGCATCTTGTCTAAGGTCACACAAGTGCAATAGTAAACCCATTCTTAGGATCCTTGAGAGCACAGCAAGGCATGTGGCGGAGAGGCAACTAGAAACTGCTAGGCTGAGTAACTAGGACCAGCGTGAGGGACGGAAAACTCAGCCTCAGTTTCCCTACCTCCAGCGAGGCGTAACCACCAGGGTGAGCCCGCAGGGACGGACGGCTACTCCGCCTCCCGCACAGACCGTGCATTGCGTTCCAGCTGGAACCGGTTTGGCGGGGCGGTTCGAGAGGGCGGAGCCCCGAAGCTCGGGCATGCGCGAGCCGGCGCGGGCGCGCACTCCCTTTCAAGACCGGCCGGCCAGGGCGTGGGCCGCGCGGTACGCGTGCGCGCTTGCGCTGTGTCCCGGCTGCGCGCGCCCCCTGGCGGCCCCGGAATCCCCGGCGACGCGCGCGCGGCTGACGCGAGGGGCGGGGCCGGCGCGGGGCTTTAACCCGGAGGCCCCGCCTCTCGGGCGTACAAAACCGGAGCCTCGGGCCGGGCCGCGTGAGGGAGGAGGGTGAGTGCCCGCCGCTGGCCGCAGCTGCCGCCAGTCCATCCGTCACTCCGTCCGTCTGTCCGACCCACGTCGTCGCCGCCGCCGCCTCCTCAGCCCGGACGCCCGGGGCCCGCCCAGCGCCGCCCGGAGCAGCCGCGGCCCCGCGAGGAGACGGGCGCCGCCTCCGCCCGGCCCTGCCCTGCCCCGTCTTCCCGTCTGTCCGTCCGTCCGCCCGCTCGCCCGCGCTTCCGTCCTTCTGTCGGGCCGCTGGCTCTCGGGCCCGTGTCCCTGCTGAGCTCGCTTTGTCTCTCCCTAGCTCGCTGTCTCTTTGTCTCTGCTCTCGCGCTCTCGGCCCCTCCCTCGCTCCAGGATCTCGGGTCCCCTCTCCCAGCGCTCCTCTCTCCTCTCTTACAGCCACGGGTTCTGGCACCCCCATTCTTCAGGACTCCCTATATCTTTTGGGGCCTCTCCTTCAGAACACACTCCACTCCCCCAGGCCTCCCCTGAGCTTACCACACATCCTGAGGGTCCTTCTTGATCCATGTGCCCCTGAATCCTGGGGGCTACCTCCACCTAGTCCATATTTCCCCGAGGGTTTCCCACTTCTCCGGGGCCTCCCATGTCTACCAGAACCTTTTACATCCCTTAGTGGTCTCCTTGAACCCCCAGTGTCTCCCCAGCTCCATAACTTCAGAACCTCTGCCTTTCCTAAATTTGTCCGCTGTCGCTGTCACTGTTTCTCCTTGTTCTCCGAGCGCCCCACTTCTCTGGACCCGGTCCCCCGCCTTGCTCTCCCTGCCTTTTCCACGCATCTGTGTCGGTGGTCTCATTGCTGTCTCTGGCGCCTGACTCTGAGCCTTCTACTCTGCTCGGGGAATCTTGCTCCCTTGCTTCTCTGCCCGATCCCCTGTGGCCCCTTCTCTCTGCTCCTTGTCACTCCCTCTCCCTTTTCTGTCTCTACCGGGTCTCTGGGTCTCTGACCCCCATCCGGCCCTCATGGCTTTGTGTCTGGAGCTCTTAAAGCAATGTGAGTGGTGGGGTGTCCGGGTCGGGCCGGGCGGAGTCATCCCGCAGGCTGGCCGCGGCAGAGGCTCCTTGGGGTTGGCGCTGGGGCAGGGGCTGGCTCTGGGGCAATGAGGCTGTGGGGCCTCTAGACCGGGGGACAAGGATGGTGGGGCCAGGCTATCTGGCCAGGGGTTTGGGGGGAAGGGCCTTCCTGCCCTGAGGCTTCTGCTTTAGTTGCTTGAGTGTGTGGAGGGCGCCCTGGGCTGGGTATCCCTGCTGGTTTGGCCCTGCATGGCCTGGCACTTTGTGATCGCTTGTGGGCAGGCCTGGGCTATTTTGGAGCCTACAGCAGGATGTGATATCACTTGGGCGTTTATTTAGACCCAGCTGGGGGTGTGGGCTGCGTTCTTGCCAACTTGAGTAATGAAATTTTGCAGGGGGGTGTGGCTTCTTAGACAGCTGGGCTGTACGGTTGTGGTCAGAACTTTTTAGGATACCCTGAACGGGCAGGTGAGCAGAGGTCTGTGAAACTTGGCCTTGCTGAGACCAGGATGAATTGGAGAGTAATTGCCCTTACAATGACCACCCTTGATTATTGTATTTGGCTGTCTTAGACTCTGAAATCTTGATTAGACCATCTCCCAAAAGTTTGACTTTGGGTGTGACTCTTGGGATAATGGGGGAGGTGGTACCAAGGGTTGTCATGAAGAGCAAATGAGGCATATCTAGACGTGCATTGTAAACTGTCAGCCTGCCTTTAGGCAGTCTGAGAGAGAAAGCTTTTCTGAGAAGCACAGAGGTAGTCCACTTCCGTCTGGTTAAGAAGTGTGCCTACCTTTCCAGAATCCCCAGTGCTATCTTGCTTCTCCTCGGTATGTAAAAATCACCGGGTATGCCCAGAGAGGGCTTGTGCTGGGGAGCATTTGGGTTTTTCTGTGTGTCATTTATTATTCAAGGTTGGACCCTGCTAGTGACACCTGGGAACAAAGTCAGCTAGTATGTGTAAGCTACAGATGCTTTTCTCTTTGTGGAGCACAAAGGCCCTAGTTGAAAGACTCCACTGAGAACTGGGGTCGTTATCAAGGGCTCTAGAATGTTCTAGAACTTTGGAACTGGGAGTGAGACTAAATATCTTACAGATAAGGTGTAAGTCAAGAGCCAAGAGGACTCACGGAGGCTTGAACTCCTGGGTTCTGTCTCATGGCCATGTTTTAAGTCACTGCCTTGCTGGTATAACCTGCCCCTAGTGTGTAAAAACGATCTTTCTGTGTGTCTTGTCATTAGGCACAGTCCGTGGATTGCCTGCATTTGGGAGGCAGAAGTGGAGGAGTCAGGATTCTAGTCCCCACATCTCCGGCGGTGACTGTCCCTTTAGTGTCAGCCTCCTAACTTAAATTGGAATAACAAGTCTTATTCCAAAAGGAAAAGAAATTCTGCTTTTTTTTTTTTTTTTTTTTTTTTTTTTAGTTGCAAGGCAGAATGTCGAGGTTTTGTCCCCAGTTCTGGTGCTAAATTGCCTTGTGACTCCAGACAGTTGGTGGAGCTCTGCTTTTCCCTCTGAAGAATGGGCCTGCTAGATGTATCCATCTCTTAGGTCTTTGTAGCTGACATTTGAGATTCTCAGGCCACCTGTGCATCTCTGTGCCTTACCATTGAAAAGTATGCCTGATAGAGTAAGGAGGGAGAATGTGCTGAGTGCTGTCAGCTGTACACTAATGACAGCTGGGGGCTTTTATGGGCGAGGTCATGCGTGGGTTGAAAAGGCTTCCAGAAAGAGGCAGTATTTGAGCTGAGTCAGCATACCAGACATGATCAGGCTCTTATACAGATGGTACAAAATAATGTGGCTTTTAAAGCTGTTCACACTTGGTTCTCATCAGTCTCATCAGAGAAAGCCTGTGCTTTCTTTGACCTATAGTTTCCTCATCTGGACTCTGGAAAAGCATTAATGCCATAGGCGTGTGGAGACAATTAAACAAGATCATACATATATAAATAAAAACCTGTACACAATAGGCCCTCAGTAAATATGAGCTTTTCCCACCTCATAATATCTTTTCTTTGTGGGAACAAGACAGCACCAGCCTCTTTCCTCACCCTTGTGGTTGGGGTTCAGGTAACAGGGGATGTAGGAATACACGGAACTGTATGTAAACAGTAGTAATGGAAGTAGAATCTCCAGAGCCTTGTTAGGCATCCTGTAATTCACCATCTTTTTCCTGACCATTGCACCTCACTCACCAGTCAGAAGCCACTGATGTTCTTCCTGTTTCACAAATGATTGCAGAGTAGGGGGCCCACAGAGGGGCGTGGACCCGCTCTGGGTCTTCCAGTGTGGCAGTGTCTGAGCATTCTCGGGTCTCTGCTGCTTTTGCCTGCAGCACTTCATCAAAGGTTGCTGCTTCTGCCTGGTAGCCGGTCACTCGGTGCCCGTTCTGGCACCTGTTCTGGTTGGGTTTGTTTGACATTTCCCCAGTCTCTGAGATCATCTCACATTTAAAGGCTTGAGTTGGGGCGGGAACTTGAGTCATCACCTTCTCTGGCTTTTCATCCCGAATAGCAACCAGACACTCCCCGAGGGCCACTGCCTGATGTAGATGCCACATGCCCGAAAGTTGTCCTCCCAGAAGCTCCAGTAGACTTGGGAAAGTATCTCCTGGCTCTTGGCAGAAGGCTGCAGTGGTGGCTCTGAATCTTTACTCCCTAGGGCTCCACACCTAGAAGCTACTACCTGGCCAAGCCAATACTTGTGCCTTGCTGTGGTGCAGACTGCTACTCCCTGAGGTTGTCTACCCTGGCAAATTGCCGCGGTCCATGAAGTGCTGGTTCCTCTGTAAGCTCAGGTCTAGGTTCATAGACCTGCCTAAAGTGTGACTCTAGTCAGTCACTTCATCTTCTGTGCTTCCTCATAAATAATATTTTTACTCTTTATGTTTAGAAACTTCAGTTTCCTGAGCTCTGTCCCCAGAGATCCTCTTTTGTCAGTCTGGGGCAGGAGTGAATCATGTCAGAGTCTGAAGCTGAGAGTCTGTAGGCAGTGCTCTGAGAAAACTGTGGGAGTAGCCCACACTTAGTGATAAACTACTTAGTATTGTTGACCACTGGCCCTGGACCATTTTCTGTGCCTGGGTTTTCTTCCTGCCAGAGTAGGTTGGGAATGCCTGCCTAGGTTGGGCAATCCCTTGAGAAGTGATTTACAACCATCAGCCTTGTTTTGGGCAAGCCTGATTATTTGTAGTAGCATGTCACCCTTCCCAGCTGAACCCTCCTAGTAGCAGGCACTATGGAGCAGGCCAGGCTAAGCTAATGGCTGTGGGGGATCACCTGAGCAATAGTGGAATCCAGTCAGCGCAGTTTAATGAGGTGGATGAGAGGTGTGCAGTGTGAAGGCCACTCACATTCCCAGGTTTCCCCGTGCTGGCTGCAGCTGCCTTTCCTGACTCAGCCTGGGCTGCAGTGAGCTGCTTTTCCTCCCCTACCCATTTCTGGAAACCAAGGCTGCTTTAAAGGCAATAAAAACTGAATCTAGAGCTAAGAGATGGTTGTTTATGGTAACTTTAGTAAGGAAGCAGGCTTGGGGAGTAAGAAAGACTAGGATCCCAGAACAAGGCTGATGGAGAACCAGGTTAGAACTGTGGCTTAATCTCACCCAGACTTCTTTCACCCCTGCAGTGGCTGGCCTAGTTTGAGGATGAGCAAAGTGCTCCCAAGTGGTTGGACTGGGAAGAGTTGGGAGCTGACTTGGGTGTTGGGAAACCCTTCCTGTCCAGGGGCCTGCCCTCTCAGCCTGGGCTGGCTCTCTTGGCGTGGAAGGGGAAGAACAAACAGACAAGTCCTCAGCTCCTGGGAACTTGGGGTCTGATGAGACACAAGGCCTACAATGATGAGAGACAAGGCCTACAATTATGAGAGACTGTGTGACAGTCTGTAATTAAGTGGCTGCTGAGGAAAGGCATTGTCTGGGAAGGAAGAAGTGAGTGTGAGCCAGAGGAATAAGAACCCTTTGAGGGGGTTGGATTGGCAGAGGCAGAGGGTGGGGCTGGCATTCTAGAGAATGACTTGCTCAAGGCTGAGGGGTGGGGTTGGAAGTTAAGTGTGAGTTTGGAGAGCTGAGTATGCTTTCTGGTTTTGCTGATGCCTCAGGGCTCCGACTGGAAAGTCTGAGCCGGACCAGGCAGCTGTAGGTAGTGGTACAGAGCTTGGATACTGGGATAATACAACGGGGGGGGGGGGGGACCCTTTAAAGATGTTGATTCAGGCTAGGAATCAAGTAGGAATGAGTAAAAACTGACAGGGAGAGGTTAGGGCGGGGCCCATGGGAAGCACAGATAGGATAGCCTGTGCTCCTGAGCAGACTCCAGATCCCGAGGGAGGCTGTGTGCATCGAGAATTTGGAGAAGGATGCACTCTCAGCGTACTCCTGCACCTGCTTTGGGACAGGCTCTGAGCCAGCTCCTTCATAGGCAGTCTCATGAGATCTGTACAGCAAGCCAGAGGCAGGTGGACTTATCAAATCCAGTCCTACAGATAAGGGAAGTATGGCTCCAGCTCAAGGCTGGCAGACTTCAAGCCTTGGCTCTTCCCACAGTTCAGCCCTGCTACTGAGAAAGAAAATTTGTTCCTTGAGGGGCTGAAGGATCTGAACTTCTTGTCTCTTGAACTAGGGGCACGGTAGTCACATTTGTGAAAGACCAGCTTGCTCTGCATAGCAAGTTCCAGGCCAGCCAGAATGAAACCCCATATTTAACAAAAGAAAAGAAAACTTGTCACAAAACTGCTTTCTGACCATTCTTAATGTCAGGGTTGGGTACTGGCTTGGAATCTCCATAAAGTTAGATCCTTGCCCATTTTAGAAGCCTCCAGAGCTCTGCTACATGTGTGTTCCATGTCTGGGCCCATTGGAAATCCCAGCCAGCGGAGTCAGTCACTCAGAAGCTAGGAAGAGACTAGTCATAAGGTGCTTCACACAAAGCAACGGTAGGAGAGAGATTGGCACTTACCAGATGGTCCCTGTAGAAAGCATCAGCATTGGTTCCTAGTGTTGCCAGAGGTTGATGATCCAGCCAGAAGGTTCCCGCTGTCATTGCCCTCTTGGTGTCCGCATCCCCGCCCCACCTACCTCCCAGCATTGAACTTGCTCATGAGGCAAAACAACCCCTGTGCAGCCCCATCCCTGTAATCCTTCCTTTGTCACCAGTAAACACTTAGCATCCATGTGCTGACTGCGTGCTGGCTATGATGGCAGCCATGTTCCCCCACCCCCCCCTTTTTTTTTTTTTTGTTTTTGTTTTGTTTTTTGAAACAGAGTTTCTTTTTTCCTGTCCAGGAACTCACTCTGTAGACCGGGCTGGCCTGGAACTCACAGAGATCCACCTGCCTCGACCTCCTGAGTGCTGGGATTAAAGGAGTGCACCCTTTATTGGCTTCATCCTAAAATCTTAACAGGTTGCTCTGAGAAACATCACGTAGACAGTGGGCTAGAGTGACCATGCTGTCATTTTGAGGTGCCATATGTTGACTAGATTGCCATTTGTCAGGTGCTATCACAGACTTTCGGAGCTCATGTGTGATCATTCAGCTTTCTTTGCAGCACATTGCTTCTGGACCTTTAATGTTTGTCTAGCCTGTTCTGCTTTGTAAAGCTTCCATCCGCTGCTACCCCAATAGACCCTCATAGGACCCTGTGGAACCTTTCCAGATGTATCTGTTTATTCCAGAGGAAGAACCTGAGGCTCAGTCATGGGAAGTGACTTGACTAAGGTGACTGTGTGAGCTGCTCATTTATTCAGCAAGTTCTCAATCAAGTGCTACTGTGTGTCTGGGAGCGAGCCAGCCCCAGGGATACACTGGCAGGAAAAGCTTCCTTGGAGACGTAACTTCTAGAGGATGGCAGCATCAGAAGTAGTAGGACCCACCTCAGAACTGCTGCCCTAGGTCACTCAAGACCCCTCTGACTTGAACCCAGGGATCCAGAGTTGCAGCCTATGAACCCTGAGCCTGCAACACTAAAGCTAGTCAAGGGGCAGGTTTCTGCAAACTAGTCATCAAAAAAGAAAATGAAGGATAAAAGGTTTGATAAATTATTAATGGGACAGTGAGAAAGGGGATCTCCCAGAAGGCCATCTGCTGGTGCTCATTAGAGGGAAGTCACCCAAAGACCGTGTGCTCTCCCTAAGTTCTTGATCTGACTTTTCTTCAACCTCCAAATATTTGATTACAGTCAGCACAGGTGTGGAGTCCTGTGGCCATGTGCAGAGCTGGGGACCCTCCCTGCCTCCTTTAATAGTAAATGAGATGAGGTAAAGGCTGGTCCTAGGGTACCAAGTTCAGGAAGCACTGTAGTCCACCCCCTCAATTCCCATGAGGAGAAAACAAACCTGGGGTGGGGGGACTTGTTACAAACACATGGGGAGTGAAAATGGCCATGCCTTCTCCAGCAAGCCTGACTTCATTTCCCCAACCCCTCCTGGGAGGAACTCTCTTCTGGCTCCACATGTTCTGCATACAAAGCCTTTCTATGCCTCTAGGCCAAGTTTATTCTTGACGTTTACCTCAACACACACACTCCTACAACCAACCCATCACATTCCAGAGCCCAGAGTAGCTGCATGCAATTGTAACCATAGAAACCCCCTAAAAGGCAAGAAGTTGTTTCTGAGAGTCTGTACACTTAAATCCCCCCCCCCCAGAGATTTCCAAATTGCTATCCTTTTCATTCTAAACACACTTTTTTTTGTAGCTAAAATCTTGCTAAATGTAGCTCAGGCTAGCCCTTGAACTCTTAATCCTTCCATTTTAGGCTTTCCAGCACTCAGATTACAAACATACACCATGCCTGGCTAGAAATGATCACATTCTTTTTTTAAAAGAAACCACTCTTGCCATAGTGGTACATGCCTGTAATCAGAGGCAGGTAAAACTCTAGAGGTCAGCCTGGTCTACATAGTGAGTTCTGGGACAGCCAGGGTTATATAATGAGACCATGTAGCAAAGCAACTAGCCTCTGCTCTTCTAGTCCCGCAGTTTACCGTGGAGTAAAGCCCAGAGAAGGGAAGAAGTTAACCAGTGTCACTCAGCTGTCCTCACCCAAGGAGTTGCCTATCACTAGACCTGTCGGAAGGAAGTAAACAACAAAGGAAGTGTGAGGCGGGGCAGCAGAGGACTAGAACCGATATTGCAGGGAGGGAGGACTCTGTTATGGTACCTTGGGAACTGTTTGTCATGTTGGTCCCAGGAAGAAACCTTTCCCCTGCTCACCAGAAATCTTGTGTCTCCCCTGTGTCCTGTACTTGCTTGTCAACATCAGGGCACATAAGCTCCTGACACTTCCCTTTGCAGGCTTGGTCACTGTACCCATGCCCCCACCCCCTCTGAGTGTCTGCTTTTCACATGTTCCCTGGGTGACAGGGAAGATCTGGCACAGCAGCCAGTAGGGAGTACAGTAAAATGGCTGAGTGCAGCAGTCCCAGCCATGGGGACCTCAGAGGGTCCGGGTTTGGACTGGCCATGGTTGGGGTGCAGTCAGGCTCAGCAAACGGCTGTTCAGCCTACCATCCAACCGCTTCAGAACACCCCTTGCTGGTGCTTTCCTTCTGTGCTTCAGGGCCAAATTGTGCTGAGCTTCCTGAATTTGTTCTGCCCCGGGTTACTGGGACCTCCACTGTAGGTGTGGAACAAAGGAGCTCAAATAACAGATGAGGGAAAGGTAGTCAGGGAGACCACAAGGCTGTCATTGTGTCACCCTCTGAGGTGGGTCCCCAGATAGGTCATCTCTGCAGCTCCTTTTCAATCCTACCCTCACCCTCCACCCCCCAATTTGAGGAAGTAGAGCTCCTCCCACATTTGATTGTTAGGGAGACAGAGAATCTTACACCCTTAAGGGCAGAGGCTGGGGTAGGGGTTGTCTCCCCTATGCCTTCTCGGCTTTCTCCGTGTTCTTTTTAGTTTCACTTTGGGTTTAAAACCCAAACATCAAAGCAGGAAGCAGCTGCTTCAAACCCTTCCAACTGGGGAAGGTATCTGGGGGACCTGCAGACCTCACTAGAATAGTATGGTGCACCTCATCCCTGAAGGGTCCTACCCATGTTCCGGAGGTCTGGCTCATGGGTGGGGCCCAGCGGAGAGAGGCGCCAGGCAACAGACAGTGGCGCCCTGGCTAGGCTGTCTGGGAGTGGGCCAGCAGGACGGCTTCCCTGGTGAAGTCAGTTCACCCGGGTGTGGTCCCAGCATCAGGCCCCCCAGGTGGAAAGCTATTGCCTTTTAAACAGTCCATTCTTCCGGGGCTGGGCCTGGGAAAGAAACCAGGGCCTCTGAATTCAGCTTTCACAGAGCTGCTCCCATTCCCTAAAGGTAAGACCAAGCACCAGGCTCTGCCCTGAAACAATTTCTTCTGAGTACCCAACTTGCCTGAAAGCCCCTTTGCTCTGTCAGTTTATCTCCAGGTGGCTTCTCACCTCTTTAAGTCTTGGGTGATAGGTAGCTTCCCTTCTCAGAAGCGCACAGGGTGTCTTTGTTCCTCTGCAGGGGTGGGTCCTCTCTCTATATACAATGGTATGGATTTGGGTTTCTGGAAAACTAACAAGAATATCCTGACACTCCTTTTTCTGGGATGAACTCTACTCTCTAAGGATACCTGCTGAGCAGAGGTGTTAGGAAGCCCACTGAAGGGCTACACCCCTGTGCCTTAGAAAAGTGGCTCAGTGAAGAGCCCATACCCCTAGGTTCAGACGTACCTGCAGTGCAGAGTAGTGGTACTTGGAATCAAACTTCTGTCACCTAGAGCTCTCGGGTTTTCACTAATATAGTGGCTCCTATCACCTGGTTAGTCTCACCCTGAAGATAAGAGAGGTGTTTAAGGAGGCCCGGCGCAGAGGCTATATACACTTATATATGAGGGAAAGACTCAAAACAGACTCCAACTCCCACCCCCAGAGGTGTAACTGGACTGTGGGCTATTTGGAAGGCAGCCATTAGCTGCTTGTTTACTAGTACAAGGCTCTAGTTGGGATTCTGAAGGACTCAGGGAGAGAAGGCCTTTAGTCCCCCACAAACTGGTAGGCTCAAGTAAACAATTTTTAAGAGAGGCAAGGGCTGCCTTTGCAGAGGTCAGGATTGGCTGGGCTAAGAGAGACCTGCCCAGCACAGGTATTTGCTTGGCATTGAGAGCTGGGCCTTGTCTCCACAGAGTGCTCATCTGGGCAGTTCTCGGTGAGCTATGGCTGAGAGCCTGTTACGCATATGTTGGAAGCAGATTGAATAGTTCCAGGCTCTCTGGAACCTTCTGCTTTCCCAAGCTTCCCACGCTTCATGACGTGGCTGTTGCTCTGCACAGAGGTGTGGTCACTGTCAGGAGGTGTCTTGCTACCTGTGCCAAGGCAGGAGGGATAAAGGGTGGGGCTTGTTTGACAGCACCCAGTAGAAACAGGATAAAACTACACTTTACCCAGCAGCTTCTTCGAAGGGGAGAGTGCACGTGATAGAGTGGGAGCAGTCCAAGAGGAGGCCAGTAGTCAGCCCTCGTTCCCCTCCATAACCTTTCCCCTACTCCACTTTCCAAGCAGAGGCTGAGCAGAGAGGCAGAGAAGTCGTCCGTCTAGCTTGGAGACTGTCCAGGCAGGTAACCAATAGACAGGATACTGTGTGAGTGTGTTAAGAGGCTGGAGGAGACAGACAACTGCAGAGAGGGACCTACTCTGGAGGCTCAGAGGACATCACTGGAAGTGTGGAGGACGGGGAGCAGCCCCAGTTAAGACCCTGGGGAGCTTGATTTGCTAATTTCCAGAAGGGCTGGGCACATTTAGATGGGAGAGTGAATCTGGTTAGCCCTGAGGTAAGCACCTTTTTTAGCTCCCTGTGAGAGCCAAGGATCCTAGTGCGATCGTGAAAAATAGGTTACCTAGTCTTAGAACCTCCAGACCAAGAATGGAATTGTGCTCCTGTGATCCCAGCACTCCATTCAGAGGAGCCAGATGGGGCAAGAAGCTTTCGAGTTCAAGTCCATTGTGGTTTACATAGCAAGCCCTAGGCTAGTCATAGTTACACACTGAGATCCTACCTTTAAAAAAAAATTACAAATTCACCTATTTTTCATAAGTCACTAACATTTCTTCAGTAGTCCCACATTACTGCTAACTTTCTTTAATGCACTACATACTTCATAGAGCCCCGCTGCTGAGGGAGGCGGATGCTGCTTTCAGTGATGAAGAAATGGAAGTGACTGCCCCAAATCACACAGCTCAGTCAAGAGTTGAAGTCCTGATTCATTGCCTTTCTGCCTTTGTTTAAGAAACAATGTTTCTTGGTTTTGTTGTTCTTTCCCCCCCCCCCAAAGTTGCCACCCCCAAATGAACATTTTAAACGTTTTGGTAAAAGAATAATTATGGAGGCTGGCAAGATGGCTCGGTGGATAAGGGTACTGTCAAGCCTTCTGACCTGAGTTTGATTCTTTGGGATCCATTTAAAAGTAAAGGAGGGCCAACTCCAGAGAGTTGGTTTCTGATCTCCACTGGTGTGGCCATACACAAATAAATGTCGCTTTAAAAAACAATCATGTCACAAAAGTGAGGTCAGGGTAACTTTTTTTGTGTTTCCTATATCACAAGTAGATTTGTAATGTATTCTGTTGTTTTTGAAGTTTGAGTCTCTATACACACTGCTGTTTAGCTGCTTCTGAGAGTCCTCTGATACTAATAGAAATATCTCTGCCCTGTACGCCTCCAAGCTTTATCTCCTATTTGAATTCATTTTCTGTATGCTAAATTTCTGGAGAGAAAGGCATATTACAAACCACCTGTTCATAAACAGGTCTCACTCAGGTCAGAGATGTGCGTGAGGACATTCATACCGGTCAGCCCAGCACCAGGGAGGTGGTGGCTGGGAGACTGAGTAAGACCTCAATCTCCAAAGTCAACAGAGGAAGAAAAAAAGAATGTAACAAGCTGAATTACAGATTCAGGCCTAGAGTTTTAACTCTGTATTTCTCTGTACCACCCACATTAGCCCATTCCTTAGAAATTATTAAATTGACTACCGCATGTGCACAGCTGGGGACATTAAGTGTATTTCCATGTGCTCCTCCTTACATCTGTCTCCAGAGCACCTCATCACCCCAAAGTGAAACTACATATGGACCACTCCCTGCTGCCCTAGCCTTACATCTGTGTCTGATCTGACCAGTCTGGGTGCCTCATCTAGGAGATCATTTTAAGATGGAGATGATGGCGACTAAGTCTTCTTGTACCCTGTGGAGTTATTTGTATGTGTGGCTGGGATCCAGCAGTACTGGTAAAGATCTGCTGTTCTCCTGGGAGAGTACCCTCCCCAGAGTCCCCACCATTTGTGGAAGTAGACGGGGTTTGGGACTCTTAACTCAGTCACTTGCAGTAGGTTCTGAGCCATGTCTGTCCCTTTATCTTAGTCAAGGCTTCCTTTGGGAAGGGACAGTACTTTCCAGAATTACTAAGACAAGATAGTGGGTTTCTCTTTTCATTCTTAAGAATTTAGCTTAGTGTCCAGATGTGTTACATGCAAAGGAATCAGGGCTCCTGGTTTCTACTTTATGGAAGTGGTGGAGACTGAGTAAGATGACTTGCTAAGTCTCGTATGATATAACCGCAGATTTGGCTGTCCCTAGCCATGCTTACTCTGTGAACTGTCTCTCCAGCATTTTCTTTTTTATCAGTCAGTATTTTGAAAACCTGGACTATTTTACTGTTTGACTGCTTGTGAGACATTGCCTTAGAAGCTCCTGGGTTGGTCCTTTGATGGAGGATAGGATGTGGGGTAAAGGTTCTGGTAGATCAAGGATGATGACACTGTCTCATCCTTAGAATAGAGTAGTATTCTAAGTTATTTCCACTCTGATGGTCTTCTCAAGGGACAGCAGATCCTTATGCTTGGAAGTTGTTCTCCATATTGGACCCAAGACAGGCAGCATCAATCATGGTCTTTCCACTGTGCGGGGGCACAGCTCTAGGGTCCTCAATACATGAAAACACCAGTCTTCACAATGTAGCATGTCCAGTGGGACTTATGCCATCCCCTACTTGGGCATTCTCCTGTTTTTCCACATAGGTGGCAGTCCTAGGAGGGGAAGGGACTGTTCAAGAGGCAGGTGATGTCACAGGTCTCTTTGTGAGAGTAGAAGAGTCCAGCAGGACAGCCAAAAGCCTAGGGACAGTGTTGGCAGAGCACTTCCTGGACGGGTAGAAGCTGTCCAGGTAACATCTCCCTTCTCAAGGTATCCCCAGGGTACAGTATGGGTTGTGAAAGCCCCTGGGGAGGGCAGACTTAGCTATTCTAGTCTCTGGGCTGTGTCAGTCTTGTTGACAAGCTGATATGCTTACTGTTAAAGAAACTGGATGTCATGAAGTTGAGTCTTGTAGAACAAACATGGGCCTTATGCTTAGCAAATAGAACATAACTTGCTGTGTAATGCTGAACAAGTTCCTCAACTTCTCTGAGCCTCAGTTTTCCTTGGCAGTATAAAAGAAGAATGTAAAAAACATCTTGAGAGGTCAGATTATGAGATTTCATGTAAGGGTTTTATGCTGTGGTTTTTGAAAGCTCTCTTCCTAAATGTCACCATGCTATGATTTCAAAGGTGCTGGGAAGGGCACTCAGGCAAGAAAAGCTATGGCAGTGTGAGGGAGCATGGAGATGACACTTGTTCCTGCACTTCCATCTGCCCACCATGCACTTCTCTCAGATTCTGCTTACCTGTGTTTCTGGGCCTGGGATGGAGCCAGAGGAATGCAAACCACAGGTTTCCATCTACAAGAAGCTCGGGGTCTGAAGCAACTATGCAATAAACAGGCCAGCAAAGCTAGAATGGCAGCAGAGACCTATGTTCACCCAAATAGGGGTGCTGGCCCAGGTCGGAGCGGGGGAAACTTTGGGAAACTGAGGGAGGAACACTTCGGTGTCCTCACCAGAAAAGGGCATTGCAGGCAGGAGCAGTACCCAAGGGCCTAAAGGTGTAACTGCTGTGATTTGGCAAAAATATGTTGGAGAAAGGTGAAGGGGTGCCAAAGAACAGTACCAGTACTGGGCTGGGGATGTCTGTGGGCACAAGGACAGGGACTAAACCCCAAGCTTGCCCCAGGCCAAATCTTCTGGCCTCTGGCCAGTAAAGTTTCTGGAAAGCCTGGGACTGAGACCTGGGTGACTCCCTGGAGCCATTATAGTGACAGTTCCTCAGTTACCATTCATCTCCCGAAGTGAATTGGCCCTGGCCAGGGATACCTGAATTCAGGAAATCTGACTTATGACCCTGTGTGGTGGAATCCACCTCACGAGGGGTAGGGGAGCTACCACCTCTTCTCTGACAGGCTCCTATGCTGGGGAGTTTAAGGACCTTATACTTTGTGACCTTTGGGCATCAGAGAGAGACATATAAGCAATGCTTGCTCCTTCACCTCCATCTCCTGCCCTCCACAGCACCTGTCATATTCTGCTCCATTTGCCCCTGGGCCTACAGGGTCACTTCAGAGATGGAATCCTTCCTAAGTTTCAGCAGGACTCTCCAATGTTGGGATTGCAAGTGTGAGCCACTACACAAAGCTACTATGACTTTTTAAAAAATTGTGTGTGTGTGTGTGTGTGTGTGTGTGTGTGTGTGTCTACATTAATGCAAATAACTTTCAGGAGCTGGTTCTCTTCTACAAGCTGGATTCCAGGGATTAAACCCAAGTTTCCAGGTTTGGAAGTCAGTACCTTTACCTGCTCCTCTAGCTGACCTTTTAACTGGAACCTAGCGCTGTTCTGTGTTGCTACCCACACCCTATAAGTCCCCCCTGCAGCTTACTTCCTGGAATGGAGTAAATTGAAACCTCTCCCTTTGTAGATTGCCCTTTTGTTAGGCTCCCTTGTGACCATGTCTGTTGTTCAAGAAATGCCTAAATCATCAGAGGATCACCTAAAATCCAGAGATCCAGCTTTCTCTGGCCCAGACCTTCCTCTGGTAGTGAAGTCTGAGATACGTCTGTGGTCATCCAGAATCATTAAGGTATTTTTCACACAGGCTGTTTTCTTGTGTAACTGTGTCACTTGGGATTCCAACCCCAGGATCACAGACAGTGCAGGCTCTGAGGAGGGCCTCTCCTTCCTGTGCCACCATCCCCAAGGCTGTCTGAGAGTTGTCTGCTGACCTGGACTGAACTGGTGTTCCCCAGTCAGCCCTGCATTCCTTTCATCCTCCCCCAGCTGCCCAGGGTTCTTGGCTCCTGCCTCTGTTACTCGATACACCACCTGTCACTCCAGGCACAGTGAATGAGCCTTGTTAACGCCGCCTTTCTATTCTGGGATGCACTTGGTCATTCAGAATGATGCAGAGAACCCAGCAATCAAGGTGTACACGGCCTGGCAGTGTCTAGCTTTGCACACTGGCTTTAGAGCCTGTGACAGTTAAGAAAAGCCTGGGTTTTGTGACCTGTCACCAAAGTTTAACATCAGCCCTCTACAAGCGAGGTAGTCTTCTGAGACTCTTTTCATATACTTCTTTGTATGGAGGATTCCTGGGAAATCAGCAGCAAGGTTGACATATTTGACACAAGCCAATATTTGAAAAGCTAGGACTTATTTTTTGCATCAGCCCCCCCACCCCACCACAGTCTCTTACCAGGGGGGCAGGCTGTTGCATATGCAAGGTTGGAGCTGGGCTAGAGTGCTGGCATCTTAGAACTGTTGTACTAATGTCTGTAGCTTGTGTTTATGGCTTTGGTACACAGTAGGACATTTATGGTTAATTACTACAGAGGAAACTGAACCGCTTGCTTTAGGCCTGCTGAAGGTGGTGCTGATAAACATGCCCTGGTGCATAGAATACTCTAGTGCTCGAAGAGGAGCTGGGTGATAGGTGGCAGTTTGAGCACAGGGGGAACAAGGGGGAATGTTGCCCCCTTGGGTTGCTATTGAATGCTGTGGTGGAATTAGGTTTTGGAAGACAATTTACTTTGCTGGGGGTCCCTGGTCAAGGGCTAGGAGTGAGTGAGATGAACAGGCCAAGGATAGAGCAGGAGTGAAAGAGAAGGGACTCTGGAAGGTGAGCTTTTGTCCTAGGACAAAGCTTTGCTGGTGGGGGAAGGGAAGTCCCCAGGCTTCTAGAGTAGGCAGGATGGCTTCTCTGGGATGACAAGGCTGATGTGAGGGAGGGAGGATTCACTCCACTTAAGATGGCCTTGTACCTCCCTGAGGTGCTGCCAAATGCACTGGGGTTATTGAGATAGTAGTGTGATGTCCTACAGCCCAGCTCTGAGGGGTTTCACAAGGGAATCTGTGGATAACAAGGAGGTTCCTGTCCTGCGAGTGGCCCTGGGAAGTTGAGGTCCCTACTGAGAGGAGGCTACCCTCTGTTTTTTTCTTGGCCTCTCTCCTAGCTCTACTTCACCTAAAATTTTGCCAAGCTGTGCCCTGCTCAGCATCTGTCCTGCTGTACTTGCCCTGTTCTGCTTTGCTCCTGCCAGTGGGTCTAGCCATCCATCCAAAGTTTGTCTTTCAGAACCTGGTCTGTCTCCCAGAAGTAGGCACGCTCTGGTTTGTTCAGAAAGCATGGTTTCAAGAGGAGTTTACCAGTGGTGGAGAGCACCCCATGTCATTACCTTGGCTCTCTCCAGAGCATTGAGTATCACACCTCCTTTGTGGATGGTCAGAGCTGGAGCCTCCGTATGACCCTTTACAGAGTAGTGTAGAATGTGGGGGATGGTACTCCTGACCCTGTACTTTCTGAGTATGCTCTTCAGAGGTTTAAGGATTCAGTCAGCTACCACATAGCAGAAGCAGTTCTTATGGCTTGTGGTAATTATTGAATCATCATCATATGAATCACAATCATTGAGTAGCAAACCCTGACGCCTATGGAAAATACGGGGCTCCTCTAAGCCTCTTGTCATAATTTCTCCAGCCAGTCAGTACACAATCTTAATTTATGTGTGTTAAGATTGGCTATTTAATATAAAATTGGTTTATTTATTTTGAATTCATGGCCAAGAGCAGCATGATTCATGCCTGCCTGAAGTGTATCTAACACATTTCCCCCGTGGACATTGGGTAGCCCTTCTGCAGTATCCATTAAACACACCCCCAGCAAACCAAGAAACTGGAGAAGCAGCAAAGAGCACGGGAGGCACTTGCAGACTGCACAAGAGCCAGTGTGAGAAGGCACGCCTTTATTTGCCCTTGTTGGGAGTATGAGCTTCAGATGGTTATGTCTGAATGACCATGAAAAGCCCCCAGGGTCTGTGGTTGGAGCTGATTAAGCGTCAATAGCGAATCCATGAACATGAAGGTCCGCTGACAACTGGGGCTCTTGCTAAAGCATGATCTCAGTTATCCTCATTGCTGAGGACAGGACCGCGTCTTGAGTTTTGTAGCTTTCGCCTGTGTATGTGACTCCTTTGCAACCTGTTGGCTTCTGTGGACATTGAGGCCCAAAGCAGGTTCAGGTACTAGGGTGCCTGAGTGGAACTGGGTAGGTTAGACCTTTGAGGTAGAAAGGTCTCATAGTGTGCCATGAGTTGGAGTCTTTCGGGAGACAGGAAGTGCAGAGCAGGAGGCAAACTTCCAAGGAGCAGCAGTGTGTGTGTGGATGATGCAGGTGAGGGCAGCAGTAGATGAAGAGAAGACAGAGGTGGGAAGCAGTTAGGGGCACTCCACTATGGGAGCAGCCTCATTTGGGCACCCCTAATGCACAGTGGGTGTCACCTTGGGACTTGGGAGAGTGTTGGCATAAAAAGTGTTACCACTCTGGTGTTGCTGGCTTGAGATACCTCAAGGGAGGTGGTACTACCACACAGCAGCTGTCAGCAGGACAGTGGCTCGGAGAGGACATTCTGTCACTGACCCTAGCTTTGCTGCATATAATTCTTCCCTAGCTTCTCTACTTCTGAGGAGGAGAGAGAAACCTGGGATTGAATGGTGGCATCTGCCATAATACACAAAGGAGTGTCTCCTCCTAGTTTAGGTTTGGCAGCTTGTTGAGTGAAACAGGGAAGGAGATCTTCAAGCCTAGCAGCACCACTGAAGGGGAACGAGGGAAGTTTGTGAGGCCGGATTTGTCTACTCATGTGGAGCCTGAAACTGGGCGGTCCCTCCTACATCTCTGTAAGATTTCCTTCCTGTCTGTGACTCCTGGCACCCATTCCTTGAAGTGTCTAGGCCCTTTCTCTCTATTCCCACCATGGCCCAGGAGCCAGCAGCCTGAGGACAGCAGTGACCTTGGGATCACCCAGCCCTGCTTCCAAGCAAAGCACTTGTAGAAGCTAGCTTCCTAGGGGTCACTGTGGCCTCCAGATCCTTAGGAGGTAGAGTCCCAGCCACCTCTGAGTGTCTGATTCTCTGTTTAGCTAATGTGGACACTTGGGTTTTAAAAAGCACAATGTAGAAACATTCAGCTGATCTGACAGTAGAGAGAATTTTTAAAAATGTTTTTGGTTTTTTGAGTCTCATTGTAACCCCAGCTGGTTTTGAACTTGCTATGTAGTAGAAGTCAGCTCTACTACTTCTCAGATGGTCACAGGCAGGCACTGCCAAGCTGTACCTGCGGGATGAAATCTTGAAGCATAAGGCAGAAATGAAATATATTAGTCACCTACTTCAAAGAAATGAGGATTTGCATGCGGCACATCAAGTCAAGGATGCTGGCTACATTGAGACTGTTGCAAATAGGCTACTGTTGGCATGAGGGTCCTGCATGGCTAAGTGGTGGGTGGACAAGCATGTGATTGGGTGTACGTGTGAGTCGTTTGTGCTGTGGATTAGCATACTCTTCTCTCAAGGTCTTTGAACTTAAGTACAAGGCTTAGCTGGAACCAACAGTTATACTGAAGGAGTGCTCACACCCAGCTCCTCAGGGAAAGCTAGAACTTCCAGTAATGGGTTAGCTGTCAGACACGAGCTGTTATAGTCCTAGTCCGTGGCACCTACAGCATCTCTGTGGGCAGGAGGGCTGCCAGTCCCAAGGAAGCAGAGCTCTGCTGCCCAGTTCTGCCATCTTAGGCCGTTTGCTTCCCTCGGAAGTTGACTTGACAAATGGTGCCTCTCCAGCATCTGGGGTAGGCAGTGAACAACAAACGAACAAGGATCATGATTAATCACAGACACAACTCCAGCCCCAAGTGCTCCAGCTGATAGGCAGAGGCAAGAGACTGGGTGGAGGAGCTGATAGGACAGCAGGTACGAGGAAAGGGAAAGGTTCCATCTAGAATAGGTTTCTTTGTAAAAGCACTAGGTATAGGCTGTGTTTAGAGGAGGCGGCTGACAGTGGAAGGAATGGAAGCTGAAGAGAAAGGTTAGTGGGGACCAGAAAGGGCCCTGAACCAGGGAGGTGCTTGTGTGTCTCTGTGTCTGTCTGTGTACGTGTGGGCATGTGAGTGTTTGTATATGTGCGTGGTGTGTGTGTGTGTGTGTGTGTGTGTGTGTATGTGTATGTGTATGTATGTAGGTAGGTAGGTAGGTAGGTGTGGAGACCAGAGGAAGGTATCAGGTGCCCTGTTCTATTTTTCTTATTTCCTTGGAAATGGGGTTTCTCACCACGCTAAACTACCTTTTGTTCTTTAAAGCTCTTATTTATTATTTACTAGTGTGTGTACACATACTAAAATGTGCATGTGGAAGTCAGAGGACAGCCTGTGGAGTTTGTCCTTTCCTACCATGTGGGTCCCTGGGATTGAACTCTCGGGTATTAGCTGTAAGCACCTTTACCGCCAGTCTGGGTAAGGGTCCATCATTGAACCCCTCCAATCTTCCTGTCTCCATCCCTCAGCACTGAAGTTAACAGGAGTATATAGGCACACCCAGCTTTATGGGGTACTGGAGATTTAAATCCAGTTTTTATGCTTACATAGCAAGTACTGTTACCCACAAAGAGAGAGGGTGTCACTCTGTCAGCCAGGCTGCCATAAAACTGTGGAGTCCCTGAACTCAAACAGGTCTGGGATTACTGGTGCATACACTGCACTTTTGTGTTTGGAGGTGGAGGCGTGGGTAGCAGTGATGAGGTTTGTTTTCTCATTCAACACTTGTTTATTGGCGGCCTTCAGGGCTCGACTGTCACCCTGAACCTGTGCCAAACAAAGTTCCCACTTCTGCCTCTGTTGCAGCTGACAAGTGAATCCTTAATGGTGGGAAAGGGGCTTTGATGCAGGTTCCCAGGTGACAAGAGGAGCTGAGGTGGCCAATGAGGTGCTGGCAGCAGCAAGGTCAAGCCCTGGCCTATGTTCACAAAAGGGTCCTGTGTCAGGTCAGGGCCCAGAAGAGGTCTGCCTTTCCCCTAGGGAGCCCCAAATCCTCCCTGTTAGTCTTAGCCTGTATTTAACTATGACTTGTATTCCAGAGACAAAAAAAATCCAAGATAAGCTTCTTCCTATTGTCTGTCTGTTCAGCCCTTACTGCCTTTGGCCAGCTTCTCAGACATTCATTGTCCTTCTAAGACCAGGGTCAGGCCTCTGTCCTGGCCTCTATGTGCTTCAGCCAGACCCTGATCCTCTGCAGCCCTGACAGGAAGGCTAGAACTCTGTCTCCTGTTGTATAGACCTTGGCTATGGTAACCACCTTGTCTCCTTGGAGAAACCACATCTTTGTAACTACCATGCTGATTTAGCCAGTATCTGCCCCATTACACAGATGGGGACAAGGACCATGTCTGGTTCTGAGTTGCTCCCATCCCTTAAGACTCAGAGTCTTTCTTACCATTTTGAGCAAATTAGAGCTGCCTTCACTGTGCTGATCCTCACCCCACGCCCACTGAAACCTGCTTCCTTTGGGACTTTTAGGTTAGACATTTCCATTCCCGAAACCCTCCACAATTCACCCTGTCTGCTGGGCTCTGGTGGGACTGGCTTTAATAATTGTCCTGTTTGTTCATCTTCTTATGGAATTCCCTCTTCCATGCTGGTCACAGACTCAGCTGGGGACTTACAGATCTGGTCTGGTTCCCTCTTTCTTCAGTGCTAGAAGGAACATTCCATGCTCTGGCCATGCCATCATTTTCTACAAGGTGACTGACTGGACAGAGCAGGTTTGAACTTGAGCTTGTCTGATTCATGCTTCCCCCTGGCTTCAGGCTTAGCGGAATAGGATAACTTCATATAAGTAAGAGAGACCCAAGCAGGTCTCTTGCCCTCAGTCACTCTGTCCAGAGTAAGAATGTGGGTGGAGGCACTTTGAGCTTGCCAAGGGCTGTGTAAAAATGGTATGCTGTTGCCAGATGGAGGCTCTGAATAGATGAGGGCAGTGGAAAACTCAGAAAGTAAACTCCTGCCCCTAAAGCCAGGTTTCTCTGCCTTCAGTCTAGGCCCTCCTACCCTAGCAGTGGGATCTGAGAACGCATCTGCCTCTGGCTTCAAACACCTGCAGCCATGTCTGGCTGGGAGGGCCCCAAGGCCTCAGAAGCAGTGAGATTGTCTGTGCAGTGCAGCAAATGTGGTTGCACTGAGCTCTGGTAACTCCAGGCACATTCTTTAGCCTTTCTGAGCTGTGTGTACCCATCTGTGAAGTGGGTATGATCGATACACCCTCTTGACAGCACCACATATGACCCAGCTTTAGTATGTCAGCTTGTGTATCAGGGCCTGCCTTTCTTGTGCCCTGGGGAGGGCAGAAGAGATTGGAAGGTCCTTTTGTTTTTTTTTTTTTTTTGTTTGTTTGTTTGTTTGTTTGTTTTTAAATGACTTGAGCCCTCCCTATCTCTCCTATAGTCTTTCTTACAGCCCAGAACGTGGCTGTCTCACATATCCTGTGTTCTCCCTTAACTTAATGACGAAGACTGCAGGGATGTGTGTGAGGAAGCCCTGTTTCCTCCAAAGACCTGAGCAGAACTGGGAAGTTTGGGGGTAGGAAGTGAGAACTCCCAGCTGGAAACCCCCAGGCCCAACACCTCCACTGCACAGGCACCACCAGCCTCTGACGGTTTCTTCTGTAGCCTCTGCTACTTCAGTACTACGAATCTTCAAGGTTGACTTACTTGGTTGCAGGTTTCTGTGCAGTGCAAGACATTACACAGAAGGCATTCTGTTGCCCTGTAGCCAGCTTCCAGGAATCTTACAAACTGTAGAGCAGCATCACAGTAGGGTGCTGACAGAGACAGACCACCGGCTCACTTGGATTTCCCTGTTTGTATGCACGTGCTTGTGTGTGGTCAGCAAGTGTAACTTTCTTCCTCCTCCTCCTCCTCTCCTCCTCTTCTTTAAAGAATTATCTTATGTACATGAGTACACTGTAGCTGTCCTCAAACACACCAGAAGATGGCACTGGATTCCATTACAGATGTTTGTGAACCACCATGTGATTGCTAGGGATTGAACTCAGGACCTCTGGAAGAGCAGTCAGTGCTCTTAACCTCTGAGCCATCTCTCCAGCCCCTTTTTAAAGCAGATTCATTTATTCTTTTTTCCTTTTTTTATATATAAGACATATATATATAAAGATTTCCTCCTCCTCTCTTCCTCCTTCTCTTCTTCCTCTTCTTCTTCTTGAAAGAATTATGTATATGAGTACACTGTAGCTGTTTTCAGACACACCAGAAGAGGGCATCAGATCCCTTTGTAGATGGCTGTGAGCCACCATGTGGTTGCTGGTATTTGAACTCAGGACCTCTGGAAGAGCAGTCAGTGCTCTTAACCACTGAGCCATCTCTCCAGCCCCGAGTGCAGATTTCTTATATGCAGGTCCCTCTAATTGTGCCATGGTCACAAAGGCACAAAGCAGTCCCATCACATGAGTAGGTCCCTTTTGTTGTACTGTCTTTCTCATTTATCTTCTTCCCAAGGATGCCCTCAGTCCTGGTGGTTACTGATCTGTTTTCATTTCTAACAATCCGCTCATTTCAAGAGTGTAATATAAATAGGCTCATTCACTTTCAGGGAAGTTGCTTTACCCAGTAGGCACAATGACCTGAGAGTCTTTCAAGTTGTCATGTGTCTTTCTTCTCACTCCTGAGTAGCACTCCAAAGTAGAGGTGTGCCTTCATTCAACCACTCAGCTTCTTGTTTTCAGTCTCTGGGTTTGCAAATACAGTTGCCTGTACATGCATGTTTGTTTCTGTGCGCAGCTTGCCTGGTTATTCTTGCCGAGTTCTGTGATAATTGCATGTTCAGTTTTATAAGAAAATGTTGATCATTTTGCAAAGTGGTTATGTGTTTCTCCACAGCCTTAGTGTTCGACTGTGTCACTTTCTCAGAGCCATTCTATCAGGTTGTGATGTTCTCTGCTAGCAGATAGAGAACTTTCTGCTATGTCCTTCTGTGACACTGGGACTTGTCTTGTGGACTGTCACTGAGTGGGCACCATCTCTCTATGATGAGTAGATCCTGCTCCCAGGTGGGGGCTTGCTCGGGTCTCTATGGGAGAGGGCACCCTAAATCTGGGTAGGGACTTGCTTTGCTGAGCCATCATAAGAGAGGGCACTTGGAGAGCAAGACTGAGAAAGGTCCTTGTTCAGGTGCAGCACCGGTGTGGTAACTGATCTGGTTCCAGGCAGTGCAGCCTGAGAAGTAAGCACTCCCTGTGCTTGAGGTATGTCCTGCTGCACAGGAGCCCAGGTGACTCAGAGCTACGGCAGTACCTAGTTTCCTGAAACTTAGGAGAAACAGAGAGAATAATCAGGCACAGTAGAGTCATGGGCAGCAGGCTAGTGTGGGAGGTCTCTGTAGGAGGAGTAAGTGGTTGAGAATGGCAAAGAGAGTGTGTTGTATTTGGCCAAATGGAGCAGAATGTCCACATAGAGGAAGTGAGGAGGGAAGGAAGAAAAAAGTTAAGAAGCTATAGGACCCAAAGGGTCACAGAGTGACCCTGGGGAAGTTAAGTTCTGTTGTTATTACCTCCTCCTGATGTTGGTCAGGGTCTGCCACAGCCTCTTAATGAGGCTTCCCCCCTAGATTGGGCCTTGCAAGAGGGTAGACAGGACCTGGGTGCCCCGTTTTGGTCATTGCTGTGTATGACTCTCACCCTCTTGCTTCACATTCCTCTAGCTGAGGTCAGGCAGGGCCTCAGCCTAGGAGTGGCCTTGAAGGGTTAGAGGCTTCACCTTCACTTCGCTCTCTCACCCATCTACAGGTTCATCATGCCTAGTGGCATATAAGAAGACCCCACCACCGGTCCCTCCACGTACCACATCGAAACCGTTCATCTCAGTCACCGTCCAGAGCAGTACCGAGTCTGCTCAGGACACCTACCTGGACAGTCAAGACCACAAGAGTGAAGTGACAAGCCAGTCGGGCTTGAGCAACTCATCAGACAGCCTGGACAGCAGTACCCGGCCACCCAGTGTGACACGGGGTGGAATTACCCCAGGCCCTGAAGCTCCGGAGCCACCCCCTAAGCATGCAGCTCTGAAGAGTGAACAAGGGACACTGACGAGCTCTGAGTCCCACTCCGAGGCCATCCCCAAAAGGAAACTGTCATCAATAGGAATACAAGTAGGGGTCCCTTTTGCACTGTCTTCTGTCCACTCCGTGCATCGGCCTGCGTGTAATTACATCTATGGAGGCCCACTAGGTCTCCCGGGAAGAGATGTTTTTGTCTATTCTGGTGCCTCTGCCCCAAGTGGCTAACCCAAATTCTCCTGTAGCCACGTTCTCGTGTCCAGCTGCCCATGCTGCGGGTCATAGCTGGACCCCCTCCAGTGGGTTGTCCCAGTGAATGTAGTTACACTCAGCCAGCCAGCTCCTGTACACTGTTTGCTGTCTACTGTCTGTCTGTCCACTCCATCCTTTGCCCTACCAGACAACTCATGGGAGGTGGGGCTGGCTTAACAGTTCTCTAATCCAAGGTCAGCTCGGTACGGAAACCATGGCCCCGCTTGGCAGCGGGAGCATCGTGGATCATAGACGCTGATGGGCTAGAAGCCTGGGACCAGGGCCCTTGAGCCATGGGGTTTTTCCAAGGGAAACTTGACCCAGAGCCCACTCGGGCCTTGGGGACAGGTAGGTCACTTGAAGCACTAGACCCATGGCTGACTGAGACTGTGGTAGCAGGTGGCAGGCCTATGCCTCCCTCATAGAATAAGTAGGCCCCGTGGCCCAAGTCCCACCTAGAAGCCAAACCCAGTGTGTATTTATATCTGTGGTGCCCAGCCTCTCCCCACCACCTCCTAGCCCCAGCATCAGGTGTCTGTCTTCTGATAGCTGAGTCAGGCAGACTTGGGCTCAGCCTCACCGTTTTCAAGAATTGGTCTAAATCCAGAAAGTTCTCTGCGTGTCTGGACCTCCAGACTGCAGTAGAAGGCAGTGAGTGAGCCAAGGCCAGCCGTAGTGGACCAAGTTGAGGGCAGGGTGTGGGGAGGTGGAGCACTTCCACACCAGCGGAAGGGCAGAGGAGAACCATGTGGGTGTGGTGCAGGGTGTCAGGGCTGCAGGGATCTCCATCCCCTCCCCTCAGCAGCAGGGTGATGACGAAACACTAGAACACAGAGGGGGCAGAGCAGGAGCTCCAGGCAGGGCCTTGTCCGAGACCGCTCTGGTCCTCCATCCCCCGTGTACAGGAAGGAAGTTGGACAGACTCTCCGCCGGCTCTCTCCAGCTGGGGTTCTTCATGAGTGCCTCTGCACTTGACTCTCTGGGTGGCATTCCTACAGACACGGGATCCTAACTGCCATGTCTTCCTTGTTGGCCAAACCAGATTCTCTTCCCTTCCTAGAAGGCCTGAGAGTTAGGACATGACCCGGGAGAGGACTCAGCTCTTAGTGCTTTCTGGGCACACCTGGCTTCACCCTGCTCCATGCCCTCATCACAGTTCCTTGGAGACGGCTGTGCTTCCTAAACTGGAAGTGCGACTGTATTCCTGTCCCAAACAAAAGGTTTCCCAGTTCCCAAGGCTGTCACTTCATCTCACCCTGACATCTCAAGCCCCAGATCGGGTGTGAGCTCCCCTTGTACTGGTGCCATGATGGGTGGGTTTAGCTGGCCGTCCCATAGTTGGGCCCAGGGCATGGCCGCTGCCGTATTTGCCCCCCTTTACAAAGCAAGTGTGACAGGTCCAGGGGCAGGAAGGATCGCACAGCATTGCTGGCTCTGGGTTCTGGGTCTGAGAATTGCTGTGTGTGGTTGGCACTAACTACAGGTGCCACCACTCCCCTTTCAAGCTGCACTCCAGGGTTAGGGGAATGATCTTTGCCTCCAGACAGCCCTCGGCTTCAACTACACCAGATAACGGCTGTGGCTTTGTGTGTGTTCTCTCCCGTCGTCCTTTTTTCTCTCTGATCGTGTAAAGGAGAGGACTAGAAGGAGCGGTTCCCACCTCTCGGAGGACAACGGACCAAAAGCGATCGATGTGATGGCGCCCTCCTCAGAGTAGGGAAAGCCAGTCATCTCCATCCCCCTGCCTCCTCGCGAATGAGCAGTGCCCGGCTTAACCTGGCCCTTCTTGGGCCTACGTGCAGTGTCTGCATGCCTCGTGTCCGTCTGTCCACATGTCTGTTTGCGTCGTCCCACTAATGTGAATTTCAGCAGCAAGTGTGGTGTTTGTTTTTATTCTTGTCTTTGTCTCCGTGCCGTTGCTGTCGTTGTCCTTCAATAAGGTTGACTGCATTCAGCCAGTGCCAAAAGAGGAGCCCAGTCCCGCTACCAAATTCCAGTCCATCGGGGTTCAGGTAGAGGACGACTGGCGGTAAGTTGGACAGAGGTGTGGTGGCTGCTATTCCCCTCTCCTCTCCCTCCCTCCGCCCTCACCTCTCCTGCTCTCCCTAACCCACTTCTCCTTGCTGGATTTCTAATAACCAAGCTGGTGTGGGTGTGGGTGGTGGCTCAGGTGTGGGGGCTGGGCAGGGCAGGTGGGTGGACACATGAGCGCTTGCTCTGAGACCAGTCATCCCAAGGGGAGCAAGGCCAGGCTGGGCTGTAGCCCATAGCTCCCCGATCCCGGTGGTCTTCCTGGCCCCACTGCAGTAAACAGACAACCTTATGACCGTGTCCTTGTGTGTGTGTGTGCGCGTGTGGGCATGGGCAGAGAATGAGCGGGGGCTGTGGGACCCGCTTCAGACGCATGGTGAGCAGATGATGCATCCGTTTCTCTGTCTCCCCGTGTGTCCCGGTCAGGTAGCTGCTGGTTTCTGGCCCTCTTGGTGACTTATTCCTTCCTGTCCCCATCCTCCACCCCACAGAAGCAGCGCCCCCTCTCACAGCATGTCCTCCCGTCGGGACACTGACTCCGATACCCAGGATGCCAATGACTCCAGTTGTAAGTCATCTGAGAGGAGTCTCCCAGACTGTACCTCACACCCCAATTCCATCAGCATTGATGCTGGCCCCCGACAGGCCCCCAAGATTGCCCAGATCAAGCGCAACCTCTCCTATGGAGACAACAGCGACCCTGCCCTGGAGGCCTCTTCGCTGCCCCCACCCGACCCTTGGCTGGAGACTTCCTCCAGCTCCCCAGCAGAGCCAGCTCAGCCAGGGGCCTGCCGCAGGGATGGCTACTGGTTCCTGAAGCTCCTTCAGGCAGAAACGGAGAGGCTGGAAGGCTGGTGCTGCCAGATGGACAAGGAGACCAAAGAGAACAACCTCTCTGAAGAAGGTGGGTGTCACAAGGGTGATCCCCTAGAAAGACATGGGGCCTCTCAGGGAGGATCATACATAGGCCCTATTCTTTGGGCTGTGAGAGCTTGCCCTTCAGTGATCATTCTCTCTGCCCGCCTAACCCGACCTCTCCAGATGAGCATTATGACAGCTGCCTCCTATGCAGGATATGGGCTTGGTCACACAGGATCCCAGCTCAGTCACCGGTTTTTGATCTTCGTCTCTGCCTGCATAAGAACCCTGTGAGGACTGATGTGGTAATTAGTGGGAAGGCCCTGATACAGAGCTGGACACAGAGCTGCCACCCTAATTACACCTTCCCAGCTCTGTACTGAGTGCTGCCTGCTCCCCAAGTACAGGCGTCTGACTCGGCCCCAGCAGGAGAGGACGGTAAATGGCAGACAGAGTTTCTGCTTTTCTCCCGTGTCTGTCAGTACTCGAGATAACTCACCCAGAAGTTCCCTCCAGTAGAGACTGCCTGCAGTGGGGCTGGCTGGGCACACAGGAGCCCTGGGCTCATCTACTGGCACTCCCAAAACAGAAAGGGGTTGAGAAGGGGGTGTGAGTCACGGGGTGCTCAAGCTCTCACCCTGTGCTGAGTTCTATCAGAGCTCAGCTTGTCTGCTGGTCCCTCTGCCACTGAAGATTCAGGGAGCACAGGCCTCAGAGTGCAGGTAGGATAGATTTGTATCCCAGTGGCCCTGATAATGCATTCTGAGGACACCTTTGATGACTCACGGATGTTGGTAGAGTCGGTTTTCACTGCCCTCTGGGCCTCTTTTCAGCTTTGATGTCACACCCACCTTGGGGCGGGGAACTCTTGAGGCTTTTACCTAATACTTTTAATTATGACATATTAAAAAAACCAAACCAGTGGCAGAGGTCAGAAAGCACCAGTGTCTCGACAGAAGGCAGCCAGCCAGTGTTCCCGTGACCACGCCAGCGGTTGGTTCTGTGTTCACCTGCATACTTCTTCAGTGCAGTGTGATTGCCTTCTCTCTCTCTCTCCTCCAGAATTAAGTCACTAAGTAGTGGTTTCTTAGGGCTTTCTATCTTTCCCAGTTCCCTTGTCTTGCTTGGGTCTGGCCATGTTCTCCAGATCTGTTTTCAGTTGTAGGCTTTGTCCTTTCTTCTTCAGGCAGTGCCCTGGGCCCTTCCCCCACTTCACCTGCTGGCTGCTTGATCTTTGACTCACTTTTCTCTCTATCCTGAGAGAACTTTCTGGACGCCTTGCGTATCTTTCAAACCTCACAATTTGGGTATAAAGTTGAAAATAATAATCGCATCTACAAATGTAAGTACCCGCACATTGGCGTGCAGGCTAGCCTGGGTTGCAGAGCTTGCATTTGTTCTGGTTTTTCTCTTTAAAATTCCTTTCAGGTGTTAGAGTTGCTGCGTTGATTTTTCATCTTTTCTTCTCCCACTAGGGTCTTGCTTTGTAGCCCAAGCTGTCCTTGAACTCACCATAAAGCAAAGGCTGGTCTCAAACTTGAAGTCCTCCTTTAGCCTACTAAGTCTGGGTCTACAGGAAAGCACCATCATACTTTGCCTTTTGTCTGTCTACTGCATAGTATTGTGTGTTGTGTTGAAATTTATTTTCTTTCATTTTTCAATTGCTTTAGTTACTTAGGGCCCTTCACCAAGCCATACCCTGGCCCTGAGCTTTATGGAGGTATAACTCACATGCTGTAAATTAATCCTTTTGAAGGCATAACCCAGACTTGATAGTGGTCGCTGTCAAGCCCTCAAGCCACTACACGGCTTATCCACATGCATGTGTACCACGCTTGATCCCTTTGTGCTCCCAGTGATGTTCCATGTTCATGGGTGTGCCCGTCTCATTTACCTTGTCCTTCTGTTGACAGGAACTCAGGTCAGTTCTGTTTGCAGGCTGTTCTGACACGGTGAACATTCATGTACAATTCTAGTGTGCTCTGAGCCCATTCTTTGTGTGTATATACCTAGGAGCGGATTTGCTCAACTTTTTGAGAATCGGCTAAACTACTCTTCAAGGCAGTTGCACATGGGCCTTCTCGCTCCCCACCTTTATAATTATTTAGACAAAGTGTCACTATATATTACAGGCTGAAATTTGGGACCTTCTTCCTTGCTTTGCCTCCCCAATATTTTTTAATTTGCCTGAAACTTAGTATAGCTGTGCCTGCCTCTGCCTCCCAGGGACTGTGATTCAAGGCGTGCACCACAACTGGCTTGAATGTTTATTTCAATGGAAAGACATTTTAAATTTAACTACATATTAGTGAGTACATCACATTGCACTTTCTCCAGTGTCCAAGAGATGTGGCATGTCTCCTGAGAAGCTGGAAAGGAGCAACAGTGAGAGACATTTCACAGCATTGCTCTGGAGTGGCCTGGCTCTTCCAGGAAGGAGCCCTGTGCTCTCCTCTGACCTTCAGCGTGGGTCACATGTCTCTCTGCTGTGCAGAGAATCTGACAAGGTATAGGCTTTATGTGCTCATGTGAAATGTCCATAGGGTGCTGACCTACTGTGCTCTGCAGTTATGGCCATCTGGAAGAGAAGGTAAAGCGAGCATTATGGCAGGCATAAAAGGCAGCATCGTTAGACACCTGCTTCAGCATGTGTCCCCATTTACTGCTTACTTGTCACGAGTCCTTTCAGACTGTCCCTGCATTGGCGCCAGGGCTCCTTTTCTATCTCTCTGTGGGGTTGGAGGCTCTCCTGGAATGTCCAGGAGCTGCAGTTAGTTATTTAAAAGTGACCCCTTGATGGTGACAGCAAAAGTTGCTGTGTAGTGACCTGGCGGCGGTGGCGGCCGCAGCAGCATTTAATTCCATCAAGAAATTTAAAGAGGGCTGGAGAGATGGCTCAGTGGTTAAGAGCACTGACTGCTCTTCCAGAGGTCCTGAGTTCAATTCCCAGCAACCACATGGTGACTCACAGTCATCTGTAATGAGATCTGATGCCCTCTTCTGGTGTGTCTGAAGACAGCTACAGTGTACTTATATATAATAAATAAACCTTTAAAAAAACTTAAAGAGAAGGAAAGTGGAATGGGGGTGATGGACAGCTCAGTGGTAGCAGTTGCTCAGCATGAATGGAGCCTTGATCCTCAGCACCCCCAACACATCAGACAAAAGGGGGGGACCTACCGTTTAAAGTTTGCACAAGCAAAAATAACAGACCAATAAAAAAACAAGTCTCACTGGTATAACAGGTAATATAAAAGAATCACAAGTACCAGAGTCCTTCTGAAATAACATAATGAAATCGATTTTGAATAATGTTGCTTATTATTATTATAATTATATCTAAGGTTTTGTTAGAGAATATTTGTTTTCAGTTCTTTTTAATATATCCCTTGGAGTAGAATTGTCAACATTTTTTTCCTACTTAGCCCCTTTCTCATAATTTTATTATGGCAAAATGTATACCATAAAACTTGCTTTCTTTTGTGTGTGTGTTGTGGTGCAGATGCACATATTCTGTGTGCACACATACACACCGAGGTCAGAGTTGATGTTGGATGCCCCTCCCACCATTACTTCATGCAAGGGGAGGGGAACATATGCCAAAAGTGGGTTCACCTCCCACCTCATGGGTTCTGGGGACTGACCCGGGTCATCAGCCTAGGAAGGAAAACCCCTTCAACCAAACCATCTCGCCAGCTCACTAATTCCATTTTGAGACAGGATCTGACAGTGGCCAGGCTGGTGTTGCATTCCCACCCTGAATGTTGGGATTAAAGATGTGCAACATCGTGCCTGGCTCCTTCTTTCTCTCTTTACAGTGACCCTTGGTTGTCTTTAAGATTCCCACTGCTGTGCTAAAACTCCATAAGCAAATGCAGCCTAGGGAGGAGAGGGTTAGTTCACCATAGGCCACTCCCGCTCCATCACTGAGGGTGTCAGGACAGGAACTCAGACCACCGAGGAATGTACTTACTAGCTAGCCTGCACAGCCTGCTTTTGTTCACGCCCATTTGCCCAAGTGTACAGCCCCCTGGCCCTCCCCACATCGATCACTAAATCAAGACAATGCCCCACAGTCTTGCCTATGGCCTAATCTTATTGATGTATTTTTTTCACTTGTGGTTTCCTCTTCTCAGATAACCTGTGTCAAGTCAGAAAGGCAGCAGGGGAGGAAGCTGTAACAATCTTTCATAAGTCTGGGTACTAGATCTTTGCCATACATACAATTCATGGGTATTCCCACCCCTTCTGCGGGTTATCATTTTCTTAATGGTATTCTTTGATGAAAACTTTAATTTTGATGAAGTCCAATTTATGTATTGTTTATGCTTCCACATTTTATAAACTATGGATGTATTTTAATTTGATAAAAAATTAACATTGGGATGAAAATTACCCCAGCAATAAGAAGAAAGCCAGCAGTTGAGTGGGACAGAATCTGCCGTGAGGTTCAGACACCTGTAATGGTAGTGTTACTTATTTTCAGCTTGTTCTTTGTGTATAGGTGTTTTACCTGTACACTTGTACCATCTGTGTTCCCAGGACTTATAGGATACCCTGAACTAAAGTTACAGACAGTTGTGAGCCACCATGGTCCTCTGCGAGAGCAAAGCTACTCTTAACAGTTGAGACCTCTCTCAAGCCCCAGAGCAGTGGGGACTTGTTAAGATTTACTGTGTGGGGGTGATTTCCAGCACTCCGTGTTTCTATGCACTCCGTGTGCAGTGCCTGTGGAGGCCAGAAGAGGGTGTTAGAGCTCTTGTAGTGAGAGTCAAGGACAGTTGTGAGCCACCACATGAACACTGAGAATCAAGCTACATCCTCTGCCAGAGCAGCCACTGGTCTTAATTGCTGAGTCCCAGGACCCAGGTGTGATTCCCAGCACACATTTGTAACCCCAGGTCCAAAGAACCTGATGCCTCTTCTGATTTCTGCAGACTCCTGATTACACATGGCACTCAGATCCCCTAAGGCACACATGCATACACCTTTAAGATTACATGTATAAAAGACACCAACTAGACTAATATGCAGTTGTCAGGGCCGGATGTGGCAAATCCCTGTGATCCTATAACCTAGGAGGCTGAGGCAGAAAGAAGGGTCTGGAGTGAGCTCAAGGCCAACTTGGGTCATGTAATGAGACCTTGTCTCAAAGTAAAAAGCAGTTGTCAAAAATATAAAACTTACATTTGCATTTGTTTGTTTAATGCAGAAACAAGCTCTTGTCAGTCATTGCTATCAATTTGAAGTCACAGTAGCCATAAACAGTTTTAGATATGACAGCACAGCTAAAGAGTCCGCGCAGAGTTTTTTGGTGAAGGGTTAACAGTGGGGGAGGGGCAGAACCAGAGCAGTCTGAGTGGAGAGGGAACAGTAATGGGAGGCTGCCAGCTCAAACAACTCTGTTGAGGAACGGAAGGGATCTCAGCTGAGGGCATCACAGGCGTGTGTGTGCTGTTCTCAACGCCTGTCAGAGGAGTCATGCAGGAGCGAGTGGCAGTCCGAAGTGCCATTTATGCACTTATGTAGAAGGCATGTACCCAACAGAGCATGGCTCTGCATGGAGAAGCAGGCTGCATCCGGGAGAGGAGTGACAGGTGGGAGCAAGACCACCGAGCCCCGGGTGTCTATCACACTGTCCATGTCTGTCCCAGCAACCATCTGTAATCAGATCTGATGCCCTCTGCTGGTGTGCAAGTGTACATGCAGGCAGAACTCTAAACACAATAAGTCTTTAAAAAGAAAAGTGTCTGTCCCAGCACATCCCCTGGAGATCCTGGCTTCCTCTCATGTTTGAAGGGGTAGAGGTCAGAGGACAGCTTAGTGGTGTGGATTTTAGGCAGCATGCACTTCACCCACCATCCTGTGAGCCCACTTTCTTATTTGACTTTTTTTTTTGCACGTTAGGGGCCTTGTGAATTTAAAGAAAAGACTGCCGTGGGGCTCCACACCCTTACCTTTTTAGTTTGAGTCAGAGACTCGGAGATCCTCCTGCTACTGTCTCAGATGCTAGGGTTAAAGGCATAGGCCACTGTGTTTGGCCTTTTAAGTCTGGAGACCAGGTCTGAGCCCCAGACAGACCTTGTTGTGATCCTCCTGTCTCAGCCTCTCCCTTAGCTTGGATTGCAGGTCTGCCCTGGGTCCAACTTTGCCAAATCTTGTGGATGGGATTCTCTCGAATCCTAACACTCCTGGTGGTCCTCGTGGGTTGTTTGTCAGGCTGTTTGTTTTTGCTGGAATATTGCATTTTTTAAGTGTTGCTACGCATGCGTGTATGTGCACATACATATACACATCTTTGTGTCTGTGTACTATCTTAACAGCCATTCACTGATCTGATTGTCCCCTTAATCCACACACACTGACTGGGTTGATTCATGGAAGTATAGTCCTTTACGGTATGTGTACTTGAGTTTCTTCCCCCTGAGCAGTTTGAATCCAGTTTTAGGATGCTTCCTGCCACGGCAGTAAGTGCTGTTAGAATTTCTTTGTACTCTTGCTTTTGTGTATTTCTACTATATCTGATGCATCTCTATGCGTATCACTTCATCTGGCCTGATTGTGGAGTTTATATTAGAGAGGCAGAGTGTGTGGGGTTTTGTCTCTGTTGCTAAGGCTAGCCTCGAACCCACAGCCTCCTGGGTGCTGCACACTGTTCCTTTCACACTTGGACATGCTTTTCATGTGTGGGCACATGTGTGTCATGGGCAAGTATGTAACCAAAGGGTAATTTGCCCGAGTTCGTGCTCAGGATGAGACTTGAGTCATGGCCCGAGGAGCTTAAGAC